>NC_039368.1:25112092-25433092 GCF_003573695.1 Papaver somniferum | reverse complement strand
AATCTCCAATAGGAAAGATAAAAAGTAGTCACGGACATCTTCGTCTCATCGTTTATGATTCGACAATATCTTGTTTCGCTACCATACGATTAAGATTATTGTAAGGTGATTGATATTTCTAGGCTGTTCTTAGGGAATATAAGTCCGGTATATCAATTGGTTCATGTTCACCTTGAGTTATCAAAAGACGGAAAAAAACTCATAGGTATATCTGTGGGAGATAGATTTATCTATGCAATACACTTTTCGGTGTGAGACAGATTGGTTAATCAAGTCTTCGACTTTGGGTCATAGCAAGTCTTAGTTGTGGGTGAGATCAGCTAAGGGAATCAAGTGCGCAGAGTCCTGCTGTGATTCAGAGGCTAAGGAACATGATTGTACCTTGAACAGTGTGAGATTGGTTAGGGATCAACTACATTCCAGTCTGAAGTTAACTTGGAGTAGGCTAGTGTCTGTAGCGGCTTCATACAGAGTGGTGTTCAAATCTGGACTAGGTCCCGGGATTTTTCTGCATTTGCGGTTTCCTCGTTAACAAAATTTCTTGAGTCTGTGTTATTTCTTTTTTCGCATTATATTTGTTTATATAATTGAAATATCACAGGTTGTGCGTAAGTTCAATCCATTGTGAATCCAACCTTTGGATGTTGATTAAATTGATTGACACTTGGATACTGGTTTTTGATACCGTCCAAGTTATTTCTTATATTCAATCGGGCTCGCAAATTCCTATTTGTTTGATTGCAGATTGAGAAATAGAGATATAACTCTTGGATGTACTTTTCTTGAGATTGAGTCCGACTGTCTAGTTGATTCTCTTGAAAGTATATTGGAGTTAGTCCATACATATTGCTAAGTGAAATATTGGGTGTGGTTGTTAGACCCCCGTTTTTTTCAACTGGTATTAGAGAAGGCAAACACGCTTAAGACCTCATAAGTCTGTATTTGTAGCAATCTGACTATATGGATGAGTCTATCTCTAAAAACGTACTAGTTCAGAAATTACCAGATGATTTTCAAAGCTTGGTTTCACCTGAGAGAACTGTCACATCTAAGTCAATATCTAAACATTTTCTTGATATAGAAATTGTTGATAACTGGGAAACACGCCTAGAAGAATAGTTGGATGAACTTTTTGATGAAGGTGATTTGGATATTGATAGAGATGTTGATGAGGAAGTCTCAGAGTATGTGAAGGTTTTGAATTTGTTGGAAAAGAAGAAGATGACAACTTCTCATGTCACACCTCTTCTGATTCCTCTCTTTCGAGAAAACAAAAAAGTGAAAAGGATTTACGGAGGTCTTTATGGTTGGAATCGCTCTTGCGAATCGATCCTCAAAGATTCCAAGGAAAACCTGAGTAGAAATTCAGTTGAATGTGATAATGTTTATCAAAAATACTTCTTGTTGGAAGAGAAACTTGTAGAAACTGAAGCAAGGATTAACTCCCAGCAAGCAAGTTTTGATGACAGAGAAAGCGCTTATCTCGTTCGAGAAAAATGCCTTGAGGCTGATTTAGCTGTTGTTGGAAGATGACTTAAAAAAGCTCAATACTAGTTCAAGCAAATTAACCACTATGCTAAGAGCAAGTAAAAATAATCATGATACACGAGGATTGGGCTATAAGGGAATATATGCTCCAAGTATTAGCAAAGAGGTAAAATTTGTCAAGGCTAGTGATTCTTCTCAACAAAATATTTCCACTGATGGCGGAAGTGAAATATCTTCATCCGCAGTTAAAATTCGAAAGAGCAATATATATCAACCTCCAAAGTCAGCACATACGGATCGAGGTAAGAACATTCCTTATGTTTGCCACTATTGCGGAAATAAAGGTCACCTGGAAAGGATAAGTCGTTTTCGTATAAGGAATGAGAAACTTCATGATGTTCTTATTTTGGCATCACAAGAAGTTGTGAAACCAACATCATATGCTAAGGCTATGACCCTTAACGTCACAGGTTGTAGTTGTCCAACCTTTAGGCAAAGGAATCAGTGATGTGATAAACCTATATTTTCCTATAAACGTCATACAAATGCTTTCCACGATCGTAATAGTTATCAAAATGATAACTTCGTAAAGACGAAGACAAGATCCGATGCTCCCAATTGGAGAAATACTAACTTGCAAAAGAATAGTCAATCCAATTCTCTTCCGAGAAATTTAGAAGACATTAATGGGAAGAAGGTTCATATTGTTCCTAAACGCACTTAGAAGTGGATACCAAAGAAAGCCAATGATGCTTTGAGTGCGAAAAGGAATGATCTCCCAGAAAAATTCATGACTATGGATAAAGAAGTATCCATGATGTTGGAACTTAAAAGGTTCTTTGGAAAAATGGATTTGGATATCAAAGGTTCTAAAAGTGATATATTTCATGATAATCCAGAAGTGAAACGGAATAAGCCAAAAACTATAGATGGTGAAAAATCTATAGTTACGGAAAAGTCTATTTCAGTCACTTGTGGTGAGCAAGACATTGTTCACCTCAACATAACTTGATTGTGTTGTAAGTGCATCCTCACCAAGGAATGCCCTGTTAAGTATACAGTGAGGGAAGCACGAGAATTGGGGAGCACATATCGTGTTAGATATGATATTGAATATTTGGTAAAGCCGTAGGATTCACGACATGATCCTTCTAAAAGATATGTCTATAAACTTGAACAAGATGTGTGTTTTTATTTATTTACTTAGAGTACTTATAATGATCCATGTAGCTTATCGTTCATTTCTACCTAACTTGATCTGTGTTGAAGGTTCTTAAATATTTAGGTGTGAAAATAATAGTTCGGGATGTTTGGACTTCATGGTACACATACCAGGTATGCATACCATCATTTAAAAAAATCCAGGGATTTTAGTTCGCAAACCCGTTTGCATACTGCTCCAGGTCACGACAATTCGTTTGGAAACCGATATGCATACCGGCCTATAGATGTCGATATTCGGTAAACTTGTTTTGGTCGTAACTTCTTCGTCCGAACTCGGAATGACCTTATTCTTTATGCATTCTCTTCCTCTTTGAATTCTCTTAAAAATAGAGATGCGAATTATTGAATTTGGATGAGTTAAATTGGTATTTGTCCCAACTCTTGTTTTTGAGTGTTTTGCTTTGTTTCGTTACACTTGTTCCACTTCTCTTGGATTTGCGCACTTGGATTCTTGGAGTACTTCTCTTCTAAGCTCTTTTGTAGCTTTTGGAAGATGATTTTGCAGTATTGGTCTTTATTGGTTTCACATATTGCAATTTTTTTTATCGGATATGTGTGTTTGCGTCCGTGAACTATGATTGTCCCATATATGTCAAAAGTTAAGCCTATTGTGTCATTATGCAAATATTGATGGAAGATATGATGAAATTTTGATTAAAAAGATTAAGTATATGATATCATTATGCAAATATTGATAAAAATAGAATGAATCTTTGAATATTCTGCAGTATTCATCTTTCGCCGATCCACTTCTATGGGAAAGTACTGTGCGGCTCCATAAGTTCTCTTTTGTTGAGCATTTCTGATTAAATTAATTGAAAAAGCAGGGGTCTAACAACGCCACCCAATATTTCGCTTAGAAATCTGTATGGCCTAACTCCGAAATACTTTTTAGAGAATCAACTAGACAGTCAGACTCAATCTAGGTAAAAGTATCTAAAGGAGTTAATATCTCTCTCTTGTTTTGATTTACTCAAGCTAATAGAAATCAACGAGTCTTTAATCAAACACAAAGAATAACTTGGATGGTACCAAAGACGAATATCCAAGGATCAATCAATGACAATCAACAACCAAAGGTTGGATTACTCTAATTGATGATCTAACGAACAACCTGTATTATTTCAATTATAAAGATAAAACAATATAATGCGGAAATAGAATTAATACAGACACCAGAAATTTTGTTGACGAGGAATGCAGAAAAACCCGGGGACCTAGTCCAGATTCAAAACACACTGTATTAAGCCGATACAGACACTAGACTACTCCAAGATAACTTAGGACTGGACTGTAGTTGAACCCCAATCAGTCTCCCAACGATCCAAGGTACAGTTGTACTCCCTACGCCTCTGATCCCAGCAGGATACTGCGCACTTGATTACCTTATCTGATCTAACCCACAACTAAGAGTTTCTACGACCCAAAAATCGTAAGCTTTGACAATAAACAAATCTGTCTCACACAGACAAGTCTATCAAAAGATCAATCTGTCTCCAACAGATAAACCCTAAAGGTTTTGTTCCGTCTTTTGATAATAATCAAGGTGAACATGAACCAATTGATAATCCGGTCTTATATTTTCGAAGAACAGCTTAGAGTTATCAATCACCTCACAACAATCTTAATCGTATGGTAGCGAAACAAGATGTTGCGGAATCACAAACAATGAGACAAAGATGTTTGTCACTACTTTTTATATCTTTCCTATCGCAGATATCAATCTCAATCCAATCAATCTGATTGTACTCGTACGATAGAAAATGCAAGATCAGATCACACAACTACGATAAAATTAGTATCGGTCTGGCTTCACAATCCAATGAAGTCTTTAAGTCGTTAACCTGGTTTTAGAAGAAGAAAACCAAAGGTTAAAGGAGAAACGACTGTAGCACGCAAACTAGTATCACACGTAAGGTGTGGGGATTGGTTTTGCAGAATACTAGATGTCTCCTTTATATAGTCTTTCAAATCAGGGTTTGCAATTAAGTTAACCTGGTAACCAAGCAATCAATATCCACCGTTAGATGAAAACCTGATTTAGATTCAAGCTAATATTTCTCACCCGTTAGATCGAAAACTTAGCTTGTTACACACACTTGACAATGCACGTTTCTAGGTTTGTTAACCGCACTCAAAAGTATGCACTTGTTGGTTCAACAATAGTTAACCAAATTGTTAGCTATATGAGCATTTCATATCAACCATGTTCTTCTTTACCATTACTAGTTCAAATGACTTCAAGATGAACTAGTTAGAGAGTTGTTCAATTGCAGGGAAATCTCATGTACTATACAAGACATAGTTGAAGCAAAGATGATTTAATTCACTTGAATTGGTCCATGAACTTTTATAGCCACGGTTTACAAACTGCATTCCTTAGTCTTTTTAAGTTTAAATTCAGAAATCATCTTCAGATATATAACCTTCTCAAGTTCGCAGACTAGGTTCGCGGACTTAAGTTACCGGGCAGAGTTTACAAACTCTAGCAGAAATTCTCGGGAATGAGAACTTCGCCGGTTTGCGGACTGGGTTCGCGGACTTAACTTCACGCAAATAGTTTGTCAACTCCATCAAAAATTTTGGGTTTGAGAACTTCAGCAGTTCGCGGACTTGGCTCACGCCATTCTTCCGGTTCTCTTGATCAACAAAGTTCACAAACTTTGGTTCAAGAAATAGGACTTATACATAAATGTGCTTCCACAACAATGCTTATGTCCACCATTGGTTATGTAATTTAAACTCTCATTTCAATCATTGAAACATTCTTAGAGGACGTTATATAGTTGTTATACCATTTTTCGTCAAAGCAATTTTCAAGATGATTGAAACATATCATGACTTTCGTCACTAGGTAAAGATAAACTTGATCGAAGCGAAAAGCTTACAAACACATATTTCGAGATATAGATAGGCGAGGTATACTCGGCTCGAAATACCAAATGTGTATAATCAACGTCTATATATATAGCATACGACTTCTTGTCTCAAAGAGTAGGAGATAGAGTAGATAGACTTTTGAGTGATAGATAAGTTCAAGTCTTCACATACCTTTTTTTCGAGAAGTTCCACCGGTTCCTTGAGTAGTTTTTCTACTTGTATGATGAATCGCCATGAAGTCCCTGAGCTCAACTACACTTTCTATCTTAGTATGAGACTTAGCTATAATAGACTATAAATCAAGACTTATAGTTTTGATCACTAACATTGACAAACATGCTTGAGATAGCAACGCATGCGAGTTCGACCGAGCAATGCTCTAACATTAATCATGGGTTCTGTTGTGGTTAATTTAATTTAATCATGGGTTCTGTTGTGGTTAATTTATGTTTCATGTAATTTGTTAATGTCCAAAGAAATCCTTCTTTTCTTGCAAAAGCAAGGTCGCTCTTGTTGGTCTTTCGGGAATGATAATTTATGGGGGAGAGTTCTTAATTGAACTTGTGGTTAATCGCCAAACCTTTGTGGGGAGTGCAGCTGTGAAATATTGTGGGAGTTTTCTTGTATCTTTATTAACTCCTTGGTGAATGTATTTAGTTTCGACTATATGATTGCATCTAAACAAAGTTGATCTGTTGTTCGGTTGTGAAGTATCTCTATGGAAATTTCATTAGGATCCCACTAGTTTTCGTATCTTTGCCAGTTATTATTGATAAAAAGGGGGAGAATTAATGTGTAGTTCACATTACAAATACATATGGTTTACCGATAATTATGTAAGGGGGATTAGTTTTCATGTGAGATGAAGTATTGACTAAGGGGGAGTGATACATATAACCATAGTATTGTTTTCAAAGTTGTGATACAATTGGACTTTGATGTTGTGTAATAATACTATGACAATGTATACCAATGATTGAGAGTAATTGTTTTCTCATTGTTATAGTTACGGATCTTCAACAACTATGATGTTGAGTTGAACACATTCAGAATCACTGGAGTACTTGGAAGTGACAAAGATTTCGAGTAATTTTGAAGAACCAAGGAAATCAAGCATTTGGATTGAGAGCTACAAAGTTTATTTATTTTGTATTGCATATGTATTGATAGTTTTGTTACTAAAATTGACAAAGGGGGAGATTACTGCTCGGTCGAACTCGCAAGCGTTGCTATCTCAAGCTTGTTGTCAAGTATAGTTGCCAAAACTATAAGTCTTGATTTCTAGTCTACTTATAGCTAAGTCTCGGATTAGGATAAAAAGTGTAGTTGAGCATTAGACTTCATGGCGTTCATTGATTGAAGACGAAGAACTACTAAGTGAAGCTTTTGGAACTTCATCAACAAAAGGTATGTGGAGACTTGAATTCATCTATCACTTAAAAGTATATCTACCCTATCTCCTATTTGAGACAAAATTCGTATAGCTATATAGACTTCAATTATACACATTTGATATTTCGAGCTGAGTTTAACTCGCATACATATTTCTCGAAATATATGTTGGTAAGCTTTCGCTTTAACCAAGTTCATCTTATATTCTTGACGAAAGTCAAAAGATGATCATGTGAAAATTGCCTTGTAACATCTTACATGTTTTGTGTGAGACAGTCATTTGATGTAGATTCGAAATGTTTCGTATTGATCATTCGATCACTTAGAGATTACTTGAAGCTAATAGTTTGTGTGAGGCAACTATTGTCGTCTTCCAAGAATGTTTCAATGATTGAAATGAGAGTTTAGAACAATTGGATATAAGAACAGTATGCGTACTTGCATATGTGTAATCCAAGCCCGGGAACCATGGTATTCATACCCGTATACGCATTGATTGGTTTAGTCAAGGTCCGAGAACTAAGTACACATACCGGTACACGTACTGGCATGAGGTTCAAGTTCCGGACTTTAACTGAGTTTGTGGTATGCGTACCAGTTCACGTACTGGCGAACCCAAACTTAGTCCGACCACCTAGGTATGCGTACCCGTTTGCATACTTGAGTGGATTATGTTCTAAAATCGGTTTGTTCATGAACTAATACATTTATATATTAAGGAATGCAATCTTTTGCAAACCGTGGATATAATGTTCATGACTTAATTCGAAAGAATCAAAATCGATTTTGCTTCAATTGTTTCTTATATACTTCTATGAGAATATAAACAATTGAACAACTCTAGAACTAGTTTCATTTGAGTCATTTGAACTAGTTATTGTTAAGATGAATATGGTTGATATGAAAGTGTTCATATGGCTAAATTCGGTTAACTATTGTTGATCAAACAAAGGTGCAGACGTTTAGGTACGGTTACTCATTGGCAGGCCCGGGGGAGTGTATAGAAATGATGCGATGAAAACGGGCCTACAGTAATACCGCAAGTGCACGGTCGTCGGTTGTAGCTCGTGCAAGTACGGGTCGATCCACAGAGATCGGGTGTGTTTCGGAAATGTGTTTTAGCTAATTGGGTTCCTAAATTTGCTTTGGGCTTAGAAGCCCTTTGGAAGTGTTGGGCTTAATGTACTATTGGGTTTGTTCTCAATAAAAGGAACTGAGCTTGGGCTCAGTTGGTCTTTGGAAAGCAAATTGGGCTTGGCTATTTGAACTAGGCCTTTGGTCTTAACTATGGAATGGGCCTTAGTGAATTTGGGCTTTGGTCTTAAACAAATGGGCTTTGATTTTGGTCTGCTGATGAGCCCAAGTTATGCTCTGGGCTTGGTTACTGAGTTAGGCTTTGGGCTTACTTGGGCTTCAAAGGATTGAGAGTGAACTGAGCTTTTGGGCTCAGTTGAAGCAGCAGTCTTTGGCTTGGCCTTGGAAGGCAGCAGCAGTGGAAGGGAGGCAATGCACAGCAGCAGAAGTGCAAGAGCTCAGAGAAAGATGATTGGCAGCAGCAGCTGCAGAGAGGCAAGTAGCAGTGCAGCAGGCACCAGCAGCAACAACAGCTCAGGCAGAAAACAGCAAACAGTGCAGCAGATGAAAGTGCACAGCAAGGCAAGTGCACAACAAGAAAAGAAGTAGCAGCACAAGCAGCAGGAGCAAGAGTGGCAGCAGCTTGGCAGGGCAGCTGCACAAGCAGTGCAAAGAAAGAGCAATACAGCACAAGTGCTGCAGGGGCAAGCAATGGAAAGTGCACAGTAGTGCAGCAGCAACAGAGTTGCAGCAACAGCTGCAGCTGCTGAAGCAGTAAAGACAATGCAAACAGGAGAAGCAACAACAGCAGAATGTACAGGCAATAAAATGCAGCAAGGATAACAAAGTAGAGGCAGAGATTAACTAAACATCAACAAAATGAAAGATACAGCAAGACAATAGCAAAAGCAAAGAACAAAACAAAGAATGAACCAAGGCCTAAGGCCAAGGGCAGGGTTGGGGTGAAGAAGCTGAAAAGAAGCAATACTAGGCAGAATACAGGCATTCCTATAGAATGGGTTGAAAACTAGCTTGCTATAAGCACTAGCCTCTCCCAATGCACAATCAACACTACAACCTAAGCATACAACAAGAATGGCAAGAAAATCAGCTTGCTATGAGCACTGATTTCTTGCCATTGCACAATCAGTTCATTGCTTTACAGGATATCTAGCCTAGCATTCCAACAAATGTGAGTGAATAAAACATGACAGTGACATTAACAAATTACATGGCAGTGAATTAAACATTAACAGGAATTTAACCTAAACAGGATACTAACAGGAGCTTGCACAATAAACATGAACACAACTAATCAGAAATTAACAATGAATGCATTAACAGAACATAGTAAACATGAACCAAAACTGAACTGAAATTGAAATGATATTATGAACTGAAATTTAAAAGTGAACCAAAGTTAACAGAACTTGGAAGTTCTGGATGTGGGCTAGTCCCAACATAAGTTCACATCACACCCACAGTTCCCTTTTTATACCCAATTTACATTTTAGGGTTCTTACACCCAATTCCCAAATTTACCCAATTGAACAGTAAAATTAGGTATATGATTTTACCTAACGTAATGGGTCTAATTCGAACCCACATCCCTATTCTAGTTTCCCTATGCTCTCCCTAACAGAAATTAGGGTTTTACAATTTTTCCCCCAAATCAGTCAAAATTAGGGTTTGCAAATTACCTAATTTTATGGCACAATTCCTCCCATGTGCGACGACACATCCTTCCTTGTCATCTTCTCTTGCTTCCCATACCTCCAATTGCTCTGTATCATCAACTAATTTCACCAACTCACTCTTAGGGTACAGTGGTGAGAGAATGGGCGAAATTAATTGTTTGATAGAGATTAGAACGTGATATAGGTGATGGGTCGAGTGTGTATGATGATTTGAGAAGAGATGGTGGTGGTTGTGGTGATTGAGAAGGAGTTGGCGGAGCAGGTGGTGGTGATGGCGACAGCAGGGTGATGGTTCTGCAGAGGGGTGGGTGGAGGAGAAGGCTCGATTGAGTTTGGGGTTAAATGGTTCGGTTGCTAGGGTGTTAGGCGGGTCCATCGAGTTCGATGTTTTGCAACGCAGAGTCATTGGATGCGAAGCTGGTAGGTAGATCGGACGGTGATGTGGAGGCAAGCGATGAGCGACCGTTGGATTATATGATACAACAAAATGAACGGTACTTGATGGAGTTAGGTACTGTAGTGTAAGGCGGAGATATCAAACTTCGATGCACAGCAAGGTAGCGACCGTTGGATTCAACTACCATCTAATCTGAAGGCTTGGAATTTCAGCGCTGTGGTGCTTGGCAGAGACATCAGATTTTGATGATCAGCAAGGAGCGACCGTCGGATGCTTCTGAGAAATGATCTGATGGCTGAGAACGGAGGCGCTTTTGTGTGTAGAAAATGAGGTTGTGCGCACCATTCTTCGCGGCTTCCTTGCGTAATTTCTCCCGGCTTTTCACTACTTTTCTGCTCTTTTCGCTCCGCGACTCATCCGAACTTTATTTATTACCTAAAAATGCAAAATTAATTAATAAAAATATTTATTCTTGAAAACAATGAAAATGCAGAATATGGGATAAAATGTAGAATTAATGCACAAAAGATGAGTTAAAATGCCAACAAAAAGGGATAAATATATACAATATTTGGCACTCATCACTCATATCTAAATGAAGTCACTTTTCATTTGTGTGTAACAAGCCATGTTCGATCTAATGGTTGAAATATATTAGCTTGAGTCTAATCAGGTTTCATATAACGGTGAATATTGAATTCTTTGTTACCAAGGTAACATTGATTGCAAACCCTGATTTGAAGATTATATAAAGGAGAACTCTAGCAACTGGGAAACCTAATTCCCACACCTCCTGTATGATACTAGTTGTGACTATAGTCGATTCCCCTTTAACCTTAGGTTTTTCCAAAACCCTGTAGGTTAACGACTTGAAGACTTCATTGGGATTGTGAAGCCAGACCCAACTATTTTCTCTGTAGTTGCGTGTTCTGATCTTGTTGTTTTCTATCGTGATTGAGTACTATCTTCTCTAAGATTTTCTCGAGATTTAATCTGCGATGGGCAAGATAAAAAGTATTCACAAACATCTTCATCTCATCGTTTATGATTCCATAATATCTTGTTTCGCTACCATACGATTAAGATTATTGTGAGGTGATTGGTTCCTGTTCACCTTGATTTATCAAAGACGAAACAAAACTCATCGGCATATCTGTGGGAAACAGATTTATCTATACAATAGACTTTTCTGTGTGAGACAAATTGGTTAATCAAGTCTTCGACTTTGGGTCGTAGCAACTCTTAGTCGTGGGTGAGATCAGCTAACGGAATCAAGTGCGCAAAGTCCTGCTGGGATTTAGAGCCGTAAGAACGCGATTATACCTTGATCAGTGTGAGATTGGTTAGGCTCAACTACATTCCAGTCTGAAGTTAACTTGGAGTAGGCTAGTGTCTGTAGCGGCTTAATACAGTGTGTGTTCAAATATGGACTAGGTACTAGGGTTTTTCTGCATTTGTCGTTTCCTTGTTAACAAAATTTCTGGTGTCTGTGTTATTTCTTTTCCGCATTATATTTGTTTATATAATTGAAATATCACAGGTTGTACGTAAGTTCAATCAATTGTGAATCCAACCTTTGGTTTTTTATTAAATTGATTGACACTTGGATATTGGTTTTTGATACCGTCCAAGTTATTTCTTATATTCAATTGGGCTCGCAAATTCCTATTTGTTTGATTGCTGATTGAATTGAGAAATAAAGATATAACTCTTGGATATACTTTTCTTAAGATTGAGTCTGATTGTCTAGTTGATTCTCTTGAAAGTATATTGGAGTTAGTCCATACAAATAGCTAAGCGATATATTGGGTGTGGTTGTTAGACCTCCGTTTTTTTCACACGTGACCTTTATTTCTGCTATCAAGGTGGTGATCCTCATCCTTGCTTATCAAATTCAAATCACTAAGGTCCCATATAATACAAGCGATTGCATACCACTCAGACATGCATAAATAAAATCTTTAGAAGCTTCACCTAGTTAACTCTCGAAGTCTTTTTCATTCATAGATGAAACAAGACAATTCAAACCTTTTGGTATATATTGCCCTTTAACTTTAGATCAGATCCACCAGGCGATAAACTTCACCACTGTAATTTTTATTTCATTTTAACTAGTTTAGTATTTTAAATTGAATTTTATTTAATGAAAAAACTTCGACTTACTTTTAAAACTTGATATTACATGTTCAAACTAGTTATTATAATTAAGTTATCTTTGAAAACTTGGGATACCAAATACTCCACCAAATTTTAATTCGGAAACCTATATGGATAATCCTTATACAATATATACGTTCAGTTACGAAACTGTATACACTATTTTTTAATAAGGTAAACCTAGTATTTACCCGAAGTGTTCACGAACCGAATTCCAACAAGAACAAGTCTTTTAATCTATATTACAAGACACGAATTCAACAAGAACGAACCTTGTAGGTTCTTTACATTTGAGTTAATACTATCTAGTTTAACGATATACGACCTATAATATTTCTGAAAATGCGGAGGGTACCAAAACACACCACCAAAATTTTCTTAGGCAACATGTATGGACAAAACCTAAATACAATTCCGAGAGTCCAACTTAAAGAATCTCAATAAATGAATAATATTCATAGTTATATCTCTTTCTCCCACAATCAGAAAGTTTACAGAGACTAGTCCGTGAAGCTGATTTACGTGTGAGAGTACTTGGACGATTCCAAGGATCAATATCCAAGAAATAATCAAGTCATATCCAACAGACAAGGATGGATGTATCTACTTTGATTTATTTACGTACAACCTGTGATATTTCAACTATAAAGATAAACTATATACTACAGAAAAAAATAACACATACACCAAAAAAAAATTTAACGAGGAAACCGAAAATGCAGAAAAAACCCGAGACCTAGCCCATACTTGAACACCAAATTGTATTAAACCGCTACAAACACTATTCTACTACCAATTAACTTCGGATTGGAAAGTAGTTGAGACCGAATTAAACCCTCACAATAATTCGGTTACAGTCTTACGCCTCTTGAATCCAAGCAAGACTCCGCGCAAATCATTCCCTTAGCTGACCTCCTTTACATCCTAAGAGTTGCCTCAACTCAATTGGAGACTTTAACCAATCTGCCTCCCACATATAAGCCTATATGTGATTTTCTTTCTAATCAATGGATCAAGGTGAGACTGGAAATCGATTACAATAGACAAAGTCTAGATAATCTTAAAATACAGACTTATGATTCTCGAAGAGCAACCTAGATTATTATTCACCTCACAAGTATTAAACCCGTGGAATCACAAAGTCTAAGACGAAGAGAACTTTGTGATTTCTATATATCTTGTTCAAGTGAGCAACTCAACAATCAAACAAGATCGGGATACTCGAACTATCAAGATAAAGATAGTTGGACCAGGATTCACGAATCTCTAGGTGAAGTCTTTTTTAGTCGCTCAATCCTAGAAGGGTTTGGGGGAGAAAACGACTCTAGTTTACAACTAAGCCACATAAAGAATATTGTCAGGGATTCAAAAATCCCAGTTTCTTGAGGTTCTCCCTTATATAGACTTTCAAAGTATAAGTTGCTTTAGGTTTAACCTAAGATAGCTTTGGAACTAAGCAAACAACATCCACCATTAGATGAATCTTTGAAATAAGGTTAACATACCAAGATATACACTCTGGTTAGGATGAACCATAACCGGACCGTGTATAAAGACATTGTTCATGGACGGCTAGTCAATACTAGCCGATTGAACCATAAGCTTAATCATTTTCATATGACACTTAAGACTTTGAGGTTGAATCATAATAATAGATTTTCTTATATTATTATGTTTGGCGCCGAATGTTGATCGATGAAGTGATCAACCAAAAAGTTGACAATAATACTCTTATCAATATCTATTTTTTTTTTAATCTTAGAGTTGTTGAATGTTGTTGCAACTTCGATGTATTATTGCTTTAGTGTGGAAAAATATGGTGTTAGGATTGCCTGATTGCAACCATTGAATTCTAGTTCTTTTATTGCTAATAAGTTGTGTGGCATTCAAATAAGGTCATGTAATAAATTCTTAACTGTTATTTTTTTGCGCAACCAGTATTCCAAGTCAGTACCAGTATAAGTAGCATATTGGTGTTGCACTATTTTTATTTGGGTCATCGATTTTCCTTATTATTGTGGGATGCGTCCGAAAGTCACCTTATTCGATTCAATAAGGGTTTCGCTAGTTGAGGTTTGTGAAGATAATTTGTCGATAATCAATATTATTTCCTTGGTCTCCAAGTGAGAAAGACTTAACGGAGTAAGTCTTGGCAACCAAGTATTCCGCACTTAAAGAACTTTGTCACCAAGCATTATACTTTACCTCCAAGTATTAATCGAGTATATAAAAACGTGACCTGATTTGGAGAAGGTATGGAATCGAAAATGGAGTTGTGCGAGATTTCATCCCACCTCTTGGGGTGGTTATCTTGTGAAGAATTTTCATGGTTAGTATAAGGTTTATTCTTGAGCACTTAAGATACATCGTTGGTGAAGGTCAAGATAAAAAAGTGAGGCTATCATGATAGAGTGATTCTTGTATCTAGCGTAAAATTACAATAAGAGGATTGTTCTTCAAGTATTGTATGTAATCGCATCATGGGGTTGCGATGCTAGATAGAAAGATTTGGGTCAAGTCAAGGTTTTCTTCTACACAAGGGTTGTAATGCTATAGAGACATAGGTGGCTAACACATGTATTTGTTCTTCAGAGATTTTCATTATTGCCGAACCACTATAAATATCGTATAGTGGTGTACTTTTATTGTTTACTCGTTTATGCTTGTTTGTTTTGCCATATCTATATTTGGGTTATTCGTGTGTATGTTTGAAGAGCACCAGATGTTAGTAGTCGGGCGTTACCAGGTGGAAACCCCAACAAGTGGTATCAGATCCATGGTTGGATCGGTACAGTCGACTTGGAAGAATCGATGATTAAAGTGTTTGATAATGTGAAGATAGAGATAGCACTGGAAAAGATTGGGGACTTTGTGGTTCGATGAAGGATATTAACAAAACCCAGATTCTTTGGACTCTTAAGTTCAAGTGAAGTATGTAATGAGGTATTTTGACAAGGCATTGAAAGGGAATACTGTAGAGATTTTGGAAGGGTGTTGATCGGCAAGAACGTTTGAAAGAGAGTTGTTTCTTTAGAAGGAACATAATTTTTTTTGTTTTCGATTCCGAGAAGGTATGTTTGTTAACAAACTTCTTAATAATTTTACTAAGTTAATATGTTACTTAATAAATGTGGGAGAAGTTGTTAAAGACAAAGAGCAAGGTATGTTACTACTGCTGTTGTTTTCTGGATATATATGATATGCCGGTGCAATTTAATGTGATCGGGATCAAGGGTTGTATCTAAACAACGGGGAAAAATCTGGAAATAATAAATCCGGATGTAAGGGATTATTCAAAGCTAAATCTGGAAATTCCTAGTGTCATGAAGAAGGATACAGGAAGAAGGTTTTTTCGAAATCTGGCAATTTCTTATTTAATTGTTCTTTTTATATGAGTCTTAGTTTGGCCTTGGTTTACTTCTTACGGTTCTGTAGGAGGTAGTACCGTACTACTCGGTAATAATTGAGGCGTGGTATAGTTGGGATTAGGACAATTATAAATCAAGAATCATGCATGGGGGTAAAGTAAAATCATGTGGACACATTCCTGAGTTGAAGAAGTATTTGATATCACATGGAATTTTTGGAATCCAACGGTTACAGTAGTGTAACAGAAGGTGGATTTCCAAAGGTGATGAAGTCAGACTCGAAGTTGGTAATTCAAGCTAAGAGACAAAGATTTGTGTTTCTTATGTAGTGGTACAGTAGTAGGTGGAGCTTGTGCTGGAATCAGTAATGATGTTGATTCTAGTTCTTCAAGACCTTAATATATATGTGTCTGGGGCATATGAGTGAGAAGAAGCTAGGTGATGGAGTTTGCGAAACTTGAAATCTATGAACGTTGAGTTTATGGAAAGGAGTTTGGCAAGGTTTTCACTATACGGTAGGTATGGCGGGGATGCGTTCTGGAAGGACATATATTGCATTCATTCGAATGCGTGGGAATATTTCTCGAAATTATTCATGAAAATTCTTTATTGTGCTGTATGACGACTTATCAAGGAGAGTGTGGTTGTACACCATGATGATTGGTAGAGTTGTGAAAAGATAGTGCAAGAGACTATGGTGATAAAGACCCAGACTGACAATAAGGTCACACAAGTTACATTGATTAATTGTATGGATTCAATATCTTGAGTCTATAAAGAAGTGTTGTCATTGTTCATGCATACTATGGCGCTTTGCAGTAATAAAAAATTCTAAATGGAGGGAGAAGACACGGTATGGTGCATGTTGCCTAAATATTTTTAGGTAATTAAAGTTTTGTGAGCTGGTGTGAAGTAGCGTGTCATCTCAATTAAGGTTTACCAAGAATATTAATCGTCAAGTTGAATTCATCTAGAATAGGTAAAGTAAAGTTTTTGTTTATTCATACAAAAAAACTTCAACTTGGGTGGAGGATTGGTAAAGCGGGTATGTGGGAATTTATTCCACGAGTATTAATATTCTAATTGTATATAGATCAGGTGGGGATTCAAATTGGTGAATCTCGACAACAACCAAAGGAAGATTTCAAGATGAACAAAGGAAGCCCGAGGACATAAGGTCTCCATTACAGTTGGAGAAGTTTGCAGCGGGAAGAAGGTCGATGGGTGTTCATGTGAAAGAATAAACTCCGAGTACGTAAGGCGTACGGCGTAGTTAAGAAGATTGATACTCAAGGGTTATGCACAAGGAAGGTATTTCTTACAAATATTCTCTCTAGTGGTAAAAATACATGATCCATACCTTGTTGACTATGGTGGTGGTCTGTGGCTGTGCACAAGTCAGAGAACAACTTCTTATATGGTATTCAGGTATTGAGTAAGAAAAGTAAGCAACAAAAAAAAAATCATCTCAAAGGTGTTGTTGTTGCAAAGAGGGAAGTATGTATGGTAGGTACTAAAATTATTGTATGGTGAGCTTCAAAAGGATTAAGAATCGGGAGAATATATGATCGTAGATCAAGACTCAAGGTGAATTGGATTCCGGGAAAAGCAATACTCGTGGTACGGGTACAAGATTTACGCACATTAACAATGATTAGTTGTACGTGGATTGATTGTGTTTAATGCGTAATACGTGATGGTTAGTTTATCGGAAACTAACATAGTCAGCTTAACAAATGGTGATTCCTCCGTACGTGGGTTTACATGCTTGTTGCTGCGAAGAGCATGGTGACTACTGAGAAATTGAAGTCTCATTTTGGTATAGAGTTTGAGATGAAGTTTTTTGAGGTACCTAAGGGGTACAGTAGAAAGATTTGGTGTACCAACGGGATGGTGGTGAAGATCCGCCATAAATTTGTGGGGTAAGTAGATTCTGATGATGGGATGATGTGGATTGCTTTAAATCTACAAACTAGATATGTATTTACAATGTCTTGACGTCCAATAAGCCGGAGTTTATCTTTATAATTATTTGCAGCTCAATAAAATGAGGCCATGGTGGAAGCTACTTGGATTGGCTCGATTGGATATATATGTAGGATACTGTGCTACAGATTTGTTGAAACATAAAGACTTTTCAAGCAATGGTAAAACATATCAATGTTCAGTTTTAATTTGTGCGAGATACTATTACGGTGAAGAGTTTTCAGTACCAAACTGACACAAAGGGTAATCTCGTAGACAAGCTTAAAAAGGTGGTACACATGAGTACATTCAAACATTGTTTACACTAAATAAATTTTCTACAGGAACGGGTGTCGAACGGTGCAAGGTGGTGGCGACGATGAACGTGATGTGAAGAACTAACGAGGAGACGAAGGATTATCAACAAAAGTGGAGATTTGTGAAGATAATTTGTCTATAATCAATATTATTTCCTTGGTCTCCAAGTGAGCAGGACTTAATGGAGTAAGTCTTGGCAACCAAGTATTCCGCACTTAGGAAACTTTGTCACCAAGCATTATACTTGACCTCCAAGTATTAATCGAGTATAAAGACGTGACCTGATTTGGAGAAGGTATGGAATCGACAATGGAGTTGTGAGAGATTCCATCCCACCTCTTCGGGTGGTTATCTTGTGAAGAGTTTTCATGGTTAGTCTAAGATTTCTTCTTGAGAACTTAAGATACATCGTTGGAGAAGGTCAAGAGAAAAAGGTGAGGCTATCATGATAGAGTGATTCTTGTATCTAGCGTAAGGTTACAATAAGAGGAGTGTTCTTAAAGTATTGTATTTAATCGCATCATGGGTTTGCGATGCTAGATAGAAAGATATGGGTTGAGTCAAGGTTGTCTTCTAAACAAGGGTTGTAATGCTAGAGAGACATAGGTGGCTAACACATATATTTGTTCTTTGTAGATTTTCATTACTGTGAAAAGGATCATCATCGCAAGTGGACGTAAGCGCATTGCCGAACCACTATAAATATCGTGACGTAGTATGCTTTTATTGTTTACTCGTTTATGGTTGTTTGTTTTTCCATATCTATATTTGGGTTGTTCGTGTGTATGTTTGATAGAGCACCAAATGTTAATAGTCGACCGTTACCAGGTGGAAACTCCAACAAGGTTCAGTTGTAGGTTTAACGAGGGTTTCGTGTCATAAAGTTGGGCCCAAGCGAGTCTACCACTTGTTTCAATTGCGCTATAAGTGATCGGATTTACAATTCTTGTTCACTTACCACTCAATTGCTTTTGTTTGTAAAAGTATTGGTGTGTGGTGTGAGGCTATCTTTATTAATGTGTAACCCCAGCATGTGGATTGGCGCTATGTCAATAGCTTTACTGGGTCGCTATAGGATGATGTCCTGACCTTGTTGGTTGTTCATCCATGTGAACGAATCATCAAAAAGGTGAGGCTATCATGATAGAGTGATTCTTGTATCTAGCGTAAGGTTACAATAAGAGGAGTGTTCTTAAAGTATTGTATTTAATCGCATCATGGGTTTGCGATGCTAGATAGAAAGATATGGGTTGAGTCAAGGTTGTCTTCTAAACAAGGGTTGTAATGCTAGAGAGACATAGGTGGCTAACACACATATTTGTTCTTTGTAGATTTTCATTACTGTGAAAAGGATCATCATCGCAAGTGGACGTAAGCGCATTGCCGAACCACAATAAATATCGTGACGTAGTATGCTTTTATTGTTTACTCGTTTATGGTTGTTTGTTTTTCCATATCTATATTTGGGTTGTTCGTGTGTATGTTTGATAGAGCACCAAATGTTAATAGTCGACCGTTACCAGGTGGAAACCCCAACAAGGTTCAGTTGTAGGTTTAACGAGGGTTTCGTGTCATAAAGTTGGGCCCAAGCGAGTCTACCACTTGTTTCAATTGCGCTATAAGTGATCGGCTTTACAATTCTTGTTCACTTACCACTCAATTGCTTTTGTTTTTAAAAGTATTGGTGTGTGGTGTGAGGCTATCTTTATTAATGTGTAACCCCAGCATGTGGATTGGCGCTATGTCAATAGCTTTACTGGGTCGCTATAGGATGATGTCCTGACCTTGTTGGTTGTTCATTCATGTGAACGAATCATCAAAAAATCTCATATTCAAGATTTCCATTTGATCAATCAACTTAAGAAAAATTTGTGTATCCTAGAATACGATCATTTGAAAGCAAAATATTTTCTGCTTCTGACTTATGTTTCTGAAGAAACAAAATTATTTTTGTTTTTGGTATCTGAATGTCCTTGGAGATAATTGTATTTTGATTGAGTTATTGATATTAAGAAAAAAAAAACAAAGAAAATAAGATAGTTTTTTTACTTGCTCAATCACAAATTCTTCACTTCTCAACCGATAACAACAGAAGGAGTCGTACTTTCATTACTATTGAGCATGATATAAGAATATCAAAATTAAAAGTAGCTCATAGTGCAACACAGATGTTTGTGTTACAATCCAGGGTGTTTAGTTCCTCAAAGAAAGAAAAGAAGAAAAAAAAAGAATCTACTCCCTCCGTCACTAAAAGAAATAACTTTCCTCATTTCATACAGTATACGTACCAAAAAAAAAAAAAAAAAAGTATATACCACGTGTAATTCAAATTTGGGGGACAGGACAGGCATAATATATACCCGCGGACAATACTTTCGTCCTCCGATTCTGGTTTTGTTTAGTAAAACTCGTTTCTCTTCTTCTTCTATTTCTTCCTGGTTCGGTTTCCCAATCTGGTAGGAAAAACGATTATCCTTTTCCAGTAGAGTTTCATCACAATTCAGTTTATATTTATCTCCTATATATATCTTCTCTTTGGATCGAAAATTTCTTCAATTTGATTTTGAATTAAAAATCGAGGTTTATCTGTGATCTGATTAAGAAAAATGTTTAACGGAATGATGGATCCTGAATTGATGAGAATGGCTCAAGAACAGATGAGTCGAATGTCACCAGCAGAACTTGCGAAGATCCAACAACAGGTGAGTTTCTTAATTCAAATTATTTGGCCTTTTTCTTTTATGATCGTAGAATTACGGATCTAGATGCATGAATTGTAAATTCAAAGCTCTTCCCTTTCATCATCGTGAATTGGGGTTTAGAATAATCAAATTCAATACTCAATTTGTGTTTTTTTAGCTGAAATTTTGCTTTTTAAGTTAGAATTTGATTTGAAATTTGGTTTATGGGTTATAATAATCGTCGTAGTTGAGAAAATTTTGAAGTTCTGATATTGAATGGGAATTTAGATACTATACCTTAAGAAGTACTTAGAAAAGAGTTGACTGTTAGTTACGTAGTTGGATTTTTGTTTTTTTTTCAAACAACTGAATATGTTGAATTGGTCGTGAAAGCTCATCGAATTCAAATTTGACACTCGCTTAGTAAACGATTTTATGGTCTTCGTTGTTGATTTTCATGCGACTTTTTGCCTGAAGAAGACTTGTGTTGTATAAGAATGGTTATAATTGTAGTATTTTATTGGTTTTGACTTTGGCAGATGATGTCAAATCCCGAGTTGATAAAAATGGCTTCTGAAAGCATGAAGAACATGAGACCTGAAGACTTGAAAAGTGCTGCAGAACAACTAAAGCATACTCGTACCGAGGACATGCTTAATATTGGGGAGAAAATCGCAAATGCATCTCCTGAAGAGATTGCGGCTATGGGTTCCCAAGCTGATGCGCGTATTCAATATGAATTGAGAGGAGCTCAGATGGTCAAAAATCAGGTATCTATTTTATTATGAGATCCCTATAGTTGTAACCCTAGTTAGTGTTATTTATAACGTGTGTGCTTGAAGTGCCTCTGATTGTCTCTTAATACCTTTGGTGAAAGAGGTCTAGAAAGACTAAGGAGTTGACAATGATGTGACTGCTGGTTTGGAAATTTCTTTATGTGGTAGTAATTGGCCTGGTTATCGTGTTGATCTATTTTTAATCCCTAGCCATACTTCACGCTTCATCCACACAAACCTCTGACGCATATATGTACTGATAAACCACAACTGTCAATGGGGTTGCAATCCTTTCTGTGTATATCAAAATGATCATGACCTTGAAGTGGTTTAAGATATTTATTTACTCTTTAATCAAAATTTAAAGCCGTAGGCAAAACATTGACATTTGTGGATTTAATCTGGTTTCTTGTGTGTTTCATTCTGGATATCATATCACCTATCTACTCTGTTCATGAGATCATTTTCACTTTGCAGGGCAATGAACTTCATAGCCAGGGAAAATATAGTGAGTCCGCGGAGAAGTATTTACTTGTAAGTGCGAACTTGTCTTACTGTTCATTTTTTATAAAAATTCTGAATAGTGTTCTCCTGCTTTCCTCATTTTCTCTTTCTTAATCAATTATATTATTATTCTTGTGTTGTTAGGCAAAAAACAACCTTAAAAGCTTGCCTTTTTCGAAGGGCAGAGCACTCCAGTTGGCATGTTCTCTTAATCTGATGTCATGTTATTTGAAAACGCACCAGTACGATGATTGTGTAAAAGAAGGATCAGAGGTATTTCTAAATTAAACTTCATCATGCTGTTTTACTAATTGAGCTAGTTGAGCTAGTTACCTGCGTACTAAGTAAGCTGGGTGGCTATGGATAGTTGGGTGTGTGTGTTAATAAGATGGGACCTGACGTAAGGCGAAAATTCTATAAAATGGGTGGATAGTCTTTTTGGTCTACAGGAAGGGTTAAAGGCCACTTTTACCACATTTAGATTTCTTATCCACATGTTTGACGGTTTAAGTTAGCAGTCGATTACTAGTGCAGGGGAAGTTGGGGGTAACCACTTATTTTGTCGGTGGTCCTAAATTTATATGTGATGATATAGTTTCTGAATGTTGCATCTGCATTTTTCCAGGTCTTGCAACATGATGCAGTGAATGTAAAAGCTCTTTATCGACGGGGACAAGCTTACAAAGAGTTGGGCATGTTACAAGTGAGTTTTATTATATGTATCTGGTCTGCTTTAAAATTTAGAGCTAGCAATGGTTAGCATGTCAGGACTGTAGGTTAAGACTTTCTTAATTTTCTTTCTTTCCACTTTGCGATAGCCGATACCTTAGGTTGAGAAGGATGCATTAGTTCTGTGACTACCCCAAACTAGTTCGTGCACTCTGCATTTCGTTAAACAATTGTGTTTAACTTGCTTAGGTTATTTTGCATTATTTGTTTTAAAAGCACAAACTAACTTGTTACATGTTTAATGACGGCCTTCCTGTACAGGTATCATATATGCCATAAGAGATGTTTTCGCTTGCAATCCTTGCATATTCTGATCATGATTTTATTACCTGTTTTTTGTATTAGGATGCAGTCTCTGACTTGAGCAAGGCACTTAAAGTTTCCCCTGAGGATGAAACCATTGCAAATGTCTTAAGGTATGGATTTCACTTGGCCATATAAGTTTAGATATTTTTTCATTATATTTGCACCGGTAATCAAGTAGTTGAATCATCTAATTAAGCTTTAATCTGACCCAACTTAAGGCCCTATTCCAAGCATATAGGTAGTCCCTGTTTTAGAGCTCTCTTTGGGGATTTATATTAGTGGATAGGTATGCTTGCAAGTTGCAATGGTTACTCCTCACTGCACCCAGATATTCTTAATTCACTTGTGCAACAGTTTATTTTTCTGTTTGTGTTATTGTACACGCTCAATAAGGTTGTACATAATTGCACCCGATGCCTCATGTTGCATTTGTTATATTTTATTTTGACTAAAAAAGGGATGACCTATTCCCTTTCCATGTTACTACGAGGATTCTAAGTTTTCAAGTAATACAGGGACGCTCAAGAGAGATTGTCAAAAGAAGGTGGAGGGCCACGTGCATCATCAGGGGGTAAGGAGCATTGTTCCTTTCGCTAGATGCCTTTATCGTGTTATTGATTGAGTAAAACCAAGCAATTGTTTTTGCGCTTCAGGTGGAAAAGTTGTGGGTTTCTTAAAATGTTTATGTTTTTTTGTATCACAGGGTTGAAAATTGAAGAAATAATTGAAGAAAATGTCAATACCACATCACTTGAAACAAATAAAAGTTCTCCACCAAAGGATAACTCTGTGGCCAAACCACCAGAATCTGAAAAGGATTTACAGAATCAAGTTAGGCCCAAGCCCAAGATGGGTTCCGCAGCTAATGCTGAGAATTTACAGGGTTTAGCAGACAACCCCGAGGCCATCAGGTACGTTATTACTCATCGTTCATTTTTTGCTTCACTGGTACCTAGTTTATTGTTCATGTGAGTCCGACATGTTTCCATATCCAAATTGTTGATTTATTTCATTCACCGGATGTGCGACTTAATTGATTTTCTTTTTTCTTTCTTTGTAAACTCTCCCTTTGTCTGTTGTCCATTTGTCAAAAATGGTACATCTTCAAATCCCAAATATGAATGCTTACAAAGTGGAGCTGCAATTTCTTCTCAGTTTGGACACTATCATACTGTGGACGCATTGACTGATACCTATCTGTTTATTACGCATTGACAGGTCATTTCAGAATTTCATTTCACAAGTTGATCCTGATACTCAGGCATCTTTGGGTGGTTCAAATGCCGAAGGTGTGCTACCAGACATGATTAAGACTGCTTCAAGCATGATTGGGAAGATGTCACCCGAAGAGCTTCAGAACATGATTAAAATGGCTTCCTCATTTCAAGGTAAAGTTCCATTTCCATCTGGGACCAGAGAAGGCGTTGGCAGCAATTCAAAAGGTGGACCACTTCCACAGGATTTCTCCCCCGAGATGCTCAAGTCCGCATCTGATATGATGGCCAACATGCCTCCTGAAACTCTTAAGCAAATGTTTGAAGTCGCCTCTTCTTTGAATGGCCCAGCTTCCTCGGCAGCAGCACCCAGTGCTAATAGGTCAAGATCTGATAGTGTGTCGAGACACTCGGAAGAAATTGGAATTCCATCTGTAAACAGGAGTAGTGATATTGGTGAGAGTAGTTCTTTTCCGGAGTTCCCAAATTTTGGAGCTGATCCATCATCCACTTCAAGTTTCCCAACTCCAACGGCTGATATGCAAGCACAAATGAGGAACCAAATGAAAGACCCAGCAATGCGGCAGGTATGTTGGTGAAGATCCGTTGATTATGTTTTCTGTTGTTTATTATCATTTCTTGTTTTTCTTATTTCTGCACTTCTGCACATGATTAGATGCTTACATCCATGATCAAAAATATGAACCCTGAGATGATGGCAAACATGAGTGAACAATTTGGGGTCAAGCTCTCACGAGAAGATGCAGAGAAAGCTCAACAAGCCATGTCCTCGTTGTCTCCTGATGCCTTGGAGAAAATGGTATTCCCAATCTCTATCGATATTCTAAGTTTTTCCAGTATGGTCCATATGCATATTGTATTAAGATCGAGTGCTTTCTAGTGGCTCTGCTCCTGGATTATTTACTTGCTTTTTAGGTGTTTGACCCTAAACCAACTTATCTATATGGATCCATGAATATGCAGATGTAAGTACTTTTTGTTAATTCATGTTATGTATATCTTTGGCAGATGAAGTGGGCAGATAGGATACAAACCGGAGTAGAAAGTGCAAAGAAGACAAAGAACTGGCTCTTGGGAAGACGTGGCATGATTTTGGCGATATGCATGCTTGTTTTAGCCATCATTCTTCACCGACTAGGCTATATTGGCAGTTAAACAATGACGTGTCTGGTTCTTCACATTAAAACTCTTGAGACGAGGATAGCTTGGTGTCTCCGCCTTAGCAGCAACATGTCTCGTGTACTAATCGGGCTACTAAATGTATAGCTATTGGTTGTCCATTTTCTTTTTGTGTGAAAATTGGATGTTGAATGCAACAGCTCATAGTATAATTCTCTCTCTCTCTCCCCCTTGTTTAAGTAGGAGTCCAATTGATCACAAATGAAAATGGTAACTTATAGAGTTGCAACTGGGTGATGGTAATCATTCGATCGGCAATATCTCTGTTTTTTTTGTAACCATGTATTCTTTTTCTTTCTTGGAATCTTGTTTGTCTAACTTGATCAATCTGGTTAGAAGTTCAGAAGTTGAAGCAAGTTGAAGAGCAGACATCAGTAAGCGTTATTTATTGTTGTCTCCATGCTCTGTTTCTGACAACAGCAGTCTTTGTTGTTTTGAAGTATTTGGTTTATTTTAAGAAGAGGAACAAGAATGTCCTGTTTAAATTAGCGTATGGTTTTCTCAGGAATGTGAATTCTTATAATTCATGGGTTCTAAGCTGAGAAATTTATGACCCAAGCTGTAACAGTTGTTGCAAACTGCTGGCGCCTAATTTATGGGAGCTCTAGGTGTTTTGTTGAAAACACTCTTTCCCTGTGAAAGAAAGCTCACTTCCTTATGCGACGCTGCAGACCGGGAGGATGAAGTTTGGGAGGGGCATTTGCAAGTCACGAGCATTAAATGAAAAACATGACTTCTTCCAAAGCCGTCTGTCACTACTCACTAATGTCGGATGTACGTCAAGCAAACAGAGGCATCTAGCAAGTTGTAGTTGCCGGTCGCCATTAGCAAGGTGGATAAATGTTCCACAACCCCACCAATATAAGACCCAATCACCCAAACCATAACACCACTAGTTCAGAGTAGAGACATAGATACAAATCCAACGGCTCATATTCAAAAATGGTCCACATGGTCAATGTCATCTATTAAGCATTAAAAAACCTCTACGGCATACGTGTTTATCATGCGTTGCTTCTCATGGGATAACGAAGCTCTAATGAGACAAAGCCAATGAAAAACACCCACGTTATAAAAAGTTAGAATCTTAAACTGATTAGCGGAACACGAAATCATTTTTATCTTATCGTAGTTGTCCCACCAAAACAGGAGAGAGAAAAAACAAACACAAATTTCGTTTCCCATTCTTTTTATTTCATTTTAAAGAAATTATTTCATTTCAAGTTTCTCTTCAGATTCTTTTTTGCATCAAAATAAGGGCAACCCAGGGTTTTGTGAATGAAGAGACGAATTTCTGCTTCTTCTCTTTGATTTTTCTTGTGGAACAATTGATTGGTAAGTTAATTCAACTTAATTTCTTGAATTTTCCTGTTTTTTTCTTTTTTTTTTTCGAATTTAAATTTCTGGATTTTAATTCATATTGATGTTTTGTTAGCAATTAGAATCTCTGTCATTTCAGGTGTTCTTTAAATTTTTAAGAAATGTTCGTAGTTTGGTGGAATTTGAAAGGTTTCAAAACAAAGGTTGAGCCTCTCTGTCTTTCGTTTGCTGTTTTAGGGGGTACCGGTTTGGTTTTGCATTTTAATGGTTTGGAAAATTATGAGGCTAAGTACAGTCTGTGGAAGAAGTGTATGGTTCTAGGTTTTACTTTAGATTAGTTGCTTCATATTGTTTAGTATATTGTGGTCATTTTACTGAATTTCCAGAATTCTCAATTATTTTCTAGGTTAACATGTGAAGATATATATACTGGCTAAATGTATTGTACTTGTATCTTGAGATATGAGTATCTGTATGAGGTATATAAAGAATGTAATGTTCCGTTGTGAACTGGTGCTTAAGGAAATTGGTATATTTGGGAGCGTCAACTCGATTTTGGGATGTTTTTTCGTTTTATATATGGTTTGTTCCACTTCATGTGTTACTTTCTTCCTTTTAGTGTGGAGTTCCTTAAAGTGGTGGGTGATCAAGTCATGTTAAAGATCTGTTGTAATGTATTGCTTTTACGCCATTCTTTCCAACACGTGGTCGTTTATGGCTATCTACTAATTTTCTTTGTTTAACATTGTCAGTGAGAAGTATCAAACCTTTTGGTTCATTAGTTTGTAGTGTTTATAATGTGATCTTTAGGATCAAAATTTTACATTTGAAAAAGCAAAGAACAATTATTTTTTTATCACACGTTGATGAGAAAGAAGAACCTCTAATTTTGAGTTTAAATTTGTTGTAGTCCGTATATTGCATTAGTGTTTTCATTATTGCAAATCCTCTGTCTCTCATTTGACTTCTTAAAATAAATTTTCATACTGTCTAGGAGATAAGGCAAATGAAGAAGTCAATGCTGCATGTTTATGCTTTATTAGGTATATAGAATACGTTATTTTATTACGATGATTTCACTTACATTTTTATTATTGTATTGGAATTGCAGGCAGTACGAGATTAAATCGCTGTAATACGGACAGTGTCAAGAAGTTACGACATCAATGAAAAGGAATGCCTGTCCTCGGTTAGGTTACATAATTTATTCATTTTAAATTGGAATGCAATAAATAACGGCCAGGAATATTCGGTTACATCTACAAATGGATAAGTCTAATTTACTGTCAGTGGATGATGATTCCACCCTCGTAGGAGGGCCAAAGGAGCTGTCTCACCTTCTTTCTGAAGCACCCCACAGGAGAAAGTCTACCATACTTTCAGATGCAGATATGTACAAAATAATGGAGTGCCCTGTTTGTACTAAATCCATGTACCCACCTATTCAGCAGGTCTAATTTTCTGCATCCTCATAGCTGCCTATAAAAATGCTTCTCCTTCTTCCCGCTTACCTCCTCATGTGCTTCCTTTTTTTATGCAGTGTCCCAGTGGGCATGCCTTATGTTCAAATTGCAAAATGAAGGTCAATAACAAGTGCCCTGTTTGCAAAAAGGAAATTGGAAACATAAGGTGTTTGGTTCTTGAAAAATTTGCAGTTTCCCTTCTGCTTCCATGCTCAAATCACACTCTTGGTTGCCAGGAGATGCTACCTTATTATGGCAAGGAGAAGCATGAGTCCCAGTGCATCTTCAGGCCATACAGTTGCCCCTCCCCAGGATCAGAGTGCTCTGTCATGGGGGATCTTCCAACACTTCTGGCACACCTTAGGGTGAGTCACAGGGTGGATATACAGACGGGGTCAAGTTTCAGCCATTGTTACGTGAAACAGGATCCCTGTTCAGTTGCTGATGTATCTTGGACGCTCTCTGTAAGTGGAAAACATATCATTATCTTTATAGACTGATTGCATATTATTTTTCTCACTAGCATGAACGTGTTCAATGGAGAGTACTTAAAGAGATCTCACATAGCTCTATGAATACTTTGCTGGGTGAGCCTTAAAAACGACCCCCTTAGGATTACTATTGGGAGGTTAGTCTTTGTAGTCGCTTACAAAATGATTCAATAAAAGAAATTGATATGAAATTCATGGTTACTAAAAGAAGGCTTATCAACAAACTCGTGCTAACTGTACTGAATTTGGATGACATTGTTCGTAAGATTGAATGTAACGAACGTTAGTTTTGTTATCGTGCTCTTAAAACTCTTACCATTACAATTTATTTGTTAAGAGTTAACACACACAATGTTGTAGGCTCACAAGTTATTCACCCTAAAAGCCCCTTCAACAAAGGGTTTTTTAATGTTGTATCTCCTTTTTTTCCCAGCTTCAGGTTGTATAAGCATAAGCTAAAAAACACATTAATATCAAGTGCTGCCTTTAATTTCAGTTTAATGTTAATCTTACTCTTTATTCATGATTTGGTCTCTACATCACTAAATATCTATTTTCTTTTGAGCAGCTCTTCAATTGTTTCAATCAGTACTTCTGCCTTCACTTTGAAGCTTTTTCCCTGGGAACCGAGCCAGTTTACATGGCGTTCTTGCGTTTTATTGGCGAGGAATCAGAAGCAAGAAAATACGGATACTGCCTTGAAGTAGGTGGAAACGGCCGGAAGCTGACATGGCATGGTATACCACGGAGCATTAGAACCCATCATAGGAGTGTCAGAGACAGTCATGATGGACTGATAATTCAGAGAAGCTTGGCCCTATATTTCTCTAAAGGTGATGGAAAGGAGCTTAAGTTAAGAGTCTCTGGTAAAATATGGAAGGAAGATTCATAAACTTTGTTAAATGAGGAACACAAAAATAGAAACAATGGCAAGAGAGGATTCACAGTTGAGGATGAAACGTGTTAACAACCATAATTGGTAGCATGTATAACTGCCTCTGTTTTCTAAGAAACGTGACGTGGAACTCTTTTCACCCTAAGGTCACTCATGCACACAAGCCTGTCTTCTAATTTTGATCCTGACGTCGCATTACTCGAAAGTAAAGGAAGAATAGAAGATCCATTAGTACCAGAAAGTCTTCTCCCGGGCAACACTTGCCCAAAATGAGAGGAAGATAAATCTCTGTACTTTTTTTTGCATCATTCACATGTAGATCTAAAATGAAAGTGAGCGAACTTGGGGTTGGTCCTTTATATATATAAAAGGGAAGTTATGTTTTGAAAGAAAAATTATGTTAATAGATTGGAATTGGATGCTTCCTATTGAATGACAATAATGAGTTTTAGGTTTCCTACTTGCAAGTGCTGACAAGATTCTTAATTCTTTTTCCTAGAACTCGAGCCCTGCCATTACATGTGCTAATTTCTTCTTCCCTCATGGAGGGATATGTAAATAACTAATCTCAACTTATGGCTGAAACTGTATCCAGAATCTCTCTCACGATGTGATCAAAAAAATATACAAGGGCCCAACCGGGTTCGAACCGGTGACCTCTTGATCTGCAGTCAAATGCTCTACCACTGAGCTATGGACCCCTTTTTTGGAATAATTACAAATTGTTTCCATTTAATCTCAACATCTGCTTTTGTTTGGCCCCAAAATGACTTATTCATATTCTGTATTTTGTGTGATGTGCCGGATATTATAAAAATATATAATAAAATGTTTTATAGTAAAATCTCTATTTCAGAATATTGTGGGACCATACAAAATATACGGAGATAATTTTTACAACGATCAAATCGATCTGGGATAAAAATATTTATCCACATATGGAATTTATTTCTTGATAGAGTATTATTATATAGAGGTTTTATTGTGATCTGTCTGACAAATTTAATTATTCTGTTTTACTAGAGTTTGGTTTGTATTAGATTGTAACATGTACGAATTGAGTCAATTATCATCATGTGGAGTCTTAGAAGGTCCTTCTTTGTAAGCATCGATTATGTTTATATATGTGGATTTTATAATAGAATATTATATAGGCCAATTGTTTTTTCTAGCTTGTGTGGAACTAAAGATGTGTTTGTTGGCCTTTCTAACAGAGGTTTTACTATTCCTTCAATGATACCAGAAGTCTGGCGTCCCTCTAAGTTGCCACAAACATAATCACTATTGGAACACTTATCAAAATAGGTAGAAAGAAGAATCATATTTCCATCATATCTAGACCTTCTTATTCTTCCACCAGGACACGTGCAAGATCTTTTACTGTTTTAGGGTAAATATAAATAAGTGGGATAAGCCGATGCTTGTGTGAGAACGAGTGATCAAGTGATGCAAAAGTGCCCTAAACAAAGAAATGGTTGTCATGTCTTTCTTCGGTCACGAAGAGGAGAAAGGGTTGGTCTTAGTTAGGAAAGAAGAGAAAATGTTGAGATTAGAGTGTTAGAATCTTTGTGGTGCGATTAATGTGTATTCTGTATGTGAAGAGTTCTCAGTGTATGACCGAGAGAAGGCTTCTATGAAATCAGATTATAAAACTTGTTTGTAAGTTTCTGTTTGATTTATATAGATCGGAGTATTGTAGGAAGTGGGGGTTATGAAGTAGATTCAATTTCGATCGTTCATCTTTAGTTTTCAATATTTTGTTTGTGAAAACTAAGTGTTCGAAGAATTAACCAAAAGACCTCTTCTCTTTTACAACTGTTACATGAATTACAAATAATTTAGGAGTAATATTCCAAGCTCGGATTAACATGGAAGCTGAGAAGAAGGCGACAACACAAAGATGTTCGATTAAACAATCTACGTATTACAGAAAAGGAAAAACGAGCAGCAATGATGGAAATTCCAAAACAAGAGCTTCTTGAAAAAAAACGAGAGCATCACGATATACACATGCAAGTTCTGGTGAATATGCATGAGATGGATAATTGTTCTTTGATTATTAGCCTATTAGAGATGTACGTTTTGAACAATTTAGAGCGTCCACAGTGGGAGAGTAAACCCAAATATTTGGTCTTTTGAACAGACGTAGTGAAACGTACTATCGATCAAATTTTGATCAACGACTAAAACCCAGAGTATATTTGGTCTGGGACCAAGACTTAACCCAGATATAGTCGAGCGTTGATATACTTCACGCCCCACCACCAGGTGGACATATAGTGCACGTCCCACATCAGGCGTTGGTATAGTCTACGCCCCACACCAAGCGTTGGTATAGTTTACGCTCCACATGGGGCGTACGTAAAGTCTACGCCCCATTTTTTTTTTTTTAATTATTTTGTATGGGGCGGGCATTATACCCCCGCCCCATTCTTTGTTTTGAAAATCAATTTAGTGGGGCGGGCATTATACCCCCGCCCCATTCTTTGTTTTGAAAATCAATTTAGTGGGGCGGGCTTTATACCTCCGCCCCACTTCTTTCATTTTTTTTTTTTTAGTGCACGTCCCAATCAGGCGTTGGTATAGTCTACGCCCCACACCAGGCGAACGTATAATGTACGTCTGACCAAATTTAGTCTTTCAACCGTAGCGTCACACACCATACTATACCCAAAATTTGATCTTTTTTTCCCTCTTTGATCTTTGGTTATACTCGCACCACTGCAGTTGCTCTTAGGTCACATTTTGTATTAAAATCATGTGAATGGTTGGCTAAGAATTGACACAGTTTTTAATATTTTGTCATCTTGCATTTTTAATGTGTAGTTTAAATAGTTTCTGCGAGGATTGCTGGATTTTGTTTGTGCTTACGACGTCGAAGCATTAAGATGTTTCCCGTATGGGTACTCTTAGTAAACCACGTGCTTAAAAGCTTAAGTTTAAGACCTGATCTATAATGATAGTTTGCTAAAACTTATACCATGATGACGTTGTATGTTGATTGACTTAATTTTAGTTATGTCGAGTTGATGACATACTACTGCGAAGTATAAGAATTGCTAATTTCTTTGTGGATACTTCTAATATGGTTTGTTGGAGTAGTATATTAGTTGATTATTTTGATCTTTGTTATTGATTTTTGAGGCGAGACTACTTTGTTGTTGTTTGACACCTTTGTTGTTACTTTAAGCTACTTGAGGACATGAGGTTATAAGCAGTTTTTGTGATACAGGTACTCTTAGTAAACTGTAGTTTAGAGATGGGGTATGCATGCATGAAAACCGAGTATGAGTGAGTATATGATCGTCCCATAAGTTAAGTTCAACAGAGATTCTTGTTCAAACATGTTTTTGCATACACTTTGACATTGAGTATTCTTAAAAGACAAGCTTCTAATATAAGTGCAGAAGGGAAAATTACTTTCAAACACGGTTTTATGGCTCATATAATCTCAAATTCCATCCAACTTCATAATCAATTATAAATCTAAATACCTGGAAGACAGAAAAAATACATTGATATAACTTTTTTTAACCTATTTGTTGCCTATACTTTATTTATGAATCTCCATTGATTCCCCAAATCTTCTAGCAAGTACGATGATGCGTGTCGTAGGCACACAAATTAATTCACTTATCTTCTACTTTACTAATGAATAATATAACAGTAAATAAGATTTGTTTCCACGAAGAGCAGAGAGTTTTAATTGTCAGAAGTGCCACAAATTGGGGTTTACTTTAGATTTTAAAACGAAATAAATAACAGAGCAATTAAGAGTAGTAAAGATTGCAAGCAATTGAGAGAAATATGATCATGGAATCCTTTTTCGTTATTAAATATTCATTAAATTAATATATTCGTCTATTTATTGTTAATAACATGTTTCCAACCATAGGATAACATATACACTTAGTTAACCCCAAAATTCCTTAAATCACTACAAAACAGGTACGCTTAGTTGTCAAATTCTATCAGACTGAGCTACCTTGAGGTACGCTTACAAGATGTAACTCAGTCGAATGCCTTAAGGTTTGTGAACTTAGGTTTGGTCCTAGCAGTTAAACTTAGTACGCTAGGTTCACTTACTACGGTTGTTTTTACTTGCAGTTGCTCCACAGAGTCCCTCTGCAAGGTTTCACAATTTCTGCTTGTGTAAGAGTTATTCAACAATTACAAGTATCCTAACTCTTTACTAGTATTAAATTAATCATTAAAAAAAATTAGTTGGCCACCCAAACAATTTAATAATTAATCATAAATATTAATCTTAGTAAAAACAAGCGAAAATCATGTGAAGAACTCAAAATAAATTTATTTTATAATTTAAAGCATACTTAGAACTTAGAATTCAAAAGTACTTTTTGTTGGAAGAGAAACTTGCAGAATCTGAAGCAAGGTTTAACTCTCAACAAATTAGTTTTGATGACGGAGAAAGTGCTTGTCTCGCTCGAGAAAAACGCCTTGAGGCTGATTTATCTGCTGCTCTTGATAAAATCAAGATGTTGGAAGATGACTTGAAAAGGTTCAATACTAGTTCAAGAAAATTAACCTCTATGCTAGGAGCAAGTAAAAATCATCGTGATACACGAGGATTGGGCTATAAGGGAATAGACGCTCCAAGTATTAACAAAGAGGTAAAATTCGTCAAGCCTAGTGATTCTTCTCAAAAAAATGTTTCCACTGATGGAAAAAGTTAAGTACCTTCACCGGCAATTAAGGTTCGAAAGAGCAAAGTTTATCAACCTCCAAAGTCAGCACACACGGATCGAGGTAAGAACATTCCTTATGTTTGCCACTATTGCGGAAATAAAGGTCACCTGGAAAGGAGATGTCGTTTCCGTATAAGGAATGAGAAACTTCATGATGTTCTTGTTTGGGCATCACAATAAGTTGTGAAACCAAGATCATACGTTAAGACTGATCCTCTTAACGTTACAGGTTGTAATTGTCCAACCTTTAGGCAAGGGAATGATGCTATGATAAACCTAGATTTGCCTATAAACATCGTAGGAATCTTTTTCACAATCGTAAAGGTTATCAAAAGGATAACTTCGTAAAGACGAAGACAAGATCCAATGCTCTCAATTGGAGAAAGACTAACTTGCAAAAGAATAGTCAATCCAATTCTCTTCCGAGAATTATAGAAGAGAGTAATGGGAAGAAGGTTCCAATTTTTCCTAAACGCACTCAGAAGTGGATACCAAAGAAAGTCGATGATGTTTTGAGTGTGAAAAGGAATGATCTCCCTGAATATTCCATGACTATGGAGAAGGCAATATCAATGATGTTTGAACTTAACAAGTTTTTGGGAAAATGGAATTGGATGTGAAAGGTTCTAAAAGCGATCTATTTCATGATAATCCAAAGGTCACTTATGGTGAGCAAAACATTGTTCACCCCAACACAACTTGATTGTGTTTTAAGTGCATCCTCACCAAGGAATTCCCTGTTATGTATACGTTGAGGGAAGCACGAGAACTGGGGCACACAGATTATGTTCGGTAAGGCTATAGAATTCGACTGGATTCTTCTAAAAAGGTATGTCTACAAAACTGAGCAAGATTTGTGTTTTTATGATCCATGTACCTTGATAATTGTTCATTTGTACCTAACTTGATCTGTGTTTAAGGTTCTTAAACGTTTAGGTTTGAAAATAGTAGTTCGGGATGTTTGGACTCCATGGTACACATACCTGGTATGCTTACCATATTTTAAAATAAAAATCCAGGGGTTAAGTTCGCAGACTTGAAAATTCGTTTGCAAACCCGTATGCATATTTGCCTGTAGACGTCGATATTCGGTCGACTTGCTTTGGCCGTAACTTCTTCGTCCGAACTCAGAATGAACTCATTTTTTTTTTGAATTCTCTTTCTCTTTGAATTCTCTTCAAAATTGAGATTAGAATTATTTATTTTGGATGAGTTAAGATTTGTATTTGTCCCGTCTCTTGTTTTGAGTGTTTTGCTCCGTTTCGTCGCACTTGTTCCAATTCTCTTGGACTTGGGCACTTGGATTCTTGGAGTATACTCTTCTAAGATCATTAGTAGCCTTAACAAGAATGTTTTTGGTGAATCACAAAGAAGGAAGTTCAAGAATGGGATGTAGTACGCATTGCTATGGGATTCTTGAATGTTCACAATCATTTTATGTGAACTATGATACATAGTCGTTAATGACTTTGTGTGTTCTTTTTTGTTAAGAAAACCTTTTATACGCCTTTGGTAGTTATTCTTGGTGTGAATCCGGGCGAAAAAGGTTGATTCTACCCTCTAAGGAAAAATCATCTTATATGTGCATTACGAGTTTGTCTTGATGCCTAGTAAATCTTCGGATGAGAATTTATTTCTTATTTTGTTTAGAAGAATAACTAGAGTTTGGAATAGCCATTCTTGTGTTTACACATAGCTATGTCCAACGATTTCATCTTCATGTTTTTAGATTTATTGGTTTGAATTCTTAATTTTTTTGGGAGATGATTTTTGCAGTATTAATCTTTATGGTTTTATATATTGCAATATTGTTATGGGATATGTGTGTTTACGTCCGTGAACTATGATTGTCCCATACCTTGTCAAAATTAAAGTATTTCATATGTCGATATGCATGTATTGATAAAAGAATGAATAGACTTTTGACAAATACAAAAGTTAAGCCTATGATGTCAATTATTGATGGAAGATAGGTTAAAATATTTTGTTTGTAAGGATTATGTCTATTGAATGTCGTTATGCGAATAGTGATGGAAAATAGAATGAATCCTTGTGGTATTCCGCAGTATTGATCATCCCTGATCCATATTTTATGTTTTACTATGAGGCTTCGTAATATATCTTATGTTGATCACTACACAACCAAGTTGATTTTTTGGCTTAGTTGGTGTTCCGTGAGGTATGTTATGTCGAGCATATTGAACTAAATTAATCATCTTGTTTGGTTATTTAGTTATTGCTCCGTAAGTTTTCTTATGTCGAGCAAAACAAATGAGAATTAAATTGATTACTTTTGTGATTAGTTTGGTTGTATATTCCAATTAGATTAATTATGGGTTCTCTTATAATTAATCTAGTTGAGTATTTTCGTGCCTCTATAAGTTCTCTTATGCTGAGCACAATCAATTGAATTGATCACTTTTTGAGTTTAATTTGGTTGTGTATTCCGATTAAATTAATCATGGGTTACTTGTGATTAATTTGATTGAGTTTGTGGATATAGGAAATCATTCTTATGGTTTTTGGTGTCCAATAAAAATCCTTCTTTTCTTTTGAAATTAAGGTCGCTCTTTTTGTTCTTTTGGGAATGACATCAAATGGGGGAGAGTTCTTTTGAACTTGTGCTTAATGGTCATATCTTGAGGGGTGTGCGGCTGTGGAATTTTAGAGGGGTTATCTTGTATCTTTAAACTCCATGATGAATGCATTTAGCTTCGGCTTTATGATTGCATCTAAATTAGTTGGTATGTATTTTTTCCTTTTGTCATGAAATGTCTCTCTCGGAAATTTCATTATGATCCCGTTCTTGTACCTTTGCCAATTTTATTGACAAAAAGGGGGAGAATTAATATGTAGTTCACACTACAAATACATATGATTTTCGGATCATTGTGTAAGGGGGAGTGGTTTCCATGTGAGATGGAGTAATGACTAAGGGGGAGTGATACACATCACCATAGTATTGTTGTTGAAGTTGTGATGCAATTGAACTTTGACGCCGTGTAATAATACTATGACACTATATAACAATGATCGAGAACTATGTTTTCTCATTGTTATAGCTACGGATCTTATACAGTGGTGATGCTAAACTTACAACCTTTGGGATCGTTAGAGTACTTGGAAGTGACGAAGATTTCGAGGAATGTTGAAGATTAGACATGTGGAATAGGAGCTACTAAAGTTTCTTTATCATTTTTGTATTCCATATGTATTGATAGTTTTGTCACTAAAATTGGCAAATGGGGAGATTGTTAGAGCATTGCTCGGTCGAACTCGCGTGCGTTGCTATCTCAAGCATGTTTGTCAATGTTAGTGATCAAAACTATAAGTCTTGATTTCTAGTCTATTATAGCTAAGTCTCGGACTATGATAGAAAGTGTAGTTGAGCTCAAGGACTTCATGACGATTCATCATACAAGAAGAAGAACTACTCAAGGAACCAGTGGAACTTTTCGAAAAAAAGGTATGTGAAGACTTGAACTTATCTATCACTCAAAATTCTATCTACTCTATCTCCTACTCTTTGAGACAAGAAGTTGTATGCCATATATATAGACTTGGATTATACACATTTGGTATTTCGAGCCGAGTATACCTCGCCTATCTATATCTCGAAATATGTGTTGGTAAGATTTTCGCTTCGATCAAGTTTATATTTACCATGTGACGAAAGTCATGATATGTTTCAATCATCTTGAAAATTGCTTTGACGAGAAATGGTATAACAACTATATAACATCCTCTAAGAATGTTTCAATGATTGAAATGAGAGTTTAGATTACATAACCAATGGTGGACATAAGCATTTTTGTGGAAACACATTTATGTATAAGTGCTATTCCTTGAACCAAAGTTTGCGAACTTTGTTGATCAAGAGAACCGGAAGAATGACGTGAGCCAAGTCCGCGAACTTTCGAAGTTCTCAAACCTGAGAATTTCTGATAGAGTTGACAAACTACATGCGTGAAGCTAAGTCCACGAACTCAGTCCGCAAACCCAGTCCGCGAACCGGCGAAGTTCTCATTCCCGAGAATATCTGCTGGAGTTTGTAAACTCTGCCCGGTAACTTAAGTCCGCGAACCTAGTCTGCGAACTTGAGAAGGTTATATATCTGAAGATGATTTCTAAACTTAAACTTAAAAAGACTAAGGAATGCAGTTTTCAAACCGTGGATATAAAAGTTCATGAACCGATTCAAGTGAATCAAATCATCTTTGCTTCAATTGTGTCTTGTGTAGTACATGAGATTTCCTTGCAATTGAACAACTCTATAACTAGTTCATCTTGAAGTCATTTGAACTAGTTATGGTTAAGAAGAACATGGTTGATATGAAATGCTCATGTGGCTAACCGTTTTAATATTGTTGAACCAACAAGTGCATACGTTTGGGTACGGTTAACAAACCTAGAAGTGTGCATTGTCAAGTGTGTGTAACAAGCTAAGTTTTTGATCTAACGGTTGAGAAATATTAGCTTGAATCTAAATCAGGTTTTCATCTAACGGTGGATATTGATTGCTTTGTTACCAAGATAACTTAATTGCAAACCCTGATTTGAAAGACTATATAAAGGAGACATCTAGTGTTGTGCAAAACTAATCCCCAAACCTTACGTGTGATACTAGTTTGCGTGCTAGAGTCGTTTTTCCTTTAACCTTTGGTTTTGTTCTTCTAAAACCAGGTTAACGACTTAAAGACTTCATTGGGATTGTGAAGCCAGACCGATACTACTTTTATCTTAGTTGTGTGATCTTCTTGCATCTTCTATCGTACGAGTACAATCAGATTGATTGGCTTGAGATTGATATCTCTGATAGGCAAGATATAAAAAGTAGTCATAAACATCTTCGTCTCATTGTTTGTGATTCCGCAACATTTCGCTACCATACGATTAATATTGTTGTGAGGTGATTGATAAATCTAGGCTGTTCTTCGGGAATATAAGACCGGATTATCAATTGGTTCCTGTTCACCTTGATTATTATCAAAAGACGGAACAAAACCTTTAGGGTTTATATGTGGGAAACGGATTGATCCTTTGATAGACTTGTCTATGTGAGACAGATTTTTTTATTGTTAAACCCTGCGATTTTGGGTCGTAGCAACTCTTAGTTGTGGGTGAGATCAGCTAAGGGAATCAAGTGCACAGTATCCTGCTGGGATCAGAGGCGTAGGGAGTACAACTGTACCTTGGATCGGTAGGATACTGATTGGGGTTCAACTACAGTCCAGTCCGAAGTTAGCTTGGAGTAGGCTAGTGTCTGTAACGGCTTAATACAGTGTGTATTCAATCTGGACTAGGTCCTGAGGTATTTCTGCATTTGCGGTTTCCTCGTTAACAAAATTTCTGGTGTCTGTTTTATTTCTATTTCCGCATTATATTATTTTATCTTTATAATTGAAATATTACAGGTTGTGTGTTAGATCATCAATTAGAGTAATCCAACCTTTGGTTGTTGATTGTCATTGATTGATCCTTGGATATTGGTCTTTGGTACCATCCAAGTTACTCCTTGTGTTTGATTAAAGACTCGCTGATTTCTATTAGTTTGAGTAAATCAAAACAAGAGAGAGATTTTAACTCCTTGAGATAATTTTACCTAGATTGAGTCTGACTGTCTAGTTTATTCTCTAGAAAGTATTTCGGAGTTAGTCCATACAGATTGCTAAGCGAAATATTGGGTGGTGTTGTTATACCCCCGCTTTTTCACTTTAGTAACAGTTTCATAGGGATGAAGCTCTGCTGCAGTGTGGTTGTCTTGACTAAATTCACTAATGTCATCAATAACCACGTTAATTGATTCCATCATAACTTTGGTTCTGAGATTGTATACTCGGAAGACACGACCTATCAGAGGCATAGCCAAGAAAGATTCCTTCATCACTTTTGGAATCGAATTTTCCTCTATGTTCCCTATCTTTGAGAATATATTATTTGCTTCCGAAAACCCTTAAATAACTCAGATTGGGTTTTCTTCCATACCATAATTCATATGGAGTATTCAGAGTTTTAGATCTTAAATAAACTCTGTTTATTAAATAACAGGCTGTAAAAACAACTTCCCCCCAGAAGTTTAATGGTAGGTTTTTATTGTGAAGCATCACTCTTGCCATTTCTTGAATATTTCTATTCTTTCTCTCAGTTACACCATTGGCTTGGGGTGTAATAGGAGCAGAGAATTGATGGGAAATCCCAAGATCATTACAGTATTCATATACTTTCGTATCCTTGAATTCTGTACCACGATCGCTTCTTATCTTCTTAAGTTTACGACCTTGTTCATTTTGTATTCTTTTCATGATAATCTTGAGTTCATCAAGAATGTCATTCTTGTGCTTCAGAAAAGAAACCCATGTAAAACGTGTATAATCATCTATCATCACTAAAGCATACTTATTTCCTCCAACGGATGCTTGTTGGATTGGACCAAACAGATCCATGTGAATAAGATCGAGAGGAGCACGAGTGGCTATGTCTCGAGAAAGTTTGTGTGGAATTTTTCATTGCTTACCCTTTTGGCATGCCCCATAAACACCTTCTACTTTAGTGTTAACTTTTGGAACACCTTTGACAAGTTCACGATTAATGAGCTTTCCAAGCATTCGGTAGTTGATATGACCAAACCGTTCATGCCACAAATGGGTTGACTCGACTATAGTCAAGTTACAATACAGACTGAACTGTATATCAAGAAGGTAACAATTATTCATACTTCTACGTCCTCGAAAAATTATTTTTCCGGACTTTGTCTTCAATATCACAACCTTTCATATTGAAGATAACTGTGTTACCTTCATCACAAATTTGACTTATAGACAGAAGATTCGCTTTCATTCCTTTAACATAAACAACATCATGAATTTCGGGAATACCATGAAGTTTGATAGTACCTTTCTTACTAATAAGACAGCTGCTTCCATCTCCGAATGTTACTGAGCCTCCCTTATAGTCTCATGTCCTTGTGAACCAAGAGAGATCACCTGTCATATGTCTATTACAACCACTATCTAGGAACCACTGGAATGGTGAAGTTGTTTTAAGTGTGAAGGCTCCCAGACATTGTTCACCAGGTTTAGGATGACTTGTTAAGTTCTTATAGAGATCCTTAACACGATTGATCAGAAGTTTTTCAAAACAAATTTTCTGACAAAAATGACTCCATCCTTCTTGAAAGAAATTCCTGGACTGTTTACAACATCTAGATGTCGGAATTGAACAATTTAGAGAATCCTTCGAGTCATTTAAATTTTTTTTCAGTTTTCTATTACTCATGATATTACTGATTTCATCAGTAAATAACCGGTTTTGTTCAATCCATTTATCTGACATCTTGACAAGGCATGAGAGATATTCATCAGAATCTTGTTGAAGATCTATAGAGGATCTTGAAACCTTAATTGAATCGAACATGAATTCAATTTCTTATAGGTTGTATCGCACCAAACACATATTTTTATATCTTTTCGTGTTTGCCTGCTCTGATACCAATTGAAAAGGCGAGGCTACCCAAATATACCACAAGCTAAAACTTTTCCTACCTATAAGTCCTTTCTCTGAAAGTGATTGTCTATGGACTGATTCGAGACAATACAACTAATCGGTTCACACTTTGTGTGATCATCTATGGATACGAGATCGAGACAATGCAAAGTATGTTTACTTGATACAAAGGTTCGGACTTAACCAAACACAATAGGATTGCTTATCAAGTAAATAAGAATTAACGTTTGTGTAATTTACTTTAATTACAATAAACAATTATAATGCGTAAATATAAAGTAAATGACACATCAAGATTTTGTTAACGAGGAAACCGCAAATGCAGAAAAACCCCGGGACCTTGTCCAGAATTGAATACTCTCAGGATTAATCCGCTACACAAAATTACACCTAACTTCGTATAGTTGAGACCAAACAACTAAACCTATAGTTCACCTAGTTCCTTCTGTATTCCTACACCTCCAATTTATAAATAAGTCACGTACTTGGAACAATTCCTTTGGTTCGTATTCCAAATAGTAAAGGAACAACAAATCTGTTTGGTATAAACTCTATTCAACCAAGTGATATGATTCGGACAAAGGCTCTTCCTTTTATCTTAACATAAACTCCTTCGTCAGGTCCTTAGATCTATCTTATGTTCAATTACCAAAGTAATCGTTTAAGATTAAGCCAACAACACTCTTAATCCAAAGAATTGTGTTGATGCCGATCTACTCAATTAATCAATCCAATCTACCACAAGGATAAGCCGATTATTAATTGGATCCTGTTTTACCAAAACAAGTATTGTGCACACCAAAGATTATATACCCAAGTCAGATCTTCAATATCTTCTTTGTCTTCAAATCTTCTTAAATCTTCAATAAAAACCTGCACACAATCACTTGAATCTCTTGTGATCAATCACGCACAGAACGGAGTCTGTTAACAATGGATTATCACAAGATCGTCTTTAGAACTAACAACAGTCTAAAGATCCCTGTCGAAACTTTGAAATAGTTTGAGTGAATCTTATATCATAAGAGAAGATCCTCAAGCATAAACAAACTAGGTGCAATCAGATTTCAACCAACGTTAGTTAATCAAATCAATCGAAAACAAAAGATAAACCGCAATTATCTAGTTTCCCACCGACGATACACGCTAGAGCTTCTCAATCCCAAAGAAGACTTTAAACTGAGCGGCCGTAAGAGATTTCGCCTAATTAGGTTACTCTCCTCTCCGAATAGGCGGCTACACCAGTAACAACAACAAAAGAGGAAGTCTGTTGTTACGAAGGATTAGTTTGCTAGAAAGACAAACTTCGAGTATTTATAGACAAGGAAGTTTGGACACCAAGGAATTTCCAAAACCGAAAATATTCTCAGGATATTCATTAAAGCACAAATTCGGTTTCCATAATTCCTGTAAATTCTCTGTCCAAAAATAATGATCGAAATCTCTCGGAAAATCTAATTAGTAAATGCACATTACTAATTCTTATATTTCCCTACAAAATGAAATTAATAACCTTAATTAAAAGATTCTTAACTTACTTATGTTTCGATCCAGGGATTTTCTTCCTTTAGCTATTAAGGAATAACTTTGAACAATTAAAGAAATAAACATTCACATCACGTGTTCAAAGTATGTCGACATCCTTACTTTGTAAGTTCTCTTCCACACTTACAACCTTGAAACCGATTTTCCACACTTCCAAAAAAGTTTACAATTGGTTCATCTGACTCTCAAGAACTATGTGATTGATCAAACAAACATTCAATCACAATCATGGGTTTAACGGTTCTACCAAAACAAGTTTCGGTTCTACCTCCATGTGAGTACTGTGCATAGTCACACTAAATTTCCAAAGTTCAGTTGACTAGGTACTAGGATCGGTTGCCCACATATATATGGTATCTAACTTATATGTGTTGCACATGCCCATAGGATCGGTTCCCCTTTGCCTAAAAACGTGTTGCACATGTCCATAGGATCGATTCCCCTTTCTGCTATAAACCTTGCTGCACCTCATACAAGGATCGGTTCCCCTTTGTGATGTACTGCACCTCTTACCAGGATCAGTTCCCCTTTCCTAAATTTGGTCAGACATGACACAAACCCGATCATACCATCTCAGGTGATTGCTTAAGATCGGTTTCACTAATAAAAGTCATACCAATACATAAGTCAGGCCTTTGTGGATAGTTCTACCAAGAACACAAACAAGCTGTGAGCGGTTATACTCAATCACACATATGGTTGTTCATAAGATATGCAATGAATAACAAAACCAATAACACCTGGCAATTTCCTTTTCGGTTCACAAATAAGTTTATGAACTTACTTCCTTAGAACACATGTAAACATTGTTCCCTATGATGAAATCCCCACCTCATACCCATACATAATCACAATGGCATTCAAATAATTATGGCGATGTCTTATCTACAAATTTTAATGGTTAAGAAATAAACCTCACATTGTATTCCTTAATACTATATCTATCTAGAGTTCAAATATACTTCACAGTTATGTTTTCAATATGCACGACTTGAAAGATACGTTAGGGAATGAAACAGTTCTAGTCAAATATCACTAACCTCAAGTGGAAGGATGATTGTTTTCCTTGTAGCTCCTTGTTTCTTCACATTTTCAAATCTTCACAATACTTGTAATGTCTCATATCCTAATACTTTCAAGCTAACCTATACGAAGTTGACTCTATTACATAATCAAGCGACTCTTAACATGAGTTTTGATTCACTAAAATATGACAACCAAACTTGACATACCAACGCTTGATGGGTTCAACCGAGCAATGCTCTAACACCAAGGAAGACAACTCATGCAGATCGACCAAGGTATTCAATTAAGTAGATATCAAAATGCTCTCCTTGATGGAGAGTGGTGCCTTTATATTTCTTAGTGACGCCAGTCTATTTTCTTATGACCTAAATTCTTCTTGCTCCAAAATACTTGTTAATTACGATGAATATATTTATCAAACAATACCTTACATTAAAATTTTATATGCGAATCATAAGGAATCTTTCTTATTATAGAAGGAATATTTTTTAAGGAAATCTAACTTCTCTGAACTAGAAAATAGTGATCCACAAAGAAAAAGGGGAACAATAATAGGATAGGAGATCCTCTATGATATTTGGATACTGTAATTTTAATATAGTAGGAATAACTATTAAGGATATCTAATTGTAGGCAATATTTGGTTGTGCCTAATATTGTTTTAGAAGAGCATAAGGAGCCCGATCTTCATGCTAGACCAAATGCCCAAGTATGAAATTTAAGCTCGAAATACGATTCGCCATTGTGATCCAAAAATTGTTGTGTAGTATTTCAAGATTAACTTTTGATCGAAGATATATATTGTGATCTTTCTTACAACTTTGGCTCAAAGTGTGTTACTACCAATGATAATAATTCAAACAATCAAGAGAAAAGAACTAGGCTTTCCAAAAAAATGATTTAGCTAAGTAGTAGCAATTCGTAAGTGTATGGAAAGTTCTCATCGAAAATCAAAGAAGAAAAATGAGCCCAAGGCCAATAAAGTATTTAGTTTCCCAGTTAAGCTTCGAACACAAAGAATTTAGTTTGTGAACTAATAAGAGAAAAAATATAATTCATAAGCTTGTAGGTTCATGAACTCAAGTATTTAGGTTCGTGAATTCAAATGTGAAAAAGGCTCCAGGAATAAAAAAACCTTATTAGGTTTGCCAACTCAAATGATAAATAGGCAACATGAATGTTATAGCTTAGTTGGGTTCACGAACACAAGTACTTAAGTTCACGAATTAGAATACAAAAGGGCATCAAGAATAATAAAAGTTCCTTAGGTTCGTGAACTCAAATGTTCCAAAATCCATCAGAGAAATTTTCTACCATAGGTTCGCGAAGTAAATGACTTAAAAGTCACATTTAAAGATTTGTTATATATCCAGGTCTGCGACCTCAACCAAATATGTTAGCAAACTCAAGTGACTGAAGCCTTATTTTTGAGTTCTATAAGGGTTTATGAACCATGTTGATTGAAAATCATCAATGGTAAACTGCTTTTTTTTTTGACAAACTCAAAAATGAATTTGCAAGTCTTGAGTTTTCATCAAAACACTTATGCATTTTCTCAAACAAATCTAATAATAAAGAGTTAATATTTATGAGCTAATGCTTATTATATGTATCTGCAAGTTAACTAAAGAGGTAACAATTTAAAACATCATGTCATCGTCTCAAACAAATTTAAAAAAGTTCTTAATTTCATTATTTTAAATCTTGATGTAATATAATATGATATGATGTCTTCAATATAATGAGGTAATAACACATGTCACATGTGATACCACATATTTCACATATTTATCTCTAAACATTCACAAGTGAAATTTTATATGTTTGAAAGTTTAGTTAGAGTTTAGCTTTTACCATATACATACATTGTATATGTATAAACTTCTAATAGACCATATATTTTAACATCATTCTTTGTTGTCGAAATATATGCCTAAGAAAACCAATCTAACTGCAGCAATCGTAGTAGATAGGAGTGTGCCAAACCCTATTCTTGACTTTGTCCTTCTTCTTGTTATTGAATGATTTTGCGACAAATATTGTACCTATAACAGCAATCGAAGAAAAACCAAGAAAAACTACGAAAAAACCCCTTGCTTTGAGAACCCTTCTCACCACCTCTGGTATCGCATCGCACTTGTCTCATTTATCTATGATTTGAAAATTTGTTAAAGTAATCTCGAGCAGCGCCATAGTCCTAAAACCGAATCCGACTTTGGTGATGTCATCTAAGTTGTCGAGCCAATCTTTTGTTTTTATCCTTATCAAATATCTTCTCATCTTCAATCCTGTAATAAAAAAGTTGCATTAGCACTTAGAGTAGTGGAAATAAAAATAAAAATGAAAATGAAAATGAAAATGCACATAATAAGAATCTTCAATAGACTTTTCCTCTTATTTGAAAAAGAAATTAGACCGCAAGAATATGTTTAATATTGAAACATATTAACTAGTTCATGTAGACATTAACAAATGAAATAAAACGCATGAAAAAATAGTACTTTATTTATCAGAATCTTAGTATGAACACATATTATAGATTTATGATAAACAAGTTGCAATTTTGGATGGTTTGTTTATTTCCTTTATCAAATTTATTTGTATATGGTACCCGACGCGATAAAATATAACATTATCAACAATATGGACTATTAGATCTATAATAGGTAGGAGTGGGGATAGCTTGTCAAACCATTTTGGTTTATGGATCCGAACGTATTATTTATTACAGAAACAAAAGTGGGAAGTGAGGTTGTGTTGTTTTTTTTATTTAAATTTTTTTTGTTCTCGACATAGCCTGAATTCAGGGACTTAACTTTGAAATGTCTATTATTGAGATAAAGTGCTTATATATCAAATTGCACACATAGGATTACAACAAGTAACATCATTGAAAACATGAGGTCGGGGTATGACCTCAAAGTTGTTTAGATCTTCTTTTGAAAACAATCAAGTGAATAACAAAATGGAAGACATAATCTTGCATCTAGTTGCTCTTAGTGATAAATACTCTCATTTGATGGTCATCACTCAGGGACTTACTAGTAGGTCTTTTCTCCAAAGCATGAAAAACACAATAAGTAAAGAAGAAAGATCACCAGAGCAAGAAGGATGAATAAGAAAATGCAAAATTGTGAAGAATAACCACACAAATTGTGACCAAGAATAAAATCACCCTAAAATAAAAAACTTATCATTTGTCGAAACGAGACGAAGGATTTCTGCTTGACTTCTTATAGGAGTTCTTTGAGGAAATAAAGTAAAAGCTTCAGAACTTATGAAAAAAGGACTGGAGAAAAAAAAAAGGAAATGTTGTAAAATATTTGAGGAAGAAGCGTCTGATATAGTGAAAAGAAATAGAAAACTCTTAGTCAAAAGAAAATCTCTTTTAAATGGAAAAATATCCACAAATATTTTTAAATGGCGTCCTTGGTAGAAAGGCTCATAAAAGGAAATTAATGTGAACATCACAAAAATTCAGGGACGTGGAAGTGGATTCATATAGTCCAAAGAAAAACATCCGAAAGTCTGCATACTGCACTGCGCTGTACTAATTTGAAAAAAATTAAAAACTAAAAAGTATTACAAAAAAAAAGTGAGATTTTACACTCAAGATAAAAATGAAATAGAACTTCAAAAGATATAAGCCTCACTAAAATCAATTTGAGAACTAACGCAAGTAAAAAAAAAAATCGAAATCACAATACAATGAAGTACCCATCATGAGACTAAAGTACCACGTTATTGATACTTGAAAAGATGAGGGTACCTAGTATACCACGATTTTTTCTATATTAACTTAGTAAGACACACCTTGTGTAATTTAATACAGACAAACATTGTCAAGGAGATTACTTAAACAAGATGCACACTTGGCGTAAGTTTGAAATTGTGCTAATCTATTGTGATCAAACCAAGTGTTGATTAATGTTGATACATGAAAATTATTAACCATTAACAAGACTAGGGAGCCCCTAAAGGGGTGCCAAACCCAACATGAAACACAGGGACTAAATCTCAAGTCCACTAAGAAGTACCCATGAGGAGAAAAGTATAAGGGGGGAATTAAAGGAAAAGAAAGAGGTTGTATTAGACAAGGAGTGACATTAGTGGTAATTAAGGAAGTTTAGGACATGTGGCATGATGTCATAAAATGAAGGGATTTTGGGAAAGTCTTTATAAAGAGGTACATAGTACAATGGAAAGGAAGTTCTCTCTCATACCATTCCTAGAAAGTGGAGTCATTTGGTGTAGCTAGGACGGGTAGAACCAAAACCATATTCACCCCTCAACATTTGGCGACCACACCCCGAGGCTCCTTCCTAGCTCGCCATGACACACCCATGAAGTACTAGCACATGTGTGCTAGAAAATCAGCTGAACAACCAGCCTCCCAACACGGAAGGCGAGAGAGTGGGAATAGTATCAAGTCCGATCACACAAGGAAGAAAATCGGACGCCGCGCAAGAGAAAGACAAACAGACAGTATTAGGGGATATGCCCCCTACGCGGCCATCCATGCAGGAGATGCAGAGCGAATTGGACGATCACGTCCGAAGATAGCGAGAACTGAGGAAATTGTTGTGAACGTCTGAAACCGAGCAGAGCACCAAGGAGATGACGAAAAACTAGGGAGAGGAAGAGGAAGAACCTATGGTCATGTCGCAAGAAGCGATGGATAAGTATCTAGAAGCAAATTATCAGGTAGTAAAGCACGATAACTACGAATTCATGACTTGTCCGTACTCCTCTGAAGTCGCGGACTACCAATACCCAGAAGATCGTACCTCGCCAAAAATCAAAGTATACAATGGACAAGGGAAGGCGCGTGAACACCTTAGACGATTCTTATTAGCTATGAACGATCGAGTGGCCGATGAAAAATTATGTTTAAGGGAATTCCCGAAGTCACTGACCGATACAACGTTCACCTGTTAAGACAACTTAAATCCAGGAAGCATTAGCTCGTGGTCGAAAATATGTACCCTTTTCTTCAGAAAATTTTATTCAGCTAACTATTGACCTGAGCAGGTGTAGTCAACGTGTTGGAGAAGAAATAAGAAAATACATCACCCGGTTTCGCCTCTTCGCTTTAGATTGCCACGTGGACATCAAGGAAGAAGCTCTGGTAGAAATCTGCGTACGAGGAATGACGCCCCCCCTTCAAGAAGAGCCTAGTTAACTTTCGATTTCCAACCTTTGTCGAACTGGAGGAAGCAACGGCGAGAATCTCCAACTGCGTGGATGAGTCTAACACGGATTACACATGGCGCAACACAGTTAACTCTGTGTCAAATTCTCCAAGAAACCCCGTGTCAACAACAACCAGTAAGGGTGGAATATATAGGCTAGCCAACCCTACAAACGAGAAGGCGCCCGAGACCAGCAACGAGCATACCCACCCCCTCTACCATGCAGTAAAGAAAATATTGAGGGATTATTGGAACAGTGGTTTAACGAATAAATAAGTCCAGCTACCACTGACAAAAGAAGACCTCAACACCACTGATGAGAACAACGCTAGATATTATCGCTTCTACCAAAAGATACAACATCCCACGGTCGACTGCTTCAACCTCCGAAGGATCTTTAAAAGAAAACTCGAACTGGGAGAGATCGAAATGGGCAACCCATAAGGTGATAAGCCAGCTAAACATCCAGTCATGATGCTTGCCCATGGGCCAAGCGGGGACATATGGAGGCCCTGGGAAGATGACAACGACGAGGTGTGTGAAGTCGAAATGGAAATCCCTGCGTTCGAAAACACAGATAGTGTGGCTAAAAAATTCGCCAAGACAGTGCTCGCGCAAAAATTCTTCGACTCACTAGGGTTCAGCGAAAATCATATCAAGGAGGCGTCTAAGGCAATAACAACAATTGCGGCAGGAAGACCTTATGACCCCATGCCTAAAGGAGCAATTGTGTTCACTAACGAGGATATATGTTATCTCGGGGAGCATCTCAGCCCCATGTATCTGACCTTCCACTTCAACATGCAGCCATTAAAAAGAGCCTTTGTGGATGGGGGCGTCCCTAAACCTGATCTTTATGTACACACTCGACATCCTAACATCGATCTGCTATCCGGATGCGGACCACTACGGTAAGAGTGCTCGGAGGACACACGCAGACGACCATCGAGATCGTCAACTTGATAATGAGGGTTGGTCCCATTCGAGCGCTTACACTGTTTTACGTTCTAGAAGACGGTACCATATTTATGTGCTGCTAGGGCGAGGATAACTGCTTAATCACAAGGTCGTAACCTCAACTTACCATCAGTGCGTTAAGACTAATATCGGGGGGGGGGGGGGGGGGGGGGAGGGATAATATCGTATACCTGCAACAAGCAACCCTTTCGACCAGGAGAAAGTATACATGGTGGACACGGTCTTCTACGAGACACTGAAGGATGCGGAAGAGTTGCCTGATGTGTGGCTCACCCCACTACCCAAATGAGAGGAAGAATAAGAGGCGAAAACATCTAAATCCGTTTTCAGCCCCTCCAGAATGGTGTTCCCGACGGAAAGGAAGAAGAAGCAAGAAGAAGAACCTAGGTTTCATCAATTCTGAAAGCCAGATGGGGGGGGTGGGGGGTGGGGGGGGACGTATACCAGTTATAGCAATTAGCCGGGGGATGACCGTATACATACAAGACTGCGCCATGTCGTCAGTCGATGAAGAAGTGGAAACCCCTTAGAAAGTGATACCCACGGTTCAAGCGAGTTACCTTTTGGAGCGGTCGACGACGAATACCTTCAAAATCAATACGCGAAAACAACACGGATGATTCCAGAAGTGCGGACACCAGAGGACCTCATCAGGGACAACGTAAAGGAAATCAACATTGGCACTGAAGAGGACAAGCCGCCCATAATGATCAGAAAGAATCTGGGCGGAGAAGAGAAAGAAGCGCTGATTGAACTACTCAGGGAATACAAAGATGTCTTTTCCTTCGACTATGACGAAATGCCGGGACTGGATAGAAATCTTGTCGCCCATAATCTAAGTGTATCACCCGAGTTCAAGCAAATAAAGAAAAGGAGCCGTGAATTCCCAAGAACTACGACCCTAGCCATAAAATAGGAGATAGAGCGCCTAATGAAGGCTAAATTCATCAAGCCTATCCAACACCCAACCTGGCTCATAAACATCGTACCCGTGACAAAAAAGTACGAGAAAATCAGATGCTGCGTGGACTATAGGAATCTAAACAAAGCATGCCCCAAGGACGATTACCCATTGCCCAACATCGACATGACGGTGGACGCGACGGGAGGTAAGAAGCGATTCTCCTTCATGGATTGTTTCAGTGGATAAAATCATATATGGATGGCCGCGGCAGATGCAATGAAGACGACCTTCCAAACCCCGTATGGAAACTTTTATTATGTAGTGATGCCATTCGGCTTAAAGAATGCATGCGCCACCTATCAACGCGCTATGACATCCATATTCCACGACCTACTTCATCAAACAGTAGAAGTGTATGTCGATGACATCTTAGTAAAGTCACGGATTCCTGAACACCACATCTCTCACCTAAGGATCGTCTTCGAGAGGTGCAGAAAATTTCAACTTAGAATGAACCCACTCAAATGCGCTTTTGGAGTAACATCGGGGAAATTATTATGATTCGTCGACGCCATTATAACTACGGCCCCGCCAGCAAACACCAAAAACTGCAGGCTTTTATTGAAAGGATATCATATATACGGCGTTTCATACCAGGGCTCGCTCAACCGCTATCCGCATTTCTTCCGTTACTGAGGAAGAACGCCGTGTTCAAATGAGGAGAGATACAATGCGCGACGTTCAAAAAACTCAAACAGTGCCTTATTATCCCACAAGTATTAATACCACCGGTCAAAGGGATCCCATTATATTTGTACACGACATTCACCAATTTGGCAATCGGAGCCGTACTGGCACAGGATATAGGGAGGACTGGTTATCACCTATCCATTATGTAAGTCGGGTTCTACGCAATGCATAACTCAGATATCCGCACGTCGAGCAATCATTCCTAGCTCTCATGTACGCCTCACAGAAGCTAGGACCGTACTTGCTAACCCACAAGATGATCGTAATAGTCGTGGCGAACCATATAGCATACCTGGCCTCCAAACCTGTCCTGACGGGGAGGACAACACGATGGTTAATACAACTATCTGAGTTCGAACTCAAGTATTAAATACTGAAGGCGGTACGCGAGCAAGAGATATCTGATCTAATGGAAATGTTCCTAGGAGAAGGAGACGACGAGGTGCATGAATACATACCTGGAGAGGTAGCAGCCGTGAAAATCGATAAGCTTTGGACCATGTTTTTCGACGGATCGTCTTATGGGAATGCAGGAGGATCCAGAGTGGTGCTTGAAGCCCCGCAAGGCGACTTGATGTCATACTCGTTTAAATTGGATTTCCCGTGCTGTAATAATATTGCTGAATATAAAGCACTGATTATGGGACTTAATTTGGCAAAGGATCTCGACCTGGGAAGCGTGGAGATAAAAGGCGACTCTAAATTAGTAACGAACCAGGTAAATGGTGAATTTCACGTGAAAGAGGCACATCTAGCACCCTACAAGGCAGAAGCGCAAAGCTTGATTCGTCAAACAAAATCAACCTTAGACCATACGGGCAGGAGCGGAAATAGGCACGCAGACGCCTTAGCCACTCTGGCGAGTAAAATGCAACTCAATGACGAAGATGAAGGTACAGTGACAGTAAGAATAATGGAACTACCCAACACTTAGAAAGAGGACATATCCTTCGACGAAGTAAACGATTGGCGAAAGGCGTATATCAAAGATCTGAGAAATGTGGACAAGGATCGGGTCATGTCATCCAAAACTCTGAGGCAATTCACGACAATACAAGGAGCTTTGTACTATCGGGCCGCAAGAGGATCCCTAGAAAGATGCTTAAGCAAGAAGGAAGCAAAAAGAGTACGACAGGAACTGCACGTAGAAACTTGCGGTCAGACAAGCGATGTCCATATCTATAGGAAGCTCCAAAGGCTGAGAGTATATTGTCCAAATATTTCGGCAGAAGCTGCAGCCATACAAGATAACTACGCTGACTGTCAAGCTCCACCACAGCCCGCAGAGGTCTGTTCAATTGAAGGCGTCGACTGGAGACAACCGTATATCAACTACCTACAACATGGAAAACTTCCTAGCGAAAGGCAGACTGCGCTAAAATCCAAAGAAAGGCGTCACGATTCTTCATAAACGAAAACATGCTTTATCGAAAAAGCTATAGCAACGCAATCTTAGGATGTTTATCTGAAAAAGAGGCGATAGAAGTCATAACCCAATCTCACAATGCCGAGCATTGCAAGAAATGCTTGAGTTGCCAGATGCATGGGACGCTGATTAAGGCACCTCATACCCAACTACACAGTATAGTAACCTCATGGACGTTCCACAGTTGGGGGCTAGATCTCATAGGTTCGATAAATCCAAACTCCACGAAGCGTCATAAGTACATAATCACCGCTACGGAGTATGCGTACAAGTGGGTAGAGGCGATACCTTTGAAGGACTAAGCTGGGGAGACCATAACTGCGTTTATCAAGGAACACATCATTTACAGGTCGGCGCACCCATGATAATCAGGGCGGACAATGCTAAGTCATTCGTTAACAAGGGTGTGATTGGGTTGCTCCAGTAATACAACATAAGGTTACATACGTCGACCCCTTACTATCCCCAAATAAACGGGAAGGCTGAGGCAACCAATAAAACTCTCATTCGAATCTTGAGCAGGACAATGCACGACCACCACACTGTATGGCATAAACAACTACTCCTCACGCTATGGGCGTACATGATTTCAAAGTGAAGTTCTGCCGAGGCATCACCTCACTCTTTGGTCTATGATGAGGATGTTATACTACCCGCAGAAATATCAGTACCCACAACAAGAGTAGCAATGTCCAGTCACATTACACCTGATGAAGTAAGCGGATTCGCCCATCTGGACACGATAGAGGAAAAAAGGGCAGGAGTATAGCAATTTGCTGAAGCATATAGGAAGCGGAACACCAACTACTACAACAAGGTGTCAAACAAAGAACTTTCATAATTGACGACCTGGTGCTCAAGATTGCCCATCATGTACAGAGAAACGCCAGCACAGGGAAATTCACAGCAAATTGGGAAGGCCCGCTCAAAGTATGGAAGGTGGCCGAAAGCGGATACTACAAATTAAGACGAATTGACGACACTAAAGTCAAGAGGCCATCAACGGAAAATGGTTGAAGAGTTTCCATGCATAAGTTACCTAAGGTACGAGCGCTCATTTTACATAATAAAAGCTAGTTATCAACTGAAAACGACACGTAAGTAGAAATAAAAAAGGCCCGAGATGCATAGACACTCGGCTGGCTGACGAGTTTGCAAAAGGCCCCGAGGAGCATAGACACTCGGTTGGCTGACAAATTTACGAAAGACCCCGAGATGCATAGACACTCGACTGGCTGACAAATTTACGAATGGCTCCGAGATGCACAAACACTCGGATGGCTGAAAAATTTACGTACGGGATGCATAGACACCCGGTTGGCTGACAAATTTACAAAAATCCCCAAGATGCATAGACACTCGGCTGGCTGACGAATTTACAAAAGGCTACGGGATGCATAAACACCCTTTCGGTTAACGAATTTACAAAAGGACCCGAGATGCATAGACACTCGGCTGGCTAACGAATTTACAAAAGGCTACGGGATACACAAACACCCGGTCGGCTAACGAATTTACAAATGACCTTTAGATGCATAGACACTCGACTGACCGGTTTATAAAAAGTTATGAGACGCATAGATTCCCGTCTGGTCAATGAACCTACGGACGCCAAAGTCACCCATCAATGGATTTAAGATACGTCGAACACTTGAACAACTAATCAATTTGCAGAGGTGCTAAATCAAACACTGCCTTCCATATAAGCGGGAAAAAATAGGGGAATAGGCGCGTTTATCACATGCCCTGCCCACCCACATGCTGCTCTCCATTTAAAGAAAAAAGAAAAGGGGGAGTAGGCGCTTTTCTTATATACCCTGCCCATTCACATGCCACTCCCGATTTAAAGAAAAAAGAAAGGGGGAGTATACTGTTAGACACATTTTTGTGTCTGATTTGTCCTCGATGTCTGTATTGTTAGAACTCGATTTTTGTACTAATATTGTATTTTTATGTATTTTTAGGTATTTTTGGAAAAATCGGCTCGAAAAGTTGTCTAAAGCACCCAGAGGAACGTGTTATTCAGACTCTCACTTTTGGATAAGGGTCACCCCAATTACTAAGGGCGTCCTAATTACTATCCGCACCCAGACAGCTGGTTAAGGGGCATCCTCATCTTCAGCATTTCAAATTCAAGTTTTTGGCGGGAAAAATTGTTTGAAAACATGCAGAATTAGGGTTGTATTGTTAGCGCGATTCAGTGAGATTCAATGGCTAGAACTGTATGGGAAGACTTGATCTAGCTTAACATTGTATGGTCAATGGTGTTAGAGCATAGCTCGGTTGAACCCACCAAGCGTTGGTATGTCAAGTTTGGTTGTCATATTTTAGTGAACCAAAACTCATTTAAAGAGTCGCTTGATTATATACTAGAGTCAATTTCATATAGGTTAGCTTGAAAGTATTAGGATATGATACATTACAAGTATTACATGAAGACTTGAAGAATGTGAAGAAGTAGGGAGCTACAACAACGACATCATCCTTCCACTTGAGGTTAGTAATATTTGACTTGAATTGTTTCATTACCTAACGTATCTTTCAAGTCGTGCATATTAAAAACATAACTGCGAAGCTATGAATGATTATACTCTAGTTAGACGTAGTATTAAGGAATACAATACGAAGTATAACGCTTATCTTTTGAACTTCTTATATAAGACATCGACATAATCGTTTGAATGCTATTGTGATTATGTATGGGTATGAGGTGAAGATTTCATCCTAGGAAACAATGTTTTACATTCGTTTAAAGGAAGTAAATTCATGAACTTGTTCTGTGAATCGAAAGGGAAATCGGTAGGCTTATTGGTATTGTTATTCATTGCATATCTTTTGAACTACCAACATGTGTGATTAGTATAACCGCTCATGACTTGCTTATGTTCATGGTAAAACTATTCACAAGGCATGACTTTTGTATTGGTATTACTTTTAATAGTGAAACCGATCTTAAGTAATCACCTGAGATAGCATGATCGATTTAGTGTTATTGGTATGACCAACTCTAGGCAAAGGGGAACTGATCCTAGTAAGAGGTGCAACCGATCATAAGAGGTGAATCGATCCTTGTAAGAGGTGCATCAAGTTTCTAGTTATTGGGAACCGATCCTATGAACATGTGCAACACGGTTTTAGAAATTGGGAACCAATCCTATGAACATGTGCAACAAATACAAGTTAGATACCATATATATGTGGGAACCGATCCTAGTACCTAGTCAACCAAGTTTTGGTAACTAGTGTGACTAATTCTAGTACCCACATGGAGGTAGAACCGAAATTTGTTTTGGTAGAACCGTGAAACCCATGTTTAGTGATTTGATAGGATAATCAATCACATAGTTCTTGGAAGTCAGACGAACCAATCCTAAACTTGTTTGGAAGTGTGGCAAATCGATTCCAAGATTGTAAGTATGAAAAAGGACTTCCAAAGTAAAGATGTCGACATACTTTGAACATGTGCAGTAACGCTTATCTTTTATTGTTCAAAGATATTCCTTAATATCTAAAGGAGAATCCCGGATCGAAAATAAATTGAGAATCTTTTTATTAAGGTTTTTAATTTTATATTTGGAAAATAAAAATTAGTAATGTGCATTTACTAATTGGAGATTTTCTTAGAGATTTCGGTCAATATTTGGACAAAGCATTTCCAGGAATTATGGAAACCGAATTTTGAATCTATTGCATATCTTGAGAATATTTTCGGTTTTGGAAATTCCTTGGTGTCCAAACTTCCTCGGTCTATAAATATCAAAGTTTGCATTTTGAGCAAACTAATCCTCAGAGCCAACCAAACTACCTAGTTGTGTTGTTATTGGTGGAGCCGCCTATTCAGAGAGGAAAGTAACCTAATTAGGAGAAATCTCTTACGACCGCTCGGTTTAAAGACTTCTTTGGGATTGAGAAGCTCTATTAGTACCGTTGGTGGGAAACTAGATAATTTCGGTTTATCTTTTGTTTTCGATTGATTTGATTGACTAACGGTTGTTGAACTTTGATTGCACCTAGTTTGTTTATGCTTAAGAATCTTCTCTTCTGATATAAGATTCACTCAAACTAGATCGAAGTTTCGACGGGGATCTTTAGACTGTTTGTAGATCTAAAGATATCTCGTGATAATCCATTGTTAACAGGCTCCGTTCTGTGTGTGATTGATCACAAGAGATTCAAGTTGATTGTGTGCAGGTGTTTATTGAAGATCTAAGAGATTTGAAGACGAAGAAGATTTCTGATTTGGGTTCATAATCTTTGGTGTGCACAATACTTATTTCGGGTAAAGAGGATCCAACTATAATCGGTTTATTCTTGTGATAGATTTGATTGTTTGGTTGAGTAGATCGGCATCAATACAATTCTTTTGTGATTAAAAGTATTGATTGCAAAATCTTGACAATTACTTTGGTAGTTGTTATTGGATAGATCTAAGGACCTGATAAAGGAGTTTATTGGGATAAACAGTCTTTTGCCGAACTCATATCACTTGGTTGAAAAGAGTTGTTACCGAACAGATTTGTTGTTCCTTTACTGTTTGGAATATGAACCAAAGGAATTGTTCCAAGTACGTGACTTACTACAAGTCGGAGGCGTGGGAATACAGATGGAACTAGATGAACTATATGTTTAGTTGTTTGGTCTCAACCATACGAAGTTGGTTTGATTTTGTATAGCGGCTTAATCCTGAGAGTACTCAATTCTGGACAAGGTCCCGGGGTTTTTCTGCATTTGTTGTTTCCTCGTTAACAAAATCTTGCTGTATCATTTACTTTTATTTTCCGCAATTATAATTGTTATTATTATAATTTAAAGTAAATTACGCAAACGTTAAATCCTATTTACTTGATAGCAATCCTATTGTGTTTGGTTAAGTCCGAACCTTCTATCAAGTAAATATACTTCTTTTCTTTATTGTCTCGATCTTGTATCCATAGTCAATCACGCAAGTTATCTTGTTGTCGTATTGTCTCGATCTCGTACCCATAAACGATCAAGCGAAGTGCGAACCTAGTTGTATTGTCTCGACTCAGTCCATGGGCAATTACTTTCGAAGAAAGGACTTATAGGTGGAAAATTTTTAGATTGAGGTATATTTGGGTACCCTCGTCTTTTCAAATGGTTTCGACCAGAATTGGCTATAATAGTGGAGTTGAAGAAAATCAGAATCTCGGGTTTATCTTCAAACGGAAAGCTCTGTTTGCAATCCTGAGGAGTTTAAACGAGACTCAATCACTGGATTTGGTTGCTTTGGGCCTGTTTGGACCCAACAGAGATGACGTGGTCGATGGTTTCAACTAGATTTGGTTGATTCTTCGGGAATGAAGAAAGAAGAGGCATGTGTTTTTCCGAGAGATATTCATGGGACTTGGTGTGTTGACGTGTGTTTCAGCGTGATTAACACAATCTGAGTCGTGTAAACAACCATTTATGCATGTTGGAGTGAAGATTGGAAGCTGCAGACACATGCACATGAAGAAAAAGGAAACAAAAATATTCCCGAATTTTTGTTTTTACTGTGAGAATATTTTGGAATGATGAGGGGTTATTCTTGATCATGTCGAGTGTATATAGACTTCTGGGATGTTTTAGAGGGGTGATGGAGAATTGGGAGAAGAACAATGCGATAATCAGAGCTCCAGCAGGTACTTTTATGCTGCTGCATAAGCTGAAGAACACGAAGAAAATAAGACGCCTGTAGACAGTCGTTCATGCTACAACGACATTGACATATTTTTTGTATCGTTCTTTGTAACAGTTGGTTTGTAACAGACATAATTGTTACAAACCTGGTTTTTCATCTTTTCTTACATATTCATCTTTGTAAGCACGTTTGGAGCAATGAAATTGAATTTTGAGCGTGTTTCCATCATGATGAGCTAAACCCAAGCCTTGGGGCAATGGAGGAAGCCGTTCTTTCAGTAAAAGTGATACAATTCTAATTTTAATTAATTATAACAATTCTATTATGATTTTTGCATTGAACTAAAAATTGATTATATCTTTTTGATTAGTTGAGTGTATTTTCTCTTGATAGAATATGCTTGCTTTAGGGTTTTGATATTCTATGCTTGGATTAACATCTATTCTTTTGAAAATCTACATTTCTAGGCATTACTATTAGAATCAATTTGAATGTTGAGATGCATAATTATTGTTTTGTTAAATCACTAATATCGACCAATGGTGGAATCCTAGCCCCAGTCTCTCCATAATTTTCACAACACTTTTTTATTTGAGTTTGTTATTTTTATTTATAAAAATTAAGTCTAAAAAATTTGCTTTCACAAGTTCTCAACGAACCTATTACCACAACAACATTGAAATCACACCATAGAGCGTTTCACACCACGCTCCATCTAAAAAGAAGGGGGGAGTAGGCGTGTTTCTCATATGCCATGCTCACCCACAGGCCGCGCCCCATTTAAATAAAAAAGAAAAGGAGGAGTAGGCGCGTTTCTTATATACCCTGCCCACTCACATCCCACTCCCGATTTAAAGAAAAAAGAAAGGGGGGAGCAGACGCGTTTCACACCACACTCCATCTAAAAAGAAGGGGGTAGACGCGTTTCTCATATGCCCTTCCCACCCACAGGCCGTTCCCCATTTAAAAAAAAAGGGAGGGGGGGGGTCGTTCCACACAGCGCGCCCCAAATAAATCAAAAATATGGGGTATAGAAGTGTTTAAACCCACCACACCCCATAACAGGCGTGTTTCTCATACCCCACACGCCATCTAAAACAAAAGAAGGGGAATAGGCGCGTTTAAAGTACAAGCCTCTCTTACCCTCCCCCTCTCAAAACAAAAAACAAAAGACAATAAAAAGAAGGGGAGGGGGTGGGGGTGAGAAAAGGAGAGAGCACAAAGACACAAGAATTCACCAACGTGAAATATATGCACACGCAAAGAAAAGACGGCTCCGGGTGTAACCAAAAAAAAGGACAACAACAACACAACAATTAAAATCAAACAATATATCAGAAATTGACCCCTACCCCTGATAAAGGACTCATCCGGCTATCAACGCGCGGAAGTGAGCAATGTACGCATCCACAGACTGCATCATTAGAAGCGCTTCCTCAGCTGAACAATCGTTAAAGTCAACGCATAATCATTTTCGCTCACCAACTTGACAATACTCTCCATGACCTTATCAGAAGCCCGCGACTCACGCGCAAATGAGAGGGTTTCCTCGTGCTCGTCATAGGCATTGCGCGTCTTAATTATCCTATTGAAGCATCCTCAGGGTTAATAACATTCCCACCTCTTCCCTTAAAAGAAGCAGGTGTTTCAGTCCATCTTGTAAACGAAATGGGCAAACAAGCGCAGAAACGGATTCCAAGGTCAGAGTGTATCCGTGAAGCCGCGGATAAGCCTCCCCGGATATGGAAAGGCGACATTCAACGATGACACGGTCCACACAGGAAACCATTGCGACAGACTCATCGAACCGTCAGCCGCTTGGCGGTCTCAACAGTTTCATCTAACACGCGGCGGACCTCGATGGACACGCGCCCCGATGCTTGATCTCTCCCAACCATCTGATATGTTTCATATTGTTCGTCGAATTGAGCTCTCTTGGTGTTCCGATCGGCCTCTCTTTGTTCTCGGAGCACTTCAATATCTGTTTTCACCAGTAATAACATGGAAAGCTCCTCTTTTTTATACCTGGGAGAAACTAATGCAGGAATGTGTACAAGGTGGGAACATAACCATGGAGGAGACGTGCCATCTAAGCGGAGAAACGAACGAATTACAAAGGAAATCGAGCGGTAAACGAACTGAAGGATTAAAAGAGTCATTCTAATATTTATATATAGGCGAAAGATGGGTCATAAACGATACAATAACTGCATTGACTGACCAACAGACGAATTAACACGTGGCCAGCATAATGAACGGTGAAGGCCTCCCGTCTTAATGGAACAACGGGGTATCATATGACTACCGGGTCATTTGATAATTGACCCGATAGTGAGGGAACTAATATTGATACATGAAAAATATTACCCTTAACAAGACTAGGGATTCCCTAAAGGGGTGCCAAACCCAACATAAAACATATGGGACTTAAAGTAAAAGAAATAGGTTGTATTAGAGAAGGAGTGGCATTAGTGGTAATTAAGGAAGTTTAGGACATGTGGCATGATGTCATAATAGGAAGGACTTTTGGGAAAGTCTATACAAAGAGGTACATAGTACAATGGAAAGGAAGTTCTCTCATACCATTCCTATAAAATGCAGTCATTTGGTGTAGCTAGGACGGGAAAAACCAAAATCATATTCACCCTTCAACAATTAACGTACAAGTGTTATTACTTTAATTATAACTACGACAATAATTATAATGCAAAAAATAAAGTAAAAACACAAGGGATCAGATGCCCAAGGTTAAGCGGCCGGACTTGTGACGTCTGATCTTCACCCGCTTTTTGGGTAAAATGAGACGAAGCGTCTCATGTTTAACCGTTTTCTTGTATTTTCTTTTGACGAGTCCCAACATCAGCCGTATAAGTGAATATTATTCAAGCGTGTGAGATATTTTTATTACAAAAATACAAACGAGCGTCATAACTTTATTCTCCGGAGTGAAATTTCGATGGTGAGCGTCATACCGCTTAGTGTATCATTTCCTTTTACTATGGCGAAAATTACTCGTTCAGATAGAGTCTCTTTGGATTTGAAAGGGATAAAGTGTTTTAAAACTCTACCCATAGATCTTGCTCTTACTCAAAGGGCATTCTCAATGTCGTCGGTTTAATAGTTATGTAAATACGTTGTAGAGAATTTAGAGTAGCTGGTCCTCTCTAAACATCATGTTAATAACATGTTTTGTAACCAAAAGCCAAACTCATTATCTGATGAGACAGAAATACAAAATATTAGTATTACACTACATCACTAAAAATATTTCAAAAAACTTGTTTGAAGCAAATATTTTGGAAATTTAAAGATTATTTGGATACCAAAAGTAAAAGTTAATCCCGGTAATCAGAAACAAACAAATACAGTCGGATGCACGGAAGATTCAAGTCAAGGGTCCATACATTATTCAATAAGTATTTTTGGTGCCACTGATTCGATGATTCCATAAATAGTTGGTAGAGAATTTTAGGGTAGCCATTCCTCCCTAAGTACCACCCAAATTGTGTAAGAAAAGAGCCTGAAGTCATGAACAATGTTAATGACATGTTTGGTAACTACAAGCTAAACTAATTTTTAGAGTCAAAATTGAAGATAATTTACCTCGCTAAAAGATATTTTTTTGTTTCAAAAAATTAATTTAAAACTTATACATTAAAATCAACCCCGGAAATTGCTTTTGCATATTTAGAAGCAAAACAACCCCAAAAATCACAAGCAAAAAAAAAAAAAAATCCTTCACAAAAGTAGAGTTTTTCTTTGCTTTTAAAAGTAATTTTGGAATTCTGTTCTTAAAATGTTTTTTTTTTTTTTAAATTCGACTTAAAAATAAATTCTAAATAACTTCTGAAATAGTATCTAAATATCTTTTTAGTTTCTGACTAATTAGGTCGAAAGATTAATCTTTTGGGCGTATGTAAACAACTTCTAAGAGCAAGTCCAATGGGACTGATAAACAAACTGATGTGCCAATTTTACACCCACAGCGAAACTGGAAAACAAGTAAAATGGATGGACAAACCCACAAATGCAGGGGTTTGTCCATCGAGTCTCAGTTTGGGATGACCGGCCTCACCTAGGCCGATGATCAGATCATGAAGAGACGAGGCTCATCTCACACTAAGACGACTGTCCTTATTTGAGCCGCCAAGGGCTACTCTCATCCAACGATTATAATTCCTCTCCCTATAAATATAACCGATTTTAACTCCAAAATCACACATCTTTTCGAAAAATTACACCTTCTACACCTATAAATTTTCTGAATAATGACTCAACCGTATATGAATCCAGTAGAATTTATGATCGATGAAGATTTGTCGCTTTGTTAAAATTACGTAGCTCTCTCTATCCGGTTAGGGGTGCAGAACGACGTTAAAATGGGTTAATGAGCATGAGTTATATCCACATAGTCTATGAAAACTTCTACAATGATGCCGGTAACAGTGCAAATTTTTGCACCCCTAAATACCAGGGTGCACATTACTGCCCATCCTATTTGTCCCTATTACTTCTTCTGGTTTCTGGTTTCGCTTATTTTTTTTTTTTTTTAGCTTTAATATCATCTTGAAAAAGGAGATCCCAAAGATGCAGAAAATAACCATTGACACCTTTTTTTCTTCTTATTATTACTTATCTTAAGAACAAAGAAGACGAAAGGTCGGATTCAATAGTCATATATCCTTTTACATTCTAGGTGTCGATGGAAATAATTTATTTTAAGGTTTCAGGAGTAGTATCATGCTAAACTAAATTGTTCCATATAACAGACCAAAATCTCAATATGAAAGCAAGAACGTAAAGTACAATACATGATTTGCTTAATAATTAAGCATAGAAAACAGTAAATAATTGACAAAGAAAAATTTAAATCACATATTGATACAAAAAAGGCCAGATCATAAGCATGCACTTCAGTTACACAATCCTCAAAAGTAGTTACGGCCAATTTCACTCAAGAAAAAAAGAGATTAATGCTATCTTCCATCAATTTCATTCCCATTCTTATTGGAAAATTGACACTAAAACAGAGTGAAGAAAAGAATGTTGTAATAGGGTTCAAGGTTTTAATAAAAGATTCTTTTTGATAATTATTCGACGCTTTTCCAATTGAATTGACGAGTACAAACATGTCAATGAATATCGCCGTCAGGATACTTGAAGCCCCACAACAATGTTAGATTCAAAGCTTGTACGACCTTGATCCAACCAAGAACACACTGGTTTTGTTTCTGATGATGCTTGTAAGAAAGAAAACAGAGAGAGTTGAGATATGTTTTTGAATGAAAACAAGTCTCCTATTTAAAGTGGAAATCACACCCTTTGGAGATGACTCTTCATCTCTACAGGCATCTTTTCAGAGTGAACAGGCGCGTCTTTTCCTTCAATGCGTCCATTAGTGAAACGAGATTTCTGTTCAATTTTCTAACTGACAATAAAAACCCTAGAACAAAATTCAAGAGTTTGTTGAAAATATCCAACAATTCTCTCTTCGTACTTCCGTCATCGTACCCCTCTTATTTTTCCATCACTAGCTATCTCAATCCACGATCCAAAGCTTTTCTGACATATAATCTCATAATCAAATGCCACATCAACCCACTCAATGGGTTAAACCATCAACACATCAATTTTGATGAATTTTAAGGTTAACACGTAGCACATATGTTTATTGTTAGGAAGAGAAGGAAATATAAGAGATACATATAAAAAAGAAAAAGAAAAAAAGGTTCAATCGTGGCTCTGTGTTTAATTTTAGTTTCTCCCTTTTCAAGTTAATTTTAAAATTAAAAAAATAAATGAAAAAGCGCAACCAGAAACCAGACGAAGTAATACGAACCTATAGGGTGAGCCGTAATAACCGCAATGCGGCTGGTTCTTTTCTTCTTCTTTTTTGTCGAGTTTTTTATATATATAAAAAGAAGTTGGATAACTCATAGCTTTGGTTCGGCTTGTTAAACGTTATCAACCGAAGGTGAGACTAATGTTGATTTTGTATTGCAAGTTCGAGAGGAATGGGGAATATGGAAAAGAAGAATTTTTACTTACGAAAATCATTACGTAATCCTAAAGGAATCTTTGATATCTTGTTTTGGGTATTGAAAAGTACATATACTACTCGATTAAGATATTGATGTATTTTTAAATTTTAATCGTTGTCGAACGTCTCAAATTAAATTTTAATTTTTTTCTAGATAAATTATTACTGATTACGTGCCGGTAATTATAACTTCAATTAACAAATATTAAAATAAAGCATTGATATAAATATTCGGCTCCACTCCAGTTCTAATTATACGTTCCTCCCTGCATCATGCTTGCAAATCCTTGATTTGATCCTGCAACTTGAGACCCTTTAGCATCATGTCCTCCACTCTGATTTCTAAACTATGGATATGTAGCATCAGCTGGTGAGCCATCAAAGTTTAACCATCTCCTACAATCTTGAGAACCGTGGGAAATTGTTCACTGGCCTGATAATGCGGATATTGTTGCACTGGAAAAATTATTTAAAGTTGCAATGGATGATATGGAGACTGTTATCCAAGAGGTACTTGTGTTTCTCGCACTACTTCCTGGGAATATGGAGTTGTTGTACGCTGAGAAAAATTAGGACCGAAGTTCATGGTCTCCCCAAATGTGCACATATGTCTTGAGTTGTTGGAGGTATATATGTCTAGTTTCGATATCCCTTAAGTCCCTTTGATTCAATTGTTCGATCGACTGTTCTTGAGTTGCTGATGTGCCTGCATAATAATTAGGACGGTCGAGACCTTGTCAGACAACGAGAACCATCTGACGCTCTCCGGCAAAACTAGAAAAGCAGACGCAACCAATGAAGAAGAAGATCTGGTTTGTCGTCCTGAAGGGGTCGACGAAGTTGAAGCTCTTGGTGTAGGATAACTACGAAAGTTGGAATCACTGATGGTGCATGTGGTGGAGCATCCAATTTCGATAATGCTCCACCTAATGCGATAAAATCCAGCCCACAGATGTTTAAAACTTCACTAAGAATTATCAGCACTGTAACACTCTTGTACCATCGGTCGTAATGGCCTTCGTCACAAGGGGTAAATTTAGTCTCGTACCTTGCCCAGCCTCTTTCCTTTAGCTCTATAGCTATACGTGGAGGTTTATGTGGCTCTCCAACTCGACCAACTAACTATCTAGCACATCTCTCCCGAAAAAAATAAATACCAATATCACTGAGAGTACCGTAAAATACCAGGTGCTAGAGTGAAAAGTCTATGATCCTTCAGACAATATTAGTGTCGTATTCTTCGAAATCCACATACGGCCTCCAAATAACATTATATTTGTTCATTATCGACATTTGGGATCTCCACTCAAGAATATTATCTCGTTGGTTCTTATTTTGTTCTCGCACTCAATTATCACCTTCGTACCTCACTATCATTGGTCAATATTTCTTCGTGTAGTCATAAAGTCTTGGTACACCAATGTTGAAACATGCATACCACCAGAGCTGGAGTAAAAAACATATAAAAGAAAGTAAACTACATTTAGTCTAAACTTGCTAGATATTTGTACACCGATTTAAAGCCAAAGGAATATATCGACGTATTTACCTCAAGGATGCCCCAACAACTTTCGATGTTTGACGTCCCACAACATGCGATATCAAGACAAATGTACAACTCGTTTAATATAGTGACCCCCAATCATAAGTGGAGTCTTTTCAATATATTGCAACGCCTCTATCCATCCCACTTGAGTACTTGAGTTTGAATTGGGGAAAAAACATGAACCAAGTATCCATGAAATAAATACCTTAGTGTTGATGGTGGTTTTTAGCTTAGGGTTAAAATCGTAAAACCATAGTCAAACAGTGACACCACGCTGGAAAGAAACATAATCTGAGTAATAGTCGCTCCGCTAAATGCATTTATTGAGCCTTTCAATACGTTTGTGAGAAATTTACGGGGTACCTTTTTTACTGCTAATTAGGGTTTCACCATGCCAAACCCCAATTCCCACGTCATTATGCCAAAAACATACCAAACCTTAATTCTCACACTACGTGTGCCAATGGCATGCCGCGCCAGCCACACCTCCGCGCCAAGGCATGCCAACCATGTCAGCCGCACCACATGTGCCAATGACATGCCGTGCCATCCATACCTCCGCGCCAAGGCATGCCAGCCGCACCACATGTGCCAATGGCATGCCGTGCCAATCACACCTTCGCGCCAAGGAACGCCAACCATGCCAGCTGCACCACATGTGCCAATGGCATGCTATGCCAGCCACACCTCCGCGCCAAGGCATGCCAACCATGCCAACCGCACCACATGTGCCAATGGCATTCCATTCCAACCACATCTTCACGCCAAGGCATGCCAACCATGCCAGCCGCACCACATGTGCCAATGGCATGCCATGCCATCCACACCTCCGCGCCAAGGCATGCCAACCATGCCAGCCGCACCACATGTGCCAATGGCATGCCATGCCAGCCACACCTCCGCGCCCAAGGCATGCCAACCATGCCAGCCACACCACATGTGCAAATGGCATGCTATGCCAGCCCCACCTCCGTGCCAAGGCATGCCAACCATGCCAGCCGCACCATAGTGTCAATGGCATACCATGCCAGCCACATCTCCGCGCCAAGGCATGCCAACCATGCCAGCCGCACCACATGTGCCAATGGCATTCCCTGCCAGCCACATCTTCGCGCCCAAGGCATGCCAACCATGCCAGCCGCACCACAGTGCCAATGGGATACCATGTCAGCCACATCTCCGCACCAAGGCATGCCAACCATGTCAGCCGCACTACAGTGTCAATGGCATACCATGCCAGCCACATCTCCGTGCCAAATCCATGCCGGCCCTACCACCATTTCGTTGGCTGCCAAACGAAGGGTTGCCACAATTAACGGCTACCCTTCCATCTGAGATGCAGATCTCACCCGTCCAAGTTCGCCACATAACGCATGGAAACTTCCGGCCCAAGGCCAAACATCACGGTTTTTCCAAAACCCTAATTTTGGCAGCGCCTAAAACATGACAAAGCCATGCGGCCCTACCACCATGCCGCTGGATGCCAAACGAATGGTTGCAACAATCAACGACTACCCTTCCATCTGAGATGCAGATCTCAGCCGTCCAAGTTCGCCACCTAACGCATGGAAACTTCCGGCCCAAGGCCAAACATCACGGTTTATGCCAAAACCCTAATTTTGGTCGCGCCTAAAACATGCCAAAGCCATGCGTCCCTACCACCATGCCGCTGGATGCCAAACGAAGGGTTGCAACAATCAACGGCTACCCTTCCATCTGAGATGCAGATCTCAGCCGTCCAAGCTTGCCATGAAACCCATGGCCACTTTTGTCCGAATGCCAAACACTAATTTTGGCCGCACCTAAACTATGCCAAAACCCTAGTTCTGGACGCACCTAAACAACGCCAAAATCTTAGCTCGGTCGCGCCTAAACCATGCCATTGGCTGCAAACGAAGGGTTGAAACAATCATCGGCCACCCTTCCTCCTGAGATACGAATCTCAGCCATACAAACTTTCCACCAAACAATTCATGACAATCTCTTGGCCACGACGCCAAAACCCTAATTTGGCCGTGCCAAGAGCATGCAAGCGCTGCAACCATGTCGATGGTTGCCAAACGAAGGGTTGCAACAATCTACGACTACCCTTCCTCCTGAGATGCTGATCTCATCCGTACAAACCTTCCACCAAATGACTCGTGGAAATGTCTTGGTTGCGATGCTAACTCTTGGTCACGGCGCCAACTTGGCTGCAATGCTAACTCTCTGGTCACGGAACCAACCTGGCTACGATGCCCATTCTTTGGTCACGCCACCAACTTGGCTATAAGCGCCAAATCCTTTGGCCATGCCACACGTAGCAACATGCTATACGTTTTCCACGAAAACACTCGAGACATCAAAACATGTCACAAACTGGGGGATGCTCATTAGGGTATTGGTCTGGCGGCTTACAGCGTGCGGCGTACACTACTCCCGTTACAGGAAAGTGTCATAAGGGTGAGGCGGTTAGTAAATACAAGAAGTAATGGTGAAACGTTTCCTTCATCATGGAAATATCAATTCCATGCGTTACCCGTTACCATTTTCTTCCATTTACTCAACCGTTTCTACTTCTTACGAGACAAGGGTGCGTTTCGTTGCGACTTGTATAAATAGGTCTCACCTATTTCCACTAAAGAGAGGTTTTGGTCAGGAGAATACAACACTCAGAAATCACTTGTAATCTTTCCCATCTGTTAGATTTCCACTTTCTAGTACAAGTCGTCAAACAACTACTCTTCCTGGACCAACTATTCTGGTCTCAACACTCTCTTCGCTTCCCTTCCTATACCAACCCTTCTCCTTCACTTCTGACCGAAGCAATTCTGGAACGGCCATTTCTTGGTTTAGGACGGATTTGTACAGATTGACCTCTCGAATCAAAGTACTCCCTTGCAGTACATTGTTTAGGTTTTAGACTCGTTTCTCACCCACACACTCGAAATTTCCAAAATCAGCAAAAACTGTTTTCACCCTCAAACACTTAGCAATTTGTGTATCACTAGCAGGGACATACTCCTCCGAATTAGGATCGTAACCACCATGTAATTCATTGAATATAAATGCCTTTAAACCCGAATTAGGAATTCCACCACTTCTTAAAGTTATATGATTTTGTTGTGTTGTTACTTCAAAATACAATGAAAGCGCATCTTTTTATCGCTCTTCCGCCAACCAACCTTGTTGGTCAAATGGAACATCATATCCCACCCCAGAAGGTATCCCAAGTAGAAAATACAAATCTAATGGTGTTATATCTGTAAAAAAAATAAAAAAAAATAAAAAATCAAATTGTCCATTCATTTGTAATCCTCGTATTGATTGTATAAAAAAAATATAAATAAACATATATGACATGCCTATTTCGATGTCATGAAAATGAAACGTGTGTGTAGTATATCACCAACGCTCCATCAGTATACCCACCAGTTTGGGCGAATTTTATGCACTTGTGTATGGTATAAAGTAATCCAAGGAAAATCGATCAACAATAGTTTTAGAACCATGGGGAAGTTGTTTTATAAACTTTATGAATTTCGTACCAGTGAAAATGACCGTTTATTCCCTTTGTTCGGGTTGGGTGGTTTTGGGCGTGAGCTAATCGCACCGTTTAGACCGTGAGTGCTGCAGACATTTGATGTCCCGCCGGCGTGGCCGGACCGCCTAAGCGCCCTTGTTGCCAAGAGGAACACTCTTCGCTCGACCCTTCTCGATGCCGATAGTTCGGCTTTCCTTCTCTTTTTTTATACTCCGCTTTAATCCGCTTCCCCGATGACACCCCTACCCCGTACATCCTGCCCGACCGGTGATGTCCAGTTCGGGACAGCCGCCCAGGCTTAATCCATCGATCCGCTGTTCCGTCCCGGCCATCAACGGTATCCGATCTGACTTGCTTGGTTCCGTAGATGAAGATTGTGTTGGGATGGCCAATGTAGGTCCCCGGATCGTCGTAGATGTACGGAGAAGCGGAGATCTTGATGTCTGGGGAATAAGATATATCCCACCTGACGTGTCTCACAATGCTTGACTTCATATCTACGCACACTTCATGGGATTGCTACCCTTTGGCTCAGTCCGTCGATTCCCTCCTAGAGGACAGTTAGCGAACGCGCGAGTCGAAGACGAACCCAGTGCGTTGTTGGCACAAAGGACAATTTAATCCTTGGCCCCTTCTGGGCCTAGTGTTTACCCCATCGTACCAACCACCTCTTATTTTCGATAGAGAACTATCCTGCTCTGTTTTTGAGGACAAATAACCTTCAGTGGCTGCTAATTCTGGACATGACAGTAGCCGGCCATTGTTATCTTCCTCCGAATCTTCTCGTCTACCCGGTAGAACTTGACTGTGTTTATTTTTAGGTGGTTTTTATTTCTTTGTCGACTAATATCTTGAGATCAAGGAGGCATGGTAATTAAATGGGTGTTGAATTTGTGTTTAAAATATGTAGAGAAGATCGAATTTGTGTTGAAAAGATGTAGAGAAGATTGAATTTTAGCTGAAATTATGTAGAGAAGAAAAGAATTTTCTTTGAAAACAGGAAGAGGAAAATGAAGTTGTTGTGAGTAGAGAATAAAATTGAGTTACTTTATGGAGTGTGGAAATGTGACCGTTTTTTTATTATTGGAAGGTTACCGTTGTCGAGCCAGTTTGAGCCGACTCTCCAATCAATTGGAGCCGAGGCTCGGGTCACTCCGCAACGATCGGACCAAACTGCAACGGTCGAATTTGTTTTGTTTGCCTCGAAAATTCCCTTGTTCACTGCACGAAATTAACTTTTAACCACCCACCTGACCTGCCAAACAATCAGATTAGATATTGACCATTAGAATTGCTCTTAGAGAATTAAGAATGCAACAAAGTTTTAGATAGCGACCACTGTGACTCGATTTTTAGATCAGAAGTTTTTGTGGCTCAGAGCAGAAGTCCCTAAGAACTTACAAAGTTCGCACTAGAATCTCCTTTACTTATATTTGTGGTCACCAGTTATCGTGCCTCAGCTGGTTATTTTGCAATAACACCAGCTTGCCTTACAATAATTTAATACATAAAGGTAAGCTTCATATTTTCATAGTTTAACTTATCTTAATCTTTTAATCCAAAAACAGTGGTACAATTTACCAACCTCAGAGGCAAGGAATATGTTAAGATGACACCACGTGACTGAATGCACGCCGAGGTTTAAAATCCAAAAGGTAAACTAGTCAAGAAACAAGTGAAAACAAACATACCCACTGAAAATGATAAAGAGTTCAAACTTAGTTTGAACGTTTCGAGCATATTCTCAAATCCCATCAAATTTATTAATGGGGAACTAAACAAATATGATGATCACTAGTTAGCGAATCAATATCAATTAAGAACTTTAATTTTCTTATCCTAATCATTAGCTTTCGGTCGTCATATCAATATTCAATTAGTGGCTTATAATCAACCTCAGCTTAATTATTAATCTAATCACAAAGTAACTGTCATTTGCTTGTTTCGTGACGCTAATATGTTGCTTCTTTATCAATGACTCTGAAACTAATAATACTGTATATTATCGTTCTTTCGTGTAGATAATGTATGTATAAACGTACTTGGATCACGTATCGTACCGTATTACTGTTAGATTACCGGAGCGTTTCACTTCTTTTGTTTGAGAATCTTGCTTAAATACTCGTTATGCAGCATATATTCGTGATGATGTATAATGCCGTTGTTCATTGCATTAGGTCTATGGTTGTTATTAGACGGTATGTCTTAATCAAAGAAAAATATTATCAATGAAAAAGTAGCTTTGATCGTAGTTTTACTTATGATGCTCTTATTGTTTACTAATTATCGTCTGCGGACTATTTTATTATCGTATGACTTTGCGATACACAACTCCTCTTTGGCCTTTAGGTGGAGTAGTAGAAGGCCACTTTCACAGACACAAAATCGAGGTAGGTGATCCAGCACTAGTGATAAGAAAAAACCGGTCATATTATTTTTAACAAATAAAAACCGTTTCAAACAAAACTGGGATAAAAACCCCAATTCAAATAAAATTTTTAAAATTTAGTTTTTATTTGATTTCTAAATTCCAAAACTGACCTTCCGTATATAAAAACATTTTTCAAAGGAAAGTTTGGCGAAAGAAAACAGTAAAAACAATATTTGTTCTCTCTGAATCCAAACAAATCAGATATTAGTCTAATTACGATTCTTCTTTCCTAATTTTCTTCGTTTTTTTCAGTTCCATATCTCGTTTAAATTCAAAGATTCGTCATCGTCTTCTCCCAATTTCAATTCAAAGATTCAGAGAGCAATTTTAGGTTTGATTGAAGAACCGGAAGAGAAGCTACAAGTTTTGAGATCTGTTTATTCGAGATACATAGAAGAATCAGATTCAGTTGTTTATTCGAAAAGAGAAGATAAACATAGTTGTTTTATTCGAGATCTGGTTGCAATTCAGTTTAGCTGAAATCATATTTCCGCTTTTCAAGTTGAAATTGAATCTCGAATTGAAGAATCCAGCTGAACAATCAATCAACTTCGTGTTGATCATCTTCGTCTTCGTATTAATCTTCGTCTTCAAGGAATCAATCAACTTTTCAGGTATTCAATTCTCTTTTTTGTGTTGATTTTTGATTTTGTTTGTGTGAATTTGCTAGTCACTCTTGTCGAATAAACTGAATTGATGTTAGCATATGATTTTTTATGTTTGTGTTGATGTTCTTATGAAGGATTCCATCTCTTTGGAACTGTTTTTCAAAAAAAAAAATTGTTGTTGATATTCACATCTGGTGAAACTGTTTTTGGTTTCATCATTTTGTTTTGTAGATTATGGATTCTGTTCTCGCACTTGTATGTCACAAAGAAGATTGTTTAACTCTTCGTATTGGCCTCCAAGAGTCTTTTGCTAATTTGAAGACTAATATATGCTCAAGTTGGGGTGAATTCTCTCCTCCTTCTATGGAAATTTTTCACATGGTTGATGATCAGCAAAAGGTCATTCATTCTGATTTTGATCTTCAATGTTTGGCTCTATTTAGTATGTATAATAAAGAAAGGATTATGGAGTTACTCGTAAGTCACAAAGCTGAGAGTTCTGGTTCAATAAGTTCAGGAATTATAGCTTTTGATGACCAGCCACAAAGTTCTGGAATTATACCTTTTGAGAAGCCACGGATTGATTATGATGTTCCAGATAAAATTAAGGAACCGTTGAAGTCTGCTCACTGGTTACATCTTTTTCAAGGAGTTGAACAGTTGTTTCCGGGAGGTGTTGAACAAGTTCGTTGTGATTTACAGAAGTATCACGCAGCAGCTGGTTATGAATACATGGTATATAGGAATGAGAAGTTGAGGATTGGTGCACGTTGTGCTAATAAGAACAAAGAGGAGAAATGTGACTGGCATTTATATGCTGTGTCTGTTGATGGTGTTGTAGGAAGTCCTTTTATTATCAAGGAACTAAATAATCAGCATACTTGTGTTGGTGGATTTGTTAACATGCCACGGATATCGAAGAAACTAGTTAGTAGCTTGATTATTGATGAAATTAAACAGGATCCTAATAAGAAAACTAAGCATATTATGGAATCTTTTACGAGAGACTTCGGCTTTGACATTAGTCGTTATTATGCATACGCAGGTAAGAAGCATGCACTGAATACTTCATGGGGAGAGAACGAGAAATCTTTTATGTTCTTGAACTGGTATAAAAACAAGTTGATTGAAACCAATCCTGGTTCTCACGTGGTTTTGGAAGTTGAAGAAGGGACCCATAATTTCAGAGGATGTTTATCTGTTTTGAAGCTTGTAGTCGTGGATTCAATTTCTGTCGTCCTGTATTATTCGTTGATGCGGCTCACTTGAAAAGCAAGTACCTTGGTCATATGATGGCAGCAACAGGTCTAACCGGAAATGATGGTAAGGTTTTTATCATTTTTTATGTTGGTTTCATCATTTTTTTATGTTGTTGGTTTCATCATTTTTTATGTTTGGTTTTCATCGCATCTTATGCTTGTGTTATGCTTTCTGTTCATGTTACAGAAATCTTCCCTCTTGCTTATGGTGTGGTTTCATCGGAGAATGAAGCGAACTGGAAATGGTTTTTGGATAATTTGAAGAAAGTCCTTTCTCCTTTGCGACCAAAGCTTACTTTTGTGAGTGATCGAGGTATTGGATTGGTAACACAAATTCCTATTGTTTTTCCTGAGGCTTTTCATGGTTGGTGCTACTGGCATATGGAATGCAATATCAATACATGCTTACCAAAGAGTTGCAAAGTTTATAACAAATATGTATTGGGACTGTTTAAGAAATGTGCGTATGCTTCTACTCATAAAGAATTTTCAGAGAATTGGGATAAGTTGAGGAAGGTTCAAAATCAGAAGTTACAAGACTATCTAAGTAGAGCTCCTCTTGATAAATGGGCAAGTTTTTTCTTCAAGGGTCGACGATATGGTAGGTTGTGTTCAAATATTGCTGAGAGTTTCAATGGTTCGGTCGTTGAAGAGAGAGAGAAGCCTATAGCCATCATGGTTGATGAGATCAGGGTGAAGCTAATGGACCAAATGTGTAAACGTCGCGAGGACTCTGCTAACTTAATGAAATGGCGTCAAACTCTATGTCCAGAATATGAAGCTCTACTCCACGACAACAAGATGCATGGATGTAACTACCAAGTCACCAAGTCGTCGGAATATGTGTTTGAAGTTCATGCTTCATTAACACAGACTGTCGATTTGAAAAGAAGAACATGTTCTTGCAACCGTTGGCGTATTGACGGTTTCCCGTGTGCCCATGTGTCCGTTGCATCATGGTGAATGGAGAAGATCCTTACAATTATGTTGAGCACTACTTTACAGTAAAGTTCTACCGAGAATCGTATAAACATGCAATCAATCCTGTTCCCACAGTCGAAAAGCCCGTGACAGTGTCGCCGAAATCGATGGTTTTTGGTCCGAATAATGGACCACAACCAGGACGTCCATCGAAGAAGAAGAGGATTCCTAATACAGGTTCAGTTGCCAATAAGAAGATGAGAACCTGTGGTTCCTGCAAGGTTTTGACCACCCATAATAAACGGACATGCCCTTCTCGTCAGATTTCATGAGAACTTGTAGTCATTTCGACTAGACTACAATATGTGGTTCCTGCAAGTCATCGAATTTTACTCTTAGTTTCGTTTGCTAGACTACAATATGTGTTTCATTTACTATTTCATATTTTTGTTTTAGAAGTTAATATGCTGCAGGTGTTTTCATTTTATATTTTGTCTAAGAATAAGTTTGATTAAGTTTAAGTTTTTCAGAATTTTTACAGGCCTTTATAGTTTGGTGTAACCGAATCAGGTTTCATCATCATTTTTTTGATGAAACCAGAAAGGGTTTCATCTTATTTTGGTGGAACCATTGTTTTACTGTCACTTTTTCTTCTATATTTTTTGACAACACAGTAGATGATGTTTTGTCTACTGTTTATTGGTGCCGCAAATATATGACACATCATTTATGGATAGTTTTTATAAAAATGAGACATCATATTTCTGTAGACATAAGCTTTTAAGGAAATACAACTGAAATAGCACGAAATCGTTTTTTATATAAACTGTAACCATTTCACAAGTACTTTAAACTTCAACTAAAACTTGAATCTGCAAGGAGAACTGTATGTCAAGGAGTATCATCATTACAATAACCATTTCAAAAGTAATTTAAAATTCAACTAAAACTGAATGTTCAATAGGACGGGCACGACATGCGAGTATTATTCTATATTGTCAAGGAGTATCTTCAACGCCAACTTTGGTCTCATATTATGCACCTTTTCTCGTATATCATCTGTAGACATGTTTCCTTTCAAGAGGCTCTTCATGTAATAGCAAACATGCAGGCCACAATCGTTCCTGAAAAACCAAAACAATGTCTCAATTGTTACAAAGTGACTAGCTGAGAGTGTTCTGATATTAGTATCTATATGTAAAGCATTCGGTTACAAGTGATGTAATGATTTCAAGCATATGCATATGTGAACTATAAACTTCCAAACATAACTTACCCTATTTGTTCACAACATGTAGGGTTGTGCAAAGAGTATGTTGTTGGCTGACTTGCCTGCTGATCACAGGGGAGCTTTGCGTCGTGCTGTGCAAATGCTGATACTATACGTTGTTTCATGCTTTCAGCACTTTTTCTGCATTCCTCTCCCGTGGAAGCCAAGGAGTTGTAGTGATAAAATTCCCCGGTTTCAAAATCAAAAAAAGCAATGTCCAATGGTTTACATCTCCAAGTGATGTCAGCAACGGAACGAACAAAAACCGCACGCTATAATCCATTTTGTCGATGAAGCCTTCTATTACAGCACCACATTTCTTTCCTAATGAGTGACATGTCTGAAACAAAATACCAGATAAAAGCTCCTTAATTAGTTACAGACATGCAAGTTTGATGAAACCAAACTTTGTTCCATCAAAATTAACCATATAAACAACATCATTTTTTGTTTTCCACAACTATTTTTTATGCCAAAAAATTTACATTAAAGAATTTCGGAGTAAACTTACATAGGCAAATGTGCTTAAACACAGCTCTCTGGTACTTTGGAGAACCATCTTGTTTCAACTCATTTTTTTTATGTTGTTTTGCAGCTTCAAAATGTAGAACTCTATAATGTCTCCTGCGACGTCACCCTCTCTCATCAAATTATCCATCATCTTCCCCGATATATGTAATTGAAGATTTAAATGCTCCCACGCCGTTGACCTGTTAATTTTATTTTTTAAAAAGCTAGTCAATGATGGATAAAAAAAGGAGAAACAATGCATAACTTGGAACAAAATTTTGATGAAACCAGTCTTGGTTACATCAGTTATTTCCCAATTACCTTTCATTGTTCTTTCTGAAAAAAGTGGTCACGAGGGGTTTCTCATTTCTGTTGAGTACTTTCAAGATCTTCAAGTTATCAACTGGTTTCAACTTCACCCCCTGTACTTCCTGCACCTTCTTGTTCTCCTTGCACTTACGAGCTGTAACCTTTCTTCTTTTTTCACACTGGTGTTGTAATCCTGCATTCTGATAGGTGGAACCAAATTCCTTCTGTCTTCCCTCATTCTTGTAACCATGTTACTCATCCTTTGCGCAGCACTGAGTTCTCCTGTCCTTTCTCTTGACTGTCACACTGCGACAGTCCTAAATCAAATCCAGGTTGTTCATTCTCTAACTCAAGTAAATCATTCGCCATCTTTACAGCTGGGTAGTAGTATACGCTTCCAACATTTGGCTTTGACGACGAACAACCTTTCTTATTGTATTCGTATTCCATTTTCCTGATAACATCTTCATCAATTACAAATTGAGTTTCGTTTTCTTCTTGTTCAATAATTTGCTTCGACGAAGAAGCTTTGCTCATTTCAGATTCCACCCGCTCTGCCACCTTGATATCCTCAACGGTATTTGGAGTCAACTCAGTACCCTCTCCTTCTTGTTCATCATTGGTGACTGGCATCGACGAAGAAGCTTTGCTCATTTCAGATTCCACCCGCTCTGCCACCTTGATATCCTCAATGGTATTTGGAGTCAACTCAGTACCCTCTCCTTCTTGTTCATCATTGGTGACTGGCATCGACGAAGAAGCTTTGCTCATTTCAGATTCAACCCGCTCTGCCACCTTGATATCCTCAACGGTATTTGGAGTCAACTCAGTACCCTCTCCTTCTTGTTCATCATTGGTGACTGGCATCGATGAAGTAGATTTCTCCATTTCAGATTCAACCCGCTCTGCCACCTTGATATCCTCGATATTATTTGGAGTCAACTCAGTACCATCTCCTTCTTGTTCATCATCGGTGTCTGTCTTCGACGAAGAAGATATGACCTGCTCTTGTTCAGATTCTTGTTCATTTATCATGTTAACATCCCTTGTTATCACCTGCAATATTAAGATACCTAAGTTATTTTATTTTTCATCTTCCTGTGTCAAAACATAATGCTGTAAAAATCAAAAACTTCTGAAAGAATAAAAAGAACTGGCCAATTCATCAAACAAACATTAACTTGAAATGATGAAACCAAATCTGGTTCCATCAAAAGAATGATGGAACCAAATCTGGTTTCATCAAAAAAATGATGAAATGTATAAGAAAATTGTAATATATGAGAGTAATTCAATTGTTACTAAGAAAAATCAAATCTATATTTGTACCAGTTGTTGTTCCCTGTCCTCGGCATCATATTTTGCCAGCAGTGATTCTTCTTCTTTAGAAAGAACATATGTAGTATTGGTCCTAAGCTTTTCAATCAATGCTCGCGCAAATTGGTATTTGGCTTTGAAGGAGTTAGCTTCACTGCTAGCACCAACATTTTCTTCATCTTGCACTTTAACCGACACTTCATTTTCTTCATCTGGCACAACAATTTCCACTTCATCTACGGGATCAGCCAAGCGCATTTCTGATTCGTCATACTGAAGCAAGAATGATCCCTTTCGGTGACCAATATTCTCCTGCAGCACACAAGAAAAATTGGTTTCAGCTAAAAAATTTGATAAATCCAAAACTGGTTTCATCAAAAAAGTAAATCTGAACAAGAAAATATTTACCAAAATTCGTTTAAAATAAAACAGACGACATACCAAGAAAAGCATTTTTAATGGTAACAAGTAATGGTAAGAACTCATAGCCATAATCTAATAAAACCCTCGAAGATTTCGAATATTGTCTAACAAAAATATCAAATAAAACCCTCGAAGTTATCTAAGAAACAAAAATTCAGCTAGAATTTTTGATAAAACCAAAATTGGTTCCATCAGAAAAGTAAATCTTCTAAGTAAATATTTACCTTAGACCAAAGTTCTGTTTTTTCTTCAAGATTCTCGAAGTTAGACAATACTTGTTGACAGATGTTGCTAAGGTTCCATCTAGCAAACCTCGGATACTTGTCTAGCCCATGCTTTCTTTGTGCGATCTTTGTCATCTCTGCCAACCAATACTGCAAAAAAAAACAACAACCAATATTCAAATTAATCATCAAAAACAAGTCGCTTATTATTCAACAACCAATATTGAAAAAAAATACTTAACTTATGAAAAAAAAGAACAAATCTTAACTTACCAGAGGGTATATTACACAACCAACAACATTTTCTACGTCTATTCTGTTTGTCATTATCGAATCAAGTACATAGTCATGGAAGACTTCCGGCCAGCACACCTTGTTCATATCAAACACCATATACAAGTACTTTGCTGCGAGAGTCTGCCCACATTTGTTAGGGACAAATACTGAAACCAACAGAAACATTACGAAAAACTTGACAAAGTCATCCGCTCTGGTTTCATCATTTGCGGCTTCCAGCATACGCTTTTCAATATCGGTTTTTTTCGTCTTTTTATTTCCATCAAAATAATTAGCCACAAAGACGTTAACCTTTTTAACCAGATCTTCATCAATGTCGTCTGCTTCTACATAATTCAACATTTGGAAACCAAAAGTCACAGCAAAATGTTCTGGAATTGTCCGCAAAGTCATTTTCCTTGATCTTGCAAATTTGAAACAATACGGGAGCTTACCATCAAGTCTGTTTTCATTTGTACTTAAAAACTTTATTACTGCTTTTGTCTTTTTGATGAGCTCATCTTTGTTCATTACGCCATCATAGAACGGCTCAAAGAAACGCCAGAAAGGACATGATTTAAGAGCTTTCAAATGCAGTTGCTTGTTTTTTATCAACGCCTTAATTTTCACTGCTAGCTCGCACAAATGATGCAATGAGCACCTGTATGGTTCCTTATCTCTTTTTACCTATTGTGAAACCAAAATTAAACCATAAGAGAATAATAAATAATAATGATGAAACCATAAGACATACACTTGTAATGATGAAACCATAAGCACGAACAAAGTGATGAAACCATAAGCATAATTGAAACTTGTATGAAACCATAAGATTACGTAACATAGCGCCAATCTCCACAGTTTGAATTCAAATCAACAGCCAATAACAACTCTAGAAGTAAACCAATAACTAAAAATGATGAAACCAATTTTGGGTTTCATTAAAAAACAGAAAATGATATCTGGTTTCATCGCAAATCTGTTACATCATTCTTGCAGACCTAAACCTAACAAATGAAAAGTGATGAAACCAAAAATGGTTTCATCAAAAAGACCATATTATTATGATGTAACAGATTAACAATTGGTGGAACCAATTTACCAATTGGTTGTAAAATGATGAAACCCAGAATGGTTTCATAAAAAAAACAGATTATACTTTGGTTTCATCAAATAAACAACAAATGAAATATGGTTTCATCAAATAGAAAAAAAAAATTATCTGGTTGCATCAAATATACAAACAATTGAAATCTGTTTTCATTTGGTTACATCAAACAAACTGAAACCTAAACCTAAACCAAAGAAACGATGTAACCAAATGAAAATAGAACCTAACCTAAGAAATGAAACCTAAAAGAAAACAGAAAACCAACCCGTAAATCAAATGAAACCTAATAATCTTTTGAATTCAAACTCGAAATCAACTTGAAAGCAAATTTGATTTCTTACCTTTAGGAGATGGTTTCGCTATTTTCTTTAGCTTTTCATCTTTCTTTTTCGTCTGTTGATTTTGTTTCTTCGCCATTTGTGGTTGAAAAATCAGGTCAGATTTTGTAGCAGTGGTTGAAGTACGCAACCATAGAATAAGAGAAGAAGGTAAAATCAAGAAGATGATGACGAATACAGATTGATTTTGAACGATTTTGGCTTAGGAATTAGCAGATTGATTTTGAACGAATATAGGAGCGGATTGATTTTTGAACGAATACAGATTGATTTTGAATGAATACAGGAGCGGAGGTTTTAAGAAATTTTGTCCGTTACGCAGGTTGTAAAGTAATAAATTAGTGGGTCGTTTTCTTTCTCAGTTTCTTTTGGGTTGAATTAGGGAGGGTAGTTTAGACAGTTTATGATATTTGGGGTTTTTGTATCACTTTTGTTTGGATGGGTTTTTTGTAGATGGGTTATAACCCCTTTGGGGTTATAACCCGCTGACCGTTTACAGATATCGACATCAAGGTACAAAACAAAGGTAGGTGCGTAAATGCATGTATTGGGTCTAGGGTTGCACACGACCCGCCCATCATATCCAAATCCGCCCGTACCAGTTAAACCCGTGGGTTTTTAATCCGAACCCGTCCGTTGTGAGTGTGGGGTTGGTTATGAAAATAAAAACTCGTTGTCTATGGATGCGAGGTTGGTTTTAGCTAATACCCGTCCGAAAAACCCGCTAAATATACACCATTGATAAAACTAATGGAGTATGTACCAGATGATTCCTCTAGCATTGAGGAAGGTAATCTTGTTCTTCTTCTTTGTGTTCTATTTTCTGTATTTGTCAGTAAAGATGTTAAAGGAATGTAACATAATTTTCAATTTGGTTGTAGAGTTATTTAAAAAGACGGTATCGGAAGTCCTTGATCCTTGAGGATGCTAGGAGGAGAGACTTGAAGATGATAGAAGAGACATGAATCACTTACTGTTGGTCTTGAAACTTTTATTGTTTAAGTTTTAATCAGAACTTTAAAGTAGTCGTATTGTTTAAACTTGTTTTTATTGGAAGTATAGTAGTTTAAGCTTAATAATGAAGACTTATATAGTTATGTTTATGGTTTGTTTTTTTAAGTTATCAAGAACTTAAGTAAGTAGTTTATTTAAACTTTGAAACATGTGTGCGAATGATTATTGAATATAAAGCGGGTTTAAATCCAAACCCGCTCGCTGTTTGTGGGTGCGGAGTTGGTTATGAAGATAAAAACCCGTAATATGTAGGTGCGAAGTTAGTTTTAGCTAATACCCGCTCATGTGTCGCCCTAATTGGGTCGGAGCTGGTTTCGGTTTGCTAGCTTCTTTTTTTACCTAGTTGGAAATACGTCTCATGCATGCTCATGAAAGATTCTTGGGTTTCTTTGTTCCATGTCATGTTGCAAGGGCAATCAGCTCCCGTACCCTTGGTCAATTCTTCATTAAAAGGTGATGATTTCATTGTACCGAGCTTTACATTAGGCCATTACTTGCACAAATCACTCACCGTTATCAATTTTTTTTTTGCATATAGCTGTGCACTAGGAGAAGATGTGATGGCTAGCACAAAGCCATGCTAACACGGTTGCCAACTTGCCATCATCAGTCGCACCAAGTCACTCTCACTAATGGCAATAACTTCATAGATTTGGCATCATCACGTTGGACTAACTTCCCACTGAAGGCATTAGCTGTATGATGCAATTCAAACCATGTAAGCAATTAATTTATTCTCCTTCCTCCTAATCAACAATGCACAGATCAAAGGGTCATAAATACAAGAACAGACTAAAACCAAACCGGTATATTACGAATCTGAAGGGGGTTAATATAAATAAATTAAATTACCCATCTCAGCCGAACAAAACTGACAAAATTTTACTGACAAACTTTTCAGTACACCCTACCAAACAAAAGATTACTGTAGAATTACCATTTTCCCCGTATATTCCTCTTTCTTTTGCACCGTCGAAGATACGAGAACGACAACTTACACGTACTCTCCCTGCTACAAACTCGCAAAAGTGAAAACACCTTTCGCCAACAGTATTACACGTCAACCGCTGTTAATTTAATCGACCTTGGGATGTCTACTTTCACCGTTAGATATACCGCTAATTATCTAATTATGTGCATCTCTAGGAACTCAACTACCAAAAGTCACATCAACACGTCATAACAAGACGTGACTGTATGTTATCAGATGCCAAATCAGCACCACAAGATCTCAATCAAGAGATTAGAACAAAAAAATAAAGAATCTCTCTCTCATGTGTGATTGAAAAGGACTTGTCATCTAATGGTTAATATTTCATCACCTCAATAATTCTAAACTCAACGTGTCATAAGATTATTATATCTCAGATCCTTTCCGATGTTACCACGTTGGTACCTTTTCGATGGGTACAAATACAGCGAATCATTCACTCAATTGACGAATTGAAACCGATTTCTCTCTCTCTCGTTTTTCTGTTACGTTTTTAAAATCTGAAAAAATTTCTCTCCTTTTCTAGTCCTCTCTTGGATTTGTTGTCTTTTGAAGAAAAAAGGATTTATATAGAAGAAGACCAACCGTGTAGAGTAGAAATCGTCAACATATCAGATATTTGTTCGATTTTTCAGCCGAAACAAACCCCGATATTTCAGGGGGGTTTCTTTTCAAAAACCACCGATCAAATTCTTTCCGGAGTTTCCTTTGATTCAGAAACATTTTCCTCTTCCACGGAGGTAGTAGGGTTTCTTCATTACCACGGCAGAGATTGTTTGAAGAAACCAGAATTCCTCTCGAATAAGAAACAGAGGAAAACGATTGAAGAAGAAGAATTGATTTAGGTTTCTTGTCAGATTCTTCGTTTGATTTTTCTAGGGTAATTCTTTGATTTTCGATTATCACATTCAGGATCGATTCACATTCAATCATCATTGTTTTCATACATTCATTCAATTTCTTTCGTCATTGATTCGTCACAGAAAATCTTCAACAAAAAAAAAAAAGTCAGGTCGGTCATCGTAATCTTTGGCTGTATTTGTAACTGATTTAGTTCAGATTTACGTTTGTTTTTTTTTTTGTATCGAGTCAAGAAAACACGTCCATTGAAAGACTGAATCATGATTCACCCAAACGAAACCAGCAGTTCTAATAGTACAACTCCGGCTACTAGTCCAACAGATAGAAATCTATTTGAGAAACAAAAATCCTCTTCATCATCATCATCAGGGAACCAGAAGAAGAGAAATCAATTTGGAGAAGTAGTAGGAGGAACAGCAGCAGATTGTGCAGCAGTGTGTTGTTGTTGTCCATGTGGATTAATGAATATACTTATTCTATTGATTTACAGATTACCAGCAGAGGCTTTGAAAAAGGCATTGAGAATCAGGAAAAAGAGTAAAAGGAATAAGAGAATAAAGAAATTGAAGAGTTCCTCTTCTTGTTTAAGCTCATATTACGGTGGTGGTGATTGTTATGAAGATGAATTAGAGAAACAAAAAAAAGTACTTAATTCTGTTAATAACGAATCATCATCGTTTGAAGAAGATGAAGACGCTCATATGTTTAGGAATCGATTAAGTAAAGAAGTAATGGATTTAGATGAAGAAATGTTGGATAGATTTCGTGGTGCTGGTTTCTGGAGAAGTCCTTCACAGGTTTCACAAAGATACTGTGTGACTGAATGTAGCTTGAGTTAAGTCAAAATTAGTGTTATTTTTGGGTAGTTGTTTTTCTGGAAAGTAGATTGTTTCTTTCTTTCCAAGTAGATTGTAGTAGTAGAATCAGAATGTACATGAGGATTAGATTTTGGTCCAAAGTCAAAAGATTATGGGATGGTTGTTCATCATTTTTCTTCTTTTCTTTTTCTCTTTTAGATGGTGCAAGTATTGTATTTTAAGTCTGTGCTATGTGGTGATCAAAATCCAGTGTAAAAAAGGATTTGTTCCGCCTACAACAACGATATTGCTTCATCATTTGATATATTTGGGTGGATTATGCCTTGGTTACTCCTTACTTTTTCTATTAATTTTTCTTTCAATTTCGTGTTATCATTGCTATACTGACTTTATAATGTAGGGAAAGATTGTGGACAATGATTCAAAATAGTAAAATGGGTTATAAACTAAATGTGAATGCATGATAGCATGAGTGTCTCGGACTCACGAGTGTGCATATTGGTGTGTGCCCATATGTCCTTGAGTGGATGTTCGTTACACTTGCATTTTTGAGCCCCTCTTAAGCAGACATTCTATCCTCGGCCTTTTGAGATTCCCCAACTTCGCAACTAGAGGAGTGTTATCGGCTCTTCGAACTTTCCAAGTGGTGCCTTTTGGCTGTTTTTGTCGACTCAAAACAGATTACCTCTCAACTGTCTATATTAGATTCGTCTCCTTCCTAGAATCTATGACAATAAACTTTTAGATGTTTCACTAAATCACGAGTCTATGTTCTCAAATTTGCTTGCAATTAATCAATACTCGTGTGGGTTAGATGCACAAGTTTTGTTCGCAAGCATCGAACAGTCACTTAATTATTCGATGTTTTTGTAATTAACCTCGACTATCAAATTTTGTTTGCAATTAGTCAAGAGTCACTTAATTATGTCTGATATCGACGCATTGTAAACGTGTGCGAGTAAAAACATTCAGTAGCCTGACGCTTTGTTTTATCTAAATCAACTATGTTAAACAAGGACCAGATAAGGCGGCTTTAATAATTTGTCTAAAATCTAATGTGGTCATGCCGACATCCTTGATTTTGCACTTTCTGAGTTCTCACACCAGTTTAGAATTTATAATTTACTTCCTCAATTGTTTCACAACACCTCAACACAAAATTGACTCCACTTCTTTTTCTTTCTTTTTTCCCGGTGCCAGCTTGATATAATCAAAATAATTTATCTATCTCTTGCTGCCAAAGCGCTTTTCCTATATTTGCAAGCTTATTGCTCATGGCGATTATTAATTTTGTGCAAGTTGCCTCTAATAGTCTAATGTTTCTTTCTTCTTTTTCCGCAAATGTATTGCTAATAGTCTTTTCTTTTTTTTTAGTGTAGCGTTTCTTACTTTTGCTCTAGAAACATGTAAACCCGCAGAACTGCTTTGCCAAAAGTCACTTGAAGAACTCAAAAGGTCTTAATCCTGAAGCCTGGATCCCAGTGTTCCAAAAGTTAATCTGGGTTTCGATTAGTCTAGTGAACACTGCAAAACCATTCCTGCAGACCGTCTGCTTCAGGTGGTTGTTCCATTTCCTAGATTACACTCATCTTCGAAATAACTTGACACTGCCACATATCAGGCAACAAGAAGAGAAGAAGCCAAAGCAGAAAAGGAAGAAAAAAAGAAGAAGATAATGAATACAAATAAGGACTACAATCTAAGAGCAGCAATTGCTTCAGGTCTAAAATCAACTCTTAAACCTAAAACCCTCCTCACCTCAGCCGGAGTTAGTCTCCAGGTCATGGGTCCTGCATTCTCTCCCCAGAAATCCAAAATCTCGGAAACCTTTTCCAGGTTAAGGATAGTTGCCATCTGAGTAAGCCGGGCAAACTTGTCTCTGACAGTCCTCTGGGTCATACCAGAGAAATGGCTCACTAGTGCCCTAGCATCTCTATCCAGTTGAAGACCCCCAAGTTGGCTGAACTTCTTCTGCATCATAATCACTTCCAACCTCTTAACAATGAAGTCGATAATGAGATGAACAAATCAGTCAAAGTTGGATGATGTCATTGTAGGCTGGAGCCATGCCGCATTTGTTTCCACAGCATGGAGGAGAGCTTCTGAACCCAGGGGTCGTTCACCTCATTTTCTGCATATTCAACCTCAGATAGCTCATAGCTAACTGTTCCCACCATATCTAGCACAGGACGGATTCGAGGAGTTACCGTAGAGACCAGTTGCTCCATTCCAGCATTTAAAGCTTGCTTAAAACCGGTGCTCATCTCTCCCAATTCAGACAAACATGATTTGATTTTTTCTCGGTCAGCTGGTGCAGGGAATATCTGCTTTCACAATAGTATCGGGGTTGATATGTTATTTTATTTTGTTTTTATAAAAATAGCAAGATTAATATGTAAAACAGGAAAACTCAAGTTATTAATACACCTCTGTATCAAGAAAGTCAGTTTAGCTGATTAACTTGGATATACAATGCCCTAGAATTTAAGATCAAAGTATCTATGCAAGGGAGAAATAAAATGCTCCATAAGTCAAGTTATTTGGCGCTCATTAAGTGGTCTGCTCCCCAAACAAAGGAGTTCCAAAAGAAAACTAGATATGCGGAGCTAAAAATTGATTTGAAGATAATAACTTTACAATAATATTATTTACCGTGTGGTGGCTAAAAAAAATGCTGCACCTAAATCAGTATCTAGTTGCTATCTAAAATAGTTAGATAGAGTTGAAACTAAGATTAGGAACCGAATTGCATTTTCCCTAACCTTAACGTAATTCCGAGCTTAAGAAACTCATGCTTATTAGGGAGTGCTACAAAGTGATGCAAGAAAAATATGATATGCTAAAAAAATATGCAGTTAATGCTTCCTTTAAACACTTTTAGATTCTCAAACACAGAGAAGAAAATCTGTAAAGATCAAGAAATACACGATTTCTGTTGTGAGAACAGTATCATGTTGGAGTTATTACTCATAGTTAAGAGAATCCTTTCTCGCGTATGGCGGATTTTTAGGCTTCGTATGGTTGATTTCTCTATGTAACATTTTGTGTATTTGGAGTCTGAAGTATCTACTTACATATTGGAGCTTAAATCTTCTAACACTAATTATATTGTTTACTTGAATTTACTTTTTCGGTATTAAATAAAACTGAAGTTAGAAGCGTTGAGGACATTTTGCAGACTGCATGGATGTACATATTTCTATGCACTATCTATGAGTATACATGGTGGCAAGCACTCCTTCTCTAATTGATTCAATTCCGAAGCCAAAAATACCAATACGAGTTTATGTATCAGTACAGGTTTTTTTTTTGGAGGAAAGAGTGTGATATAATGAAAAGGACAATAGTGAACTGAGAAAGATCTCGGAAAATGGCAGACATGTGTTGCACATACTCCACCACACATGCATCTTTTGAAAGCTCAAATGATGCTCCAATATCAGAGCTATTTGCTTAACTCTTAAGAACTCTTTATTGCTTAGCTATTTGCTCAACTCTAAACGATCGACACACACAACTATTTAGGGGTATCCAAGCTGGGGGCAAAAATCATTTGCAGGAACTCTTAGGTGGGTAAAATAACAACTTTATATGCTAAACTATAACAGAAACCTATTGTTCACTTTTCATTAACCAAAATAGAAAATTGCAATGTGACTTATACAGTTCATAGTTTTGAACACCAAATTCCTGGATTTAACAGATATTGATCAAATTTTGGTCTCTAGGATCAAATTGATGGACGGTTCACGAGTGTGCGAAGGGCTAAACAAATAAGCTTGGAAAGGCTCAAAGGAAAGCTAAAGAGGCTATAACTATATACACGGCCGCATGAAACTTAATTTTGTAACTGTCTGTAAGCTGGAGTATATAATGAAATTAGCACAACAGTGAGTCATCAAGGCTTTGGTACATTCCGCATGGCTAAAAAACTTATTGACAACCAATATGCAAACCTTAAAAATTGCACCATGTCCTTTAGATACACTAAGAAGTCTTGTGTAAGATTCCACACAACCCTCAATATCGGTACAGCACTATTATTCCACACAACAACGTCAATCTTAGAAAAGTTTATTTCCAATCAGTATGACAGAATCCAACCAAAAAAAAAACCTAGAAAACATAAGATTTTTGTAAAACTTAATTAAGTAACATGAACCAAAAAATAATACTTCAACTGTTTAGGTATTTCTCTCCTGGAAGATACTAAAAAGTATAAAAGAAAAATCCTTACCTAATACCTGAAGTTGCTATCTCTCCCTATCTTTTCTTCTCTGTTCTTTCTGGTGAACTAAACAGCTACGCTTGGCGGACTAAATCGATAGAGCTTAGTGGACTAAACTGATTATTTATTTATTTTGCAAGGGTGAATTACGAACTTGGTCAGGTTTTACCTCAGAATAACAACCTGCGCAGCTGATGATAAAGTAGGGTACATAGAATAAACATCTAGGAATATGATAAGGTCTGACAAGTGAGCATCATGTTTTGTTTCGCAATGTTTGATAGTTTTTTCTTGTGAAGGTGAAAAATATATAGTTAAATTCATCAGGAGACATAGCCAAATACTAATTAAAAATCTACCAGCAATAACATGATTGTTACGGAAAGCAACCCATAAGCAAAAGTAGAAAACTCACCTCTGCACATTGCTCCTCAATTCCATGTCGAAGTTTCAGGACATATTCACCACTGACATCCATGTTATTCAAAGCTGTTGCAATCTCAGTTCCCGTCTTTTGTACACCAACATCCCCAAGAAACAGCTTGGCACCAAGATTTGGTTCTCTCATTTTATGTTGCAAAGCTTCTTGATACTCATTACTCAACAAATTCATTGCGCCGCTGAGAATAGCAAGTACCGAATTCATACTTGAAGTCGAGATAGCTCTTCTACAACAACTCTGTAAAACATAAAACACATCATCTACCATAGAAGTAGTAAGGCTATCAGGCACATGCTCGTCAATCTTTATCGCCTTCCTCACGTTTTCCACCATAAAGAATTCCTCCAAAATCACATAAAACCCAGTAATTTCATGAACAACTTTACTAAAACTTCCATTTCTAAATGCTTTTGTCGCCCGTGGACCCAACTCAGGATCAACTGATCTCAATCCCCGAATTTTTGACACCATAAACCCTGTATATTCCTCGCCCAGCTGTGTCAACGTCAGAATCTCTTCCAAATACAGCTCAACTTCTCTCGGATCCGGCCCTTCCGTAACTCCAACTGAGAGTATATTCTTACTATAAGAAATGATTTCTGATTCTACTCTGCTTAATTTCCTAAATTCCATGTATTTTCGTAAAACAAGAGAACCCCGAGAATCACACTCCTCTTGGAGCTCAATAATTGCGTAAACAATTCCATCTTCACCACAAAGATTTCTCAAAATGTCATCATTTTCTTCAACAGCTAAAACAATGTCTTTAAACAAGCTAGTTAAACAATCAACAAAATCTCTTCCTTGATTTTGATCAATTCGCTCCACTAAATTTTCAAATTCTAACCTAGACCTCATTGAGATTACTTTCTTCAAACAATTAACATAAACTTGCAATCCTTCTTCTTCAAGTCCTAACAACGGAAAAAGCATAATAAATCTCATAATGGTGGAATGATCTCTTTGATCAACTGCATTTGATAATTTCTTTCTAACAATTCCTTCAAGTTTTTTCTTTGAATCAAGAAGCTGTTCTCTCTGATCATCAGAACCATTTGAATCACTATATTTCTCATCGATTTTCAAAAATGTTTGAACAAACTTAGCAGCAGATTCATAATCTTCAGTTTCTAATGATTTTTTAGCACCTTCAATACAATTAACTCTCTCAACAATTGCATCAATTCTGGATAATGTTGAATAGACCCTAGATTGAGCTAGGTCTAATTCTCTAACCTTACCACTAACTTGATCAGCTAAATCACATGTTGATCTAACATTAGATAACATAGAATCTGAATCAGATTTAACAATCTCTAAGACCTCAGCATTTTTCTGTAAATTGTTTAGTTTTTTTTTCAAGATCTGTTCCTTGAGAGAGTAAATTTTCAAGTTCAAGATCTAAATTTCTTTGATAAGCAATACATTCATGAAGAAGTCGAGACATTGCACCTACATCGGTTAGTTTGCGTACCACTTCTAAGGCTTCAGAGCTTCCGAAATTTACTGATGAAACGCCATCTTCTTGATCTTCTTCCGTCGTTCCATTAGGAGTTGTCGCCATTTCTGTCGTCGATGAGGGGAAACAACCTGATAACCGGTTTTGATTCTAATGGAGACTGAGAACGAAGAAGTTTTTAACTCCACTTCAAATCCTTCGTTTCGGGTAACGGATTACCGAAAAAATGCGTGAACTTATTTTCCTGAGGCCCAGTTAACAACGATCACTCAGTCGAGCCATTTAGACGGCCCAGAAACAGTGCCCCTTTTTTTCTTTTTTCTTTTTTTTTTTTTGCTAGGAAAGAAAAAATTCATTAATCAATGCAAGTTTACAGCATTCTGGAGAAAACATGAACACTAGATTCATCCCATTCACCTCTAACTTTCCAGTTATACTGTGCTTAGCAGCTAAGTCTGCCACATTATTAAGATCTCTCTTAAGGTATTTGAACCTGATAGAGTGAATATCCTTTAAAAGAAATAAACAATCATCTAAGACAGAGCAACATGTCCAACTAGTTTGGCCTTTGAAATTATTAAGATAAGCCATAATATTTTTGGCATCACTAATTAAGAAAATGTTCTGAATTTTTTTTACTTGAATCCATCTAGCAGCCTCAAGAACCGCCTTACTCTCAGCACCTTCAGAACAAGCATCTGTGCCTGAAACTAGTTTGTAGCCTTTGAAATCACCTGCATAGTTCATTGCCACAATAGCCACACCAGAATTGTTAGTATCTTTGTCAAAAGATTCATCACAAAATGTAAGTAAACTATCATGAGGAATGGAGTTAAGGAAGTTATCCTCAATAACAGATACTGTGTAAGCATTAGGAATAGATGTAGAAGCAAGGGAACTGACAGTTTCCTCAGCTCAAGGTAGTCAGTATCAGTTGTACAGGCCGATATTACAAGTTTTTATCGGATATCGGAAAATACATATACGATATCAAAAATATCGGCGATACAAAGACGAAATGATATTATCGGTTGTAAAGGCCGGTACAAACCGATATATCGGTTTTACTTGCACACCGATAAGATCGGTTTCATGAATAAATTTTTCATCAACATGCATCTAGTCTTTACATACAAGTACAATGTCAATTGGAGAAGGTAAAAACCTTAATATAGTTATAGTATAAAATTAATGACTATATGGTAAGATGTAAGATTGAAACCATATTTCGATTGTAATGCAGGGAAATAGAAAAGATAAATATAAAGGATAATAAAAAAGATTTACCGGCATAATGGGACAACAATCACAATGTTGGCTAATAAACCACCTTGTATTTTGGAAATTTGAGATATGTGTATGATTCTTATTATTTTTTTACTATGGTTTTATAATTATTTGAAATTCTATATTAAATGATGTATCGCCTGTAAAAACAGATATTATCACTTGTATAGATGTATAGGACCCGACCGATACGATACCGATACGCGATATTAACTACCTTGCCTCAGCTATTCTAAGAGCAGTTCTGGCAGTGTATTGAGGATTCAAGGACTTATTATCAAAGACTTTGGAGCATATGTCTTTCCAGATGCACCAGGCAGTAGTAAAAACAGTCGAAGATTTATCTTGCAGATTCTTAGTAGTCATCCATTTAGATATCCAATCCTTAATGCTAATAAATCCATCCAAATCCTGAGAAATGACATGACTAACAGCTGGTATGTTGGACCAAGCATTTCTCGCAAAATCAATAAAAAATCATATGTTCTGGGGTTTCACTAGCTCCAGAGTTACATGATTTTCACCTGTTATCATGGTTGTTGTTGTGTATCTAGCTAACTTGCTGCCTGTAGGGAGAATGTTTTCAACACACTTCCATAGAAATAACTGAGTTTTATGTAAGAGAAGGGGCTTCCAAAGGGCCTTATCTGTCTCTGGATCTGGATTAGGGATAGAGTTGTGTGGAAAATTGTTAGAGCATTGCTCGGTCGAACTCGCATGCGTTTCTATCTCAAGCATGTTTGTCAATGTTAGTAATCAAAACTATAAGTCTTAATTTCTTGTTTATTATAGCTAAGTCTCGGACTAGGATAGAAAGTGTAGTTGAGCTCAAGGACTTCATGGAGATTCATCATACAAGTAGAAGAACTAGTCAAAGAACCGGTGGAACTTCTCGACAAAAAGGTATGTGAAGTCTTGAACTTATCTATCACTCAAAAGTCTATCTACTCTATCTCCTACTCTTTGAGACAAGAAGTCGTATGCTATATATATATAGATTGTGATTATACACATTTGTTATTTCGAGCCGAGTATCACTCGCCTATCTATATCTCGAAATATGAGTTGGTAAGCTTTTCACTTTAACCAAGTTTATCTTTACCATGTGACGAAAGTCATGATATGTTTCAATCATCTTGAAAATTGCTTTGACGAGAAATGGTGTAACAACTATATAACGTCCTCTAAGAATGTTTCAATGATTGAAATGAGAGTTTAGATTACATACAAATGGTGTACATAAGCATTGTTGTGGAAACACATTTATGTATAAGTCCTATTCCTTGAACAAAAGTTTGTGAACTTTGTTGATCAAGAGAACCGGAAGAATGACGAGAGCCAAGTCCGCGAACTCAGTCCGCGAACTGTCGAAGTTCTCAAACCCGAGAATTTCTGCTGGAGTTGGCAAACTACTTGCATGAAACTAATTCCGCGAACTCAGTCCGCGAACTGGCGAAGTTCTCATACCCGAGAATTTCTGTCGGAGTTTGTAAACTCTGCCTGGTAACTTAAGTCCGCGAACCTAGTCTGCGAACTTAAGAAGGTTATATATCTGAAGATGATTTCTGAATTTAAACTTAAAAAGACTAAGGAATGCAGTTTGCAAACCGTGGCTATAAAAGTTCATGAACTGATTCAAGTGAATCAAATCATCTTTGCTTTAATTGTGTCTTGTGAAGTACATGAGATTTCCTTGCAATTGAACAACTGTCTAACTAATTCATTTGAAATCATTTGAACTAGTTATGGTGAAGAAGAACGTGGTTGATATGGAATGCTCATATGGCTAACCTTATGGTTAACTATTGTTGAACCAACAAGTGCATACGTTTGGGTACGGTTAACAAACCTAGAAGCGTGCATTGTCAAGTGTGTGTAACAAGCTAAGTTTTCGATCTAACGGTTGAGAAACATTAGCTTGAATCCAAATCAGGTTTTCATCTAACGGTGTATATTGATTGCTTTGTTACCAAGGTAACTTAATTGCGAATCCTGATTTGAAAAACTATATAAGGGGAACTCTAGTATATGTGCAAAAATAATCCCCACACCTCACGTGTGATACTAGTTTGCATACTAGAGTCGGTTCTCCTTTAACCTTTGGTTTTCTTCTTCTAAAACCAGGTTAACGACTTAATGACTTCATTGGGATTGTGAAGCCAGACAGATACTACTTTTATCGTAGTTGTGTGATATGATCTTGCATATTCTATTGTACGAGTACAATCATATTGATTGGCTTGAGATTGATATCTCCGATAGGCAAGATATAAAAAGTAATCACAAGCAACTTTGTCTCATTGTTTGTGATTCCCCAACATCTTGTTTCGCTACCATACGATTAAGATTGTTGTGAGGTGATTGATAACTCTAGGCTATTCTTCGGGAATATAAGACCGGATTATCAATTGGTTCCTGTTCACCTTGATTATTATCAAAAGACGTAACAAAACCTTTTAGGGTTTATCTTTGGGAGACAGATTGATCCTTTGATAGACTTGTCTGTGTGAGACAGATTTGTTTATTGTCAAGTCTTCGACTTTGGGTCGTAGCAACTCTTAGTTGTGGGTGAGATCAGCTAAGGGAATCAAGTGCGTAGTATCCTGCTGGGATCAGAGGCGTAGGGAGTACAACTGTACCTTGGATCAGTGGGAGATTGATTGGGGTTCAACTACAGTCCAGTCCGAAGTTAGCTTGGAGTAGGCTAGTGTCTGTAGCAGCTTAATACAGTGTGTGTTCAATCTGGACTAGGTCCCGGGGTTTTTCTGCATTTGCGGTTTCCTCGTTAACAAAATTTCCGGTGTCTGTGTTATTTCAATTTTCGTATAATATTGTTTTATCTTTATAATTGAAATAATACAGGTTGTGCGTTAGATCATCAATTAGAGTAATCCAAACTTTGGTTGTTGATTGTCATTGATTGATCCTTGGATATTGGTCTTTGGTACCATCCAAGTTATTCCTTGTATTTGATTAGAACTCGTTGTTCTTGCTTGAGTAAATCAAATCAAGAAGAGAGATATAAACTCGTTGATATACTTTTAATTGATTGAGTCTTGTTGATTCTCTTAAAAGTATATTCGAGTTTTTCCATACAGATTGTTAAGCGAAATATTGGGTGGTGTTGTTAGACCCCGCCTTTTCACAAATCATTAGCCAAAAGCTTATAAACTGATTTAACAGTTGGGATACCATTCCTATTATAAGGCCATACTAGAGTATCACACCCAAAGACTGGGATTCTCATCCTACATGTCTTCTGACTATTTTCACTAGTGAAGAAGTCCTCAACTAAAGTCACATTCCAAGACTTAGTCTCATGATTTATGAATTCAAAAACCTTATAGTTAGGATTGGGAAAGCTGTGACACAGAGGCAAAGTTGGGTTAGGAAACCAATTATCGGAAAAAGCATTAATAACAGAACCATCTCTTAAATCCCAGTGAGCATGTTGTTTTAGAATATCCAAACCATGACAAATACTAGACCAAACCCAAGACTGGCTCCAAGGTTTTTTATAATGAAAAGGATGACAGTTTTTGAAATACTTACATTTTAAAATTCTATCCCACAGATCATTAGGAGAATGAATCGATAGCCAAGCAGTTTTAGCCAAAAGAGCTAGGTTCATTTTTATTTTATTTTAGATTCCTAAATCCTAAGCCTCCGTATAACTTATGAGAACAGACCTTTTCCCACTTCATAAAGTAGTAACCTCTGTTCCCAAAAATTTTTTCCACCAAAAGTTCCTTTGGGACTTCTCCATTTCATCAATTATGGAATCTTGCAGGAGGAAAGAATTCATATGATAATTAGATGAACATTTTAAAGTATGTTGAACAAGTACAGATCTACCAGATTGAGATAATTGTTTACCTTTCCAATTAAAAACTCTAGAATCATGGTGAGTGTTTAAATGGGACATACTCTCAGTTCTATTTCTAGTGATGAAAAGAGGGATACCAAGATATTTTTCATTAAGTTCAATCTTTCTAACATTGATGGATCTGATAAGAGACACACAGTGATAAGGGAGAACATTTTTGCTAAAAAAAGCAAGCAGATTTTTCAAAGTTTATCATCTGACCAGAGATACTGTAAAGTCCTTGATAGATCTGATAAGAGACACACAGTGATCAAGGAGAACATTTTTGCTAAAAAAAGCAGGCAGATTTTTCAAAGTTTATCATCTGACCAGAGATACTGTCTAAAGTCCTTGATCAAATACATTAGGTTACTAGTTACAGTGTGTGTTGCTTTAGTGAAAAGCAGATGAGATATACTAGGAGCCTCATTAGTAAATTTGAGACCATGGATGAGATTGTTATGCTCATCATGAATAAGATACCCAGAGAAAGACTCAATACACAAGATAAATAAGTACAGAGACAAGGGATCACCTTGTCTCAGTCCTCTAGTAGGATTAAAAGAGGGGCAAGGTGAACCATTCAATAGAATAGAGATATTAGTGGTATTGATACATTGAAAAACCAATTGACACCAATGATCAGAAAATCCAAATTTTTTAAGCACATCAATTAAGAATGGCCATTCAACTCTATCAAAGGCCTTAGACATATCAAGTTTAAGGCCCATGATACCACATCTATATTTTTTATTCTTCATAGAATGAACCAACTCATGGGCTATCACCACATTATTTTGGATATTTATACCAGGAACATAAGTTTCCTGATATGATGAAATAAGTTTGCCTAGTAATTGTTTCATTCTATTCACTAGAATCTTAGATATGATTTTATAATTAGAATTGCAAAGAGATATAGGCCTAAAATCAGCAGGGCTTGTAGCCTTGTTCACTTTAGGAATTAAAGAAATAAATGTATGATTCATTTCTTTTAAGAGATGTTTGGAATGAAATAAACTTTTAACAGTTTCCAGAATAATTTTCAAGCAAATTCAGGTTTTGTTTGTAGAAACCCGGAGGAAACCCATCTGGACCAGGATCAGTCCATGGGGTCATTTGCTTGATTGTATTCCTAACCTTTTCAAGAGTGATGGGACTCAAAAGAAGATCATTGTCCTCATCAGTGATACATTTGTCAGTGCAATTCAAAAAATCAGTATTCAAGACAGGATTAGTTGTGGTAGATAAGTTCTTAAAGTGAGAAACAAGAAGGTCTTCAAGATTAGCTCTATCCTCAGACCACAAGCCATTAGAAAGTCTTAGAGATAATATGATTGAAACGTCTTCTTCTATTCACATTAGTGTGATAATAAGAAGTATTCCTATCATGGTTTTTAATGAAATCAACTCTAGATTTTTGATCATAAAAGGATTCTTGAGCTTTCTGATCTATCTCAAGGCTTTGTTCTACTTCCCTTACGGCTTCATTGTTCTGAATAGAATATGGATTACTATTCAGATGTTTGAGTTGATCAGTTAAGGAGTGAACTTTTTGATCAATGTTTCCATAATGAGAAATATTCAATTTCTTGAGATCATATTTAACATTTCTAAGACAACGATCCATTTTAAAAGCATTAGACCCCCCGATAGTTGTTTTATAAGCATCCCTAATCACTTTTTGACAAGTGGGATCTTTAAACAAACACTTAAAATATCTATAGGGCATTTTACCTTGATGCTCATTACAATTTGTAACCAGAATAATGGGTAAATGGTCAGAGCCTATTGCATCAATGTGGAACAATTTTGAGTTGTTGTAATGTTGCATCCAATGACCATTTACCAAAGCCCTGTCTAATCTAGATTTAACATTATCGGGCCCGGTTTTCTTATTAGACCAAGTAAACTGAGACCCTATATATCCTAAGTCACTCAAGTAAGAACTATCAATGAATTGTTGGATGATAGGATACTCAGTGATTGTTGGTATAGTGTTGGAGGATCTTTCATAGGCAAACATAATTATATTAAGGTCACCGATTAAAATCCATGGAAGGCCAACAGATGTACCTATACTATTAATGTGATTCCATTGTTTTATTTTCTCATCATGGTATGTGGAACCATAAAGAAAAGTAGAGAGGAATTCAGGTTTACTTGGATCCGAAGAGATCATAGTATGGATCATCTTATCCGTAGTATGAAGAATACTAAGAGTGAAACCACTCTTCCATAAAAGAGCAATACCTCAAGAGCGTCCCCTAGAAGGGTATATCTAAAGGTTGTGATAGTTGAATCTCTTAAGGTATTGTCTCATTTTCACAGAGTCATTTTTGGTTTCACATAGAAAGATAAGATCAGGATTCTGACTTCTTATTTGATTCCATAAACTAGTTCTAGTATCAGGGTTGCGGAATCCCAAGCAATTCCATGACTAAATTCCCATAATTGGGAAGAAAGGGCACAAACCAGAGTAATTATGGTACTTAAGGAAAGTAGCACAATCAGGGAATCTAGTTAAGTATCTAGGGAAGAAGTAAGACGCTAAACTGCAAGCAGAAGCAAAACCGAATAAATGGAAGACAATCAAGCAAAAATCAACAGAACAACACATATAAGGAGAGTAGTTAAGAAGCAGGACAGGGTAACAAGAGTTCTGAGTGAAATTGAGAGGGGGAAAACAGTTATCATGCAAAGAATTTCTAATTGTGAAAATTAAACTACTATTAATCAATTCACAGCAGTAATTACTAAAATTATATAAAAGAAAAGTGCAAAGCTAGGGTTTCGATAAAAAACCTGATTAAAAGAAGCAGCGTTTCCATAGTGATTCCGTGAGGCTACCCCATTATGGTTAGATTCTGCGCTACCAAATGCCATAGAGCGAGTATCATCCATTGAATTAAGGTGGTTTTCCATCATGTGTTTCAGCTGGGAGATCACTATAATCTATCATTTCATCTCTCCATTACAAGCACTTTGAAAAATGAGGTTATTGTGGGTGACTGAGTGATTGGGATTATGGGTGAAAGAATTATTGTGAATGGGATTAATCTGAGAACCCGCATCTCTGGTGCGCTTGTTTTTCCTCATCTCGGCGTCTTCAATTTCAAGATCTAAATTTTCTTCATTATGAGAGAGGGGTAAGGAATTAGTCGAAAAAGATGCAATATTTACACCCATGGATGATTTCACCCCAACTTCCACTATATTAGCATCCTCACTAGTTATATAGGCAGCCAGAAATTGTTTTCCCTCCTCAGTATGACTCCATGCAGCATACTCATTTTCATTCATAGATTCTACTTTTTGTTCTTGTGCAAGTCTCTTGCAATTTATATCCATATGATCCACCACCCAACATTCTTTCCAAATCTCATAGGGCTGCATTTCAAAGTGATAAATGACCCATTACTTTTGGCCATTTGGAGTAATATGCCACCCTCTTATTCTGAGTGGTTCATTGAGCTTGACTTCGACATAAACAGTACTTGTGATACTTCCTCTCGGTTGTCTTCTTCTTCCCTCTGGATTGACTTTTTTCCCTATATTCTTACAGATCTCAGAAGTCAATCTGTCATTTAGGATAATATTGACTATTATTCTTATTGGTATAATGGGTATAGAGCTTGATCTAGTCGTTTGCATATTGGTGTTAAGATTCAAGAGTTGATTGTTGTTTTGAAAATACATGGTTTCACAAAAGTTCTTGCTGGAGGAATGGAAGCTTGCAATTATCCTTAGGGTTTTAGGGTTTTGTTTATAAGTTGGATATGGAAATTTTTGTATTGATGGATATAATTATGTTTCCATATTTGTTGGAAGAAGAACATACTTTTTGAACTAATATTATTGACTAGAAATTTGAATTTGAAAATGGGGAGTAACTTTCCCTCTGAATGAGCTGCAATCACGGTAGTAGTAGGTTACCGATTCAAGCGAGTTAGCTTGGTTTTGATGAACCTGAATACAGACATGGTGATAAATTGGAGATTGATGATAAGATCCTTGTTGATGACATGCTAAGGATTGAAATACCAGATTCAAAACGACTGTTTGAGATCACACAAAAGGCGATGATATCACAATAATACCATTGTTATTTGAAGGCAAACACTATTGTGACAAACATCAGGAATCTTAACTAGTTATAATCACTAGTGATTACCACCATCGGGATCGACACAGGAATCAACTATGGAAGTATGCAAAAACAGATTAAAACAACATGATAAAAGACCAAAATTGATTAAAATAACTCAAATAGAAATAATAGCGAAAAAACAAAGAAAATATAATAAATCAAACTACAAAGACTTCAAAAACCCTCAACAAACGTATATGAAGTTAAACATAACTAGAATGATATATCAAGGAAAAGAGAAGAAAGAAAGACGAAATTTTCGAAAGACAAAACAAATGTTTGGTCAACTAAAGAAAGCATATAGAAATATATATTTATAAGATTTAGTATTTCATGTTTCGTTTTTTATTTTCTTTGCTTTTCTGGGTGAGTTTGAAGGTTTTAGATCGGTAGAGTATCACATTATCTGGAGATGGTGGAAAGGGAGGTGGTGTGGGAGAAAGATCAAGGGTTTAAATTACTGTATGTCATGTGTCTTTCTTGTATTTTGGGTTCGGAAAAATACATATTTATAAACTTTATTATCTAATGTTGCGTTCTACATAGTTTTTTTTTTGTTTGAGTGATATCCTGTTCGAAATTCAACAACAATGAATCAAAAAGATGCATCCTCCATTGGGAGGACTTAAGATTTTTAGGAAATTTCCAAATGAATCATGTTTTACAGCATGCGAAAAACTTTCGAGGCATATATCCAATGGTGCTAAAATAGGGTCATTAGGTTGTAAAACCTAACCCACTATCCCTTATCCACCTATTTTTAATAATGGCAGTGATGCCTAATGATTATGATTAATTAGTAATGATAATGATTTATTAAAGTTAAGTTACTGGTGTTAAATTAGTGGAGAAATTCAATTTTTGTGAGAGAGTTGGGGTTTGTGAGGGAAAGAAGAAGTGAAAAAGAAAAAGAAAAAAAGGTTTTTGAGATTTTTGTGATTCAACATAGGTGATTCAAACACTACTGTGACAAGCATCAAGAATCTGAACTAGTTATAATCACTACTGATTACCACCACTGGGAGTGACACAGGAATCAACTATGTAAATCTGGAAAAACAGATTAAAAAATAACATGATAAACGATCAAGATTGATTAAAATAACCCAAATAGAAATAATAGCAAGAAAACAAAGAAGATATAATAAATCAAACTACAAAGACTTCAAAAACCCTTAACAGACGTGTATGAAGTTAAACATAACTAGAATGACATAGTACATTACAAAGAGAAAGGAGAACAGAGATTAGACAGGATTAATCAAGGAAAGGAGAAGAAAGAAAGATGAAATTTTCGAAAGACAATACAGATGCTTGGTCAACTAAAGAAAGCTTATAGAAATATATATTTATAAGATTTAGTATTTCATGTTTCGTTTTTTATTTTCTTTGATGTTCTGGGTGCGTTTGAAGGTTTTAGATAGAGTATTATCACATTATCTGGAGATGGTGGAAAGGAGGTGGTGTGGGAGAAAGATCAAGGGTTTAAATTATTGTATGTCATGCGTCTTTGTTGTAGTTTGGGTTCGGAAAAATATATATTTATATACTTTATTATTTAATGTTGCGTTCTATATAGTTTTTTTTGTTTGAGTGATATCATGTTCGAAATTCAACAGCAATGAATCAAAAAGATGCATCCTCCATTGGGAGGACTTAAGATTTTTACGCAATTTCCTAATGAATCTTGTTTTGCAGCATGCGAAAAACTTTCGAGGCATATCCAATGGTGCTAAAATAGGGTCATTAGGTTGTAAAACCCAACCCATTACCCCTTATCCACCTATTTTTTTAATAATGACAGTGATGCCTAATGATTATGATTAATTAGTATGATATGATTTATTAAAGTTAAGTTACTGGTGTTATATTAGTGGAGAAATTCAATTTTGTGAGAGAGTTGGGGTTTGTGAGAGAAAGCATAAGTGAAAAAAAAAAAGGTTTTTGAGATTTTTGTGATTCAAATTATCCGGGAGTATCTTCATCTCATAAAGACAATATAATACACACCAATTATAACAATGATCCGGATTTGGCTTACTTTTCGGATTATGAGAATGATTTTATTCAAACTCAAACTCAATCTCAAACTCAAGATGATGGTTTTTATGAGCCAAATCCAGAAGATGAATAAATTGATGAGGAACTTTATGCTAATAATACATAGGCATACTTGTATACGATGTTTAATCTCCTTTTATTAGCTTCAATTCTTCAAAATATTGAATTTTTACAAACTTTTTTCGTAGTTCAGTTTTGGATTCGGCTGTAAACTTAAAAGTCGAACCATGTGGGGAAGAATAGTCTGGTCGATAGTTTCAAAGCCGAACTCAAGTGTTTGAAAAATTATTTATGGTTCGACTTATTCAAACTCATCTCTTAGTTATCCAAACCTATAGTTTAAAGTTCGCGTTACTCTAATAGGCGACTTACAGTGTAATGTTAGGCTAACTTTGTTTTACCAAACCCAAGTTATAAGTTCGACTGTAAAATTGAGAGCAATCGGGATTTGGATTTCTCACTTTCCACATGCCCACTAGCGAGTTCAATAAAACTAACATTTTAACGACACGTTCAAATTGATGTGTCCATAAACCTCACACTTTTGACATGCATACAAGCGTGTCCTATAAAACCAACATGTTTGACGACGTATAGGATGGCATGGATATCATATTAGACACACCACAAATGTTTAGCGTTGCCATATCGTGATTTATAGACACGCTCATCGGGAAACTAAATGTTAACGTGGCTAAATGGTGATTTTTGGAAACACACTTTGGATAACATCGTTTTAGATAGATATAATGGATACGCCAATAACCATGGCGTGGCTGAAAGTATCCCAGTGAACACGCCAATAAATCATGGCGTGGCCACATGATAGATTTCTACCATATAGACACACTAAAAAACCAAAGCAAGGCTAAACAAAGTACAAGCTTGGAGCGTCGAAAGCCCAGTTTTGTGCTAGTGTTCGTTATACATTGGAATTTAGTGATTCTTGTATTGTTGGTTTCGTATTTTCATTCACTATAACATGAGACTTTCCAAGGTCAGTGTTTATTTTCCTTAAAATCTTAGGTTCAAGTATCCTTGGGTGTATATATAAACGTATATTAACAGTCATAAAAATTATTCCTAGGTGTGAACACTTTGTTGCAATAGACAGAGAGGTAAAGCAAAAAAGAGGATTAAATATTCATTACCAAGCTTTACTGAATTTCTCCATAGATGTTTTCATGTGGTCTTCAATGTTTGGTCCTCAAGGATAGCTATGACTCTGAATTTTATTTCCTAATACGAATATAGTCCGAAATCGACTTTAGAAGACTAAACAATATGCATTTTGGCATATAAATTTGACAAGTGACTTGACATATGAACGCCAATGGGTTCAACCGAGCAATGCTCTAACAATCTCCCCCTTCGTCAATTTTAGTGGCAAAATTTTACTTATAGACTTTTAAGAGCATTTTACTCTCATTGCACTATGCTTCTTGATTTCTTGAATCTTCGATACCTTCGATTCTGCATTGGCATATTCGAAGATAAATGCCACTGAAGAAGATTTAAATGACAAATATGATGCATTGACATATTTGAATCAACAAATGAAAGGTTTGCGCTTGGACCAGATACACAAGTAAATGATCAAAAGCCTAACATTCAATCTAAAATTTTCAACTGGTGGTGAAAGCCATCATGTGCAACATCACCACAGTCTTTGCAAACCGAATTCAGACGACTTTCTTCTTCAACTTTTTGAACTTATGTAAATGATCATGGAATCTTCATTACATGGGTAGGTGACTTATCAAGACCATTCCAACTAGGAGCCTAATGAATAACAATATAAAAAATGTAATTTTCTTTTATTTACTTAACATAATATAATAAAAATGTGATAATTTTATTTTTAGTCAATGAAAGTGAAAATTTGAATCCTTTACTAAGTTTTAAATTTAATATGTGGAATCAATCATTTATTATTTTCAATTAATCCCTTATTATACCTTAAAACGAATATGAATTTTTCGATGAATATTATCTTTTAGATCGCAATAATTATGCGATCTTGGATCTTGGTCGTTAGACGAAAAAAATGGTTTTTCTTACTCGTTCGACGAGATTAAGGCTATACATAAGATTGAACAGATATTATTCGCTGGACTGAGCTTATAAGGGTCGTCAGATTGAATGAAGCAACGACCTAGTTATGGTCGGGTGGCCAAGTTATGATCACACAACCATAACTTTATTGCTCGACCCTTACTATTCGCTTGTTGGTTCTATGACCTCCATACTTAAATGATTTGGACATTTGGCCATATAATTTATTTGTTTTTAATAAATAAACTTTTATTAAAGAAATCAAGATTGGTATACATCCTGGTTAATATTTAGATTTAGGTCTGACCAAGAGTCATCTTATTTGGCGAGCTTATTATGTTTCGCTATCTTTTTTCTCGGAAGCATAAAAAGATTGTTATGTTTAGCTATCTTGCTAGCTCTATAGTGTCCGCTCCTTTTAAGAATTTCCAAGAATTGACATAAGAAGTAAAAGAAAGTTTAGATTCCTTTAAACGACTACAACTATACTAACTATGATCTGGTTCGTATATGTATTAACGAAATTAACAAATGTTCGCAACATTACTAATTAATGAACCCGAATGAACCAGTTTAGAGATTTATGGACTATCCAGTTTTCTCTAAAAGTATTAAGCATTCCCCTTGTTCATCAACTTTGCAAGAAGGGGCGAAGGCAGCCCAAGCTAATGGGTAGGAAATTGCCTACACTTGCCTGCCAAAAATCTCCTCCTGGCTTAAGTTTTTCAAGCCCAAAATTAAAAACAAAAGAGTTTTTCACCCCAAAGAAGAGTCCAAGTGTAAAAAAATAGAAAATTCATTCATTCAAGCAACACTTCTACAGGGGTAGCCTCATTACAGAAATTAGTTTCAAATTCAACAAGAATGGTAAGTTCTTGTGGGAAACAAGAGCATACAGAGAAAAAAGGGAAACTTGTACAATTTTTAAAACTAATCAGACAAACAACTCTAGAATTGCAACAGAGATCAACACCAATCAACTCAATAATTTTACTTGTTTTCTTAGAAGGTTTAAATGGTCTTGTTTGGGAAAAACTAGTTTCTTCCAAATCAAATAACAATTCTACACAAGTCAGGAGAGTTAGGATCATTAAATAATCCATCCATCTCTCGGGGTTCGTTGGTATGAAAATGCACTAATTGCATCCACTCCTATATGTGAACCATTTCTGATCAAGTAACAAGGTAATTGAAAAGAACCAAAATCAATAGTACCCATTGGTGATATGGTCTTGTTGTTGTTTTTATTAGAGAGAGATGTTGTAATTTTTTTGATCTTGAGATTGTTCCTGTGATTGTTGTTGTAGTTTCTGTGACTTATGTTGCTGCTGTAGTAATAGTGATTTCCGCCTCTTCCATTTTTGAAAACAATGATTTTGTTGTTGCTCCCACTATAAGTGTTGTTCTAGATGAAAAATATTTAGGAACCGAAAAAAAACGATTTGTTGGGGATGTAATCTGTTTGGGAAGTTGAAAGTGTAATAACTTCCTTTGAGAACAAAAGATACTCACCAAATACTCATCAAACCTATGAATCGAAACCACGGAACAAAAATAAAAACCCACAAAAACAAACAAATAAGAATTAATCAAAAAGTAATTTAAAAAAAAAAAAAGCAAACGGCGGCTCGGGTTTTGAGATTTTTGTTGAGGTTTCTTTGGGGATAGGTTGTAGAGGAAACTCACGAAATCAAATATTGAGAGAGTCAAGTGTCCTTTCTTATTCCCACATGTATGCCAAACGCAAAACAGAAATATATATATGTTAAAACATATTGATACTCTGATGCTGGCATTCGGTAACTAGCACTTCATTTCAGTTGCATTTTTAGATATTCAATGGACATAGTTGAAAAAAGCGGGGGTCTAAAAACCACACCCAATATTTGGTTCAGCAATATGAATGGACAAACTCCAATATACTTTCAAGAGAATCAACTAGACAGTCAGACTCAATCTATAGAAAAGTATATCAAAGAGTTATATCTCAATTTCTCAATTCAATCTGCAATCATACAATAGGAATTTGCGAGCCCGATTGAATAAGAGAAATAACTTGGACGGTATCACAAACCAATATCCAAGTCTCAATCAATTCAATCAGCAACTCGAGGGTCGGATTCAAGAACTGATTGAACTTAATGCACAACCTGTGATATTTTTATTATATAACAAAATATAATGCGGAAAAGAAATAACACAGACACCAGAAATTTTGTTAACGAGGAAACAACAAATGCATAAAAACCTCGGGACCTAGTCCAGCTTTGAACACCACACTGTATTAAGCCGCTACAGACACTAGCCTACTACCAATGAACTTTGGACTGGAATGTAGTTGATACCTAATTAATCTCACACTGATCAAGGTACAGTTGCGCTCTTTACGTCTCTGAACCCCAGCAGGATTCTACGCATTTGATTCCCTTAGATGATCTCACCCATAACCAAGAGTTTCTACGACTCGAAGTCGATGACTTGATAAACAAATTTGTCTCACACAGAAAAGTCTATTGGAATAGATAAATCTGTCTGCCACTGAAATACCTATGAGTTTTGTTCCGTCTTATGATAAATCAAGGTGCACAGGAACCAATTGATAAACGGGACTTATATTCCCGAAGAACAACCAAGTATTATCAACCACCTTACAATAATCTTAATCGTATGGAAGCGAAACAAGATACTGTGGAATCACAAATGATGAGACGAAGATGTTTGTGACTATTTTTCTTACCTATCAGAGATAAATCTCAAGCCAATATTAGCAAAGATAATAGTCAATCGTAATAGTAAAAGTAAGATCAGAACACGCAATTACAGAGAAAATAGTTGGGTCTGGCTTCACAATCCCAATGAAGTCTTCAAGTCGTTAACTTACAGGGTTTTGGAGAAAGCCTAAGGTTAAAGGAGAATCGACTCTAGACGCAAATAGTATCACACAAAAGGTGTGGGTATTAGGTTTCCCAGTTGCTAGAGTTCTCCCTTATATAGTTTTCAAATCAGGGTTTGCAATCTAAGTTACCTTGGTAACAAAGCATTCAATATTCATCGTTAGATGAAAAACCTGAATAAACTCAAGCTAATATCTTTCAACAGTTAGATCGAACTTAGCTTGTTATACGTAAATGAAATATAGCTTCATTTAGGTTTGAGTAACTGTATCTAAACGTGTACACTAGGTTAACTCAACAGTAGTTAACCAAAGTTAGCTATATGAACACTCTCATATCAACCTTATTCATCTTAACCACAACTAATTCAAATGACTCAAATAAAATTAGTTATAGAGTTTTTCAATTGCTATATTCTCATAGATGTATACAAGAACATTGAAGCAAAATCGTTTTTATTCACTCGAATTAATTCATGAACATTATATCCACGGTTTGCATATAATGCATTCCTTATTATATAAATGTATTAGTTCATGTCACAACCGATTTTAGAACTTTCACCACTCAAGTATGCAAAAGGGTACGCATACCTCAAATCTCAGCAGAAATTTTGGACCCAAACCTTACGCCAGTACGCATACCAGTATGTGTACTTAGGCTCCCGGACTTTCACAAACCAACAGGTACGGATATGGGTATGCATACTATGGTTCCCGGACATGGATTACATATATGCAAGAACACATACTATGTTCATAATCCAAAAATGGTTAAGTGTTCTAAATTCTATTTCAATCATTGAAACATTCTTAGAGGATGACAACAACTGTTTTCATGAACTATTAGCATTAAAGCAATTTTCAAGTTATTGAAATAATCATCACAAAACATTCCAAGTCTACACCAAATGATTGTATCACACAAATCATGTAAGATGTTACTCGGCGATTTTTACATGATCATTTTTTGAATTTCGTCAAGAATATAAGATGAACTTGGTCGAAGCGAAAGCTTACCAACACATATTTAGAGAAATATGTAAGCGAGTTAAACCTAGCTCGAAACTCAAATGTGCATAATCGAATACTATATGGCAATACGACTTTTGTCTCAATATAGGAGATAGAGTAGAAATAGACTTTCCAAGTGATATATGAGTTTCAGTCTCCACATACCTTTTGTTGATAAAGTTTCACAATCTCTCCTTAGTAGTTCTTCGTCTTCAAATGATGAACATCGTGAAGTCTAATGCTCAACTACACAATTTATCCTAGTCCGAGACATCGCTATAAGTAGACTATAAATCAAGACTTATAGTTTTTGATCACTAACATTGACAAACAAGTTTGAGATGGAAACGCTTGCGAGTTCGACCGAGCAGTGCTCTAACGATAGTGGTTGAGAGATTTATATGTAGCTGATAGACGGGCCAAGTTTGAGCAGTTCAAATAGACCGAGGATGCCTTCTAGCAGGAGCTTAAGCACATGTAGTAGGTATGTTTAACTCATTGATTTTACTACTAGGTTTATGTTTACGTTCCCTAACACTTTACAATTACTGGTTACACTTAGATGCAGAATGCGTACGGAATTTTATGTGTCCCTAAAATTTACAAGGTGTTTTACCATTCAATGATGCATTTCAGTCGGATAAATAAAATGAAACCCTCACATTTATCATCAACGTCTAATAATCTGAAAAGGCGCCCACTAGAAAAGTCATATATTTATATAAATTATCATCTACCGAAGATTAATTGGCTTAAAGACAAATTCTATTATCATGAATGCAACTACGAGAAATGTTAATTTTTTTTATTATTTTCTTCTAAACCTAAACCTTATAACTTATATGACATTGAGATTTTTCTTGTTACAACCACGGTACGGTGTTCACTCTTTTAGTTGTGAATGTAAGAAATATGGAAGAACAATGTAAAAATCAGATGAAACCATAAATCAGCTAGCTAGCATTCCTCGTGTGAATCAGATGATACCATGAATTAAGTTAGCTAACATGTCTCGCGATAAGTATTTTATTGTTACCAAATGATGTTAGGTGTTGTAATACGATATTCTAGGTGCAATTAAAAAAATGTTATGTATTTTTGTTTTTTTGATGTATTTTTTCGTTTGTCCTTCTTTTGAGATCTGGCTCCATCACCGTCTTCAAGCTGTATGCTTTATTTATTTGTTTATTTGCATCTTCTACCGTCTACAAACAACTTAATCCCATGATCATAGTAAAATCGATCAAATGAACCATCACAGGATAACCCATATAACCTTTTTTTTTCTCTCGAAAAAAAGGCAAGTCTCTAGATATGTTGATAACACCGATTTAGGAAATCGGAAACCTTACATAAACATTTTAAAATTATGCAAAACACTATACCATATTTGCAGATTAGCAACAACTCTTACGCAGTTGCGAATTTGCAACAGTATTCACAACTGCTCTATTATTAGCAACAACTTGACGCAGTTACGAAATTTGCAACTGCGGCCAGCCGTTGCGAAATTTTTAGTCGTGTTGCAATTTGCAACGGCTTCCCATATCACTTGTGCTTCCTGCTTGTGTGCAAAGTAACACCATGATAGTGTCATGAACTGAATTCAAATTAACCTGCTCCAGTGCCTACTCTTCCTCAGACAAGGATGAGCCTCAATACATTTCAATTATTGGTTTAATGACTCGAAACTTATAATGAATCCAGAAGATAAACTAGGGTAAATACTAAATCAGCCGTTGGGTGCAAACAACCGGCTTAATACCCTAAAGCAGAAAACAAAAGAAAGACACACCCATAAATGGGCTTTACAAAATAGAAAGGCCCGAGACAGTTGCAATGGCTCAACCAATAAAGAAAGCACTAGGTACATGACAATACCCCCTTCTTTGGCATATCCTTATCCTAAAGGATAGAGTCTGGAAACTGAGATTGAATGTGCCCAATGTCTTCCCATGTGGCATCTTCAGCAAGAGATCCATCCCATTGAATTAAAACTTGAGGAAAAGCGGTAGCATCCCTGACGATGTATGTGGAATCAAGTACAGCAATTGGAGTGACAATGAAGGTACCAGAGCTATCCACCAGTGGCAAGGTAGGAGTGGGTACAATATGCTGACCAAGTTTCTTCTTTAATTGGGACACATGAAACACATGATGAATTCTGGAACCAACAGGAAGCTTCAGTTCGTAAGCAACAACACCAACTCTTTGTAGAACTTCAAATGGGCCAAAATATTTAGCAGCAAGCTTCATATTAGTTCTAAGAGCCATAAATGATTGTATGTAAGGTTGTAACTTCAAGAAGACCAAATATCCTTCTACAAAAGATCTGTCAGTTCTCTTAAGATCAGCAAAATGTTTAATCCTGTGTTGAGCTTGAATTAAATCTTCCCTTAGTAATTGTAGCATGTGATCTCTTTATTGAAGATAATCTTGCACAACTGCAACGGATGTAGTAGCCTGCACTGGAAAAGCCATATGTGGAGAAGTGTAGCCATATAAATCCTGAAATGGAGTCATCCTAAGGATGGTATGGTAATTGGTGTTGAACCAAAATTCAGCAAGGGACGGCCAATAAAACCATTGTTTAGGAGTAACACCAGTCATGCACCTCAAATATTGTTCTAAGCAAGCATTTGTTCTCCCAGTTTGATCATCAGTTTGTGGATGGTATGAATTACTGAGGTTCAGTTGTGTGCCCAAGGATTTAAAAAGTTGTTGCTAGAAAGAGCTAATAAATACCTTGTCTCTGTCAGATACAATGAAGCAGGGAAGTCCATGAAGTTTGAAAATGTGATGCATGAACTCTTTGGCTATAGAAATGGCAGTGAAAGGGTGACTCAAGGCAATGAAGTGAATATATTTAGTCAGTATGTCCACTACCACCATAATGACAGTCTTCTTGTAACACATTGGTAGGCCTTCTATGAAGTCCATAGAGATATGTTTCCGTGCTCTCTCTGGAATTGGAAGAGGTTATAAGAGTCCAGCAAGATAAGAGTTCTTGTTGCATTGGCAGACATCACAAGAAGCAACAAATGTGAAAATATCTTCCTTCATATGAGGCTAATAGAAGTAAGCTTTTGCTCTATTGTATGTGCCCATCATGCCAGAATGCCCTCCAACAGTTGAAGCATGAAAAAAATGAATGATGGATTGTTTTATGTTCATATGAGAGCCAACATATAATCTAGATTTGAATCTAAGAATGCCACCAGTGAAGGAATACAATTTGTTGTTGGGACTGATGAGCAGCTCAAAGATTAATTGTTGAGCAAGAGGATCCTCGGTATAATTTGAAATAATGTCTTGGCACCATTGTGGTTGAGAGACCTCCATAACTTGACAAGTAGAAGTGTCATGAGGAATCCTAGATAAAGCATCTGCCACCTTGTTTTTCATTCCCTTCTTGTACTTGATAATATAATCCAATCCCATTAATTTCATCAGCCATTTTTGTTGAAGGACAGTAGTAAGCCTCTGCTCCATGAGATACTTTAAACTATGATGGTCTGTGTGAATAATGAACTGGCTGTGAGATAAATGATATTTCCATTTTTGTACTGCCATGACAATGGCAAGTAATTCCTTCTCATAAGTGGAAAGATCTAATGCTTTAGGCCCTAAGGCTTTGCTGTAAAAGGCAATTGGTCTCCCATTTTGCATCAAGACTGCACCCACACCTGTAGAGAAAGCATCTGTTTCAAGTGTAAATGGCTGAGAGAAATTTGGCAGAGCCAGAACTGGAGCAGAAATCATTGCATTTTTCAGAGCAGTAAAAGCTTGTAAGGACATAAGAGACCAAACAAAAGAGTCTTTCTTCAACATGTCTGTGAGTGGCTTGCTGATAACCCCATACCCTTGGACAAACCTTCTATAGTAACAAATTAAACCCAAAAAAACCCTTAACTGCTTAAAATTAGATGGTTGTGGCCAAGTTTGCATGGATGTAATTTTTTCAGGATCAGCAGCAACACCTTGTGATGTAATCAGATGGCCCAAATAATCTAATTGAGGTTGAGCAAAGCAGCATTTCTTCTTGTTGGCAAATAAGGAATGTTCCCTTAATAATGACAAGGTTTGTGATAGGTGTAATACACCAAAATGTCATCAAAGAAAACTAGGATGAACTTTCTTAAGTAAGGTTTAAAGATTGTATTCATGAGTGACTGAAATGTAGCTGGTGCATTGGTAAGGCCAAATGGCATCACTCTAAACTCATAATGACCTTGATGGGTTCTAAAGGCGGTTTTAAAAATATCAGATAAATCCATTCTGATTTGATGATACCCAGAAGTAAGATCATTTTTTGTAAAAATGATTGCTTCATTCAATTCATCCAGTAGCTCCTCAATCAATGGAATAGGAAACTTGTCCTTAAATTTAATATCATTTAACTTCCTATAGTCTACACAGAATCTCCAAGAACCATCTTTTTTCTTAATGAGCAAAATGGGTGAGGCAAGTGGGCTATGGCTCTCTTGGATTAGACCAGTGTTGAGCATGTTTTGAACCAACTTTTCTACCACTTCTTTTTGGATATAAGGGCACCTATATGGTCTCTGGGAAAGAGGTGTGGAGTTTGGCTTTAAGGGTATTTTGTGGTCCAATGCTCTAGGAGGTGGTAGTGATGTTGGCTTATCAAAGACATCTGAAAAAGAGGCTAAAAGGGTAGTGATCTCAGATGGAATTGGTTCTAAAGGGGTAGTGGAAATTGAAAAAAATTGGCCAATAATAGCAGGAGTGTTGGCCTTGATAAACTACAGAAAAGAACTACCACTGATTAAATTGCAGGAAGGAATGGAAGAAGTACCTTGAAGAGTAATCTGATGTCCTTGATGGAGAAAGGAAATCTTTAGATCATCTAAGTTGAACATAACATCACCCAGCTGTTTCAACCAATCAACTCCGAACACCATGTGACAACCTCCTAACAGAAGAATTCTTAAATCACCACAGAATTGATAACCCTGCATATTCCAAACCAATTCAGAACGCATTCCCTTGCTGATTGTAGTATCGCCATTAGCAACAGTTACTAACATAGTGCATGTAGGAATAATGGGTAACTGTAATTTCTCAGCTAGTTGAAAATCCACAAAACTATGGGTACTACCAGTGTCAATCAAGACCAAAATATCCTCAGATTGTGAAATGCATGGTACCCTTATGGTGTTTTGAGTAACTAGCCCTGTTACAACATGAAGAAATATCTCCATAGAAGATTCTATAGGAGAAGTGTGAGGTGTCTGATCTTCTTCTAATTCCTCAACAGAAGAAGGGAAGGAAATTTCATCTGCCACCAACATGAACAGTTGTTGTGTTTTACATAAATGCCCTGGTTTGTAGAACTCATTACAATATAACATAGTCCTTGATCCCTTCTAGTTTTCATCTGAGCAGGTGTTAAACGTTTAATTGGAGGAATAGAAGGAGTAGCTTTAGTAGGTGTACTAGGCTGAGTGACAAATGGTTTAGTATTAGATAAAGATGGCTTTGGAATATTAGTAAGTTGAGGTAAAGAAGGCTTTGAGTGAAGTTATTAACAAAGATTTATCCACGGATAATCGTCTCAGATTCCTTCACTTGGATCTCAACAGAAATTTTAAAAGGTATAGCTTTCTTGCTTTTGCTTCCTAGTAATTTGGTGTCGATGTTATTGACTTTACTTACATATATATATAATTCTAACTCTATAATGTTATTGTTATTTTCAACAAAGGCATAAATATTCTGGAACTACTTGGCAGAGTTTATATGAAAGTTGTCTGAGATGTAGTCATTAACTTTTCAAGAAGGCCATGAAGATGTTGAAGTTAATATACCTGATACAATTACACCATCGTTGACTTGGATTAATTGAAGTTGTTGAAGGTGAATTTGTCTTTTAGCTGTTTAAATTTGTAGACATGGAAGGTCGGGTAGAATTCTTGAATACTTAGCGAACATAACCTTTGAAACACTAGTCTTTGTAATGATTGTGATTTCGATGCTAATGAGGATCTATTTTTGTTTTGAATTTCGGTTGGTCAATGTGAACGTAACTCGATAGTGAGTGTTTACGACTCATTGAAAATTCTGGTAGAATTTTGAAGATTGTACTCATACGAATTTTATTTTCTATTACCCTGCATATAGGAATCATTTTCATGTTGTTCAATTAAATTTTAGGTCATATTTTGTACTTATACCTAATCTATTTTGTGATTTCAACGAGGAGCAGGTTGTATTGGAGAAGGGTAGAACTATAGATGAACTTCTGCCTCGATGGTTAGGCTAGGTGTTTATGCATTCATCTCCATTTTTTTTTAACATCCTGACATTGAAACATGCTTATGGACTTTGGTTTGTTGCAGGACCAATTGATATAATTATAACCCCATATATATATATATATGTGTGTTTTATCACGTTTTCAGTTTTATTCGATTCGAGTTATGGTATTTTTCTGGTTTAAGTAAATAATTTTGCCTGCTCTCTCTGTTGTTGCTTTGGTCTTGGACTCATATCCGATACATGTACCCTTGTATATTATCTTTATTATATTTCTCGATTGCCTTGTGCATAACTGGATAGTAGTTGAGGATGTACTTCTTATTTCCTATAGTAGTTTTCATGTATTACCCTTTAGTATTTGCATTATTTTTCTGTCATATGGATTTTTTATCATTTTGGTTGGTCTTATTTGAGCTTGGTTTGATCATTATAACTTGTCTTTTTATGGTTAGCTTAGACCGAGGGGTCCTATAAATATTTTAGTTATATTGTTTAGAGGCGAAGTAATGGGATCATCTAAAGTAGGTTGTTAATCTCCTTGAATATTTACTGCAGGAGTTGGGTTCATTCATGCACATTAATTTACAGAAACAAACTTTTGTAATTTACTATATGGCTGAGAGATAGAAAACTGATCAACAACTGCAATCATTACAGAAAGGTGAAGATATGATTGCTTGTGTACAATCATTAGAAGCTATGTTTCTTTCATGCTTGCATGTGAGAGAGCTGCAAGAAATAAATCGCTCTCCTCATCCTCATCAAAGTAAGTAATCCAATATTGACTCGTGCACAAATACATAAACTAAACTATTTTAAGTCACCATTATAGTGGTTCTTAACTCTGTTCACCGCATGGGATTGGTATATCAGATTTGCTTTATATTGCTATAAGATGTTGCTTAAAATTGTTTTAATGGTTTAAAATTTTGAGTCTCATCTATGGAGATAGATCTGTGAGGTTTAACCATTCACTGAAATCTCAAAATTTATTTGAATCTCATCTATGTTCTGAAATATTACTCAAGATTTACTTGTGTATGTTTTTTTTCCTATTAAGGCTCTCTCCGCTGTTGGGCTTCTTCAATATGATGTTGATCCCATGGTGTTTGTTATGAAGGTGGAGTAGGCGCCGCTGGAAATAATGATTTCAGACATGTAAGTTGTCATATTTGGATTTACGATATGTGAGATAGGTGAGTTGTAAACTTATTCTGAAGCAGGTGTAATTTAAATTTCTGACATGTAAGTTGTTTTAGTTCAATGAATATCTCTCTTAGTTACTTAAGTTTTTAGTTGGCCTGAAAATGTTATTAGGGGACTCTTGACTAGGTCAACAAAAGATGGACTTGACTTTCTTTTTAGTTGCAAAAATTTAGCAGCGGCGAACAACTGTTGCTAAATTTTGAACCAGAACAATAAATTTCAGTCCGGTGTAGGAGGACCGGGTTAAAAAAAATTGGTTCCAAATTTCGCAACAACGGGAAGCTGTTGTGCCGTTGCGAACTCAAGAAAAAAACAGTTGGGTGAACCGAAAACTGTTGCAAAAAAATTTCGCAATAACTTAGGAGTTGTTACAAAAAAATGCAACGCCATGTTTCGCAACAGTTGGCTGCCGTTGCAAGTCCCGTTTGCAATTGCTGCAACCGTTGCTAAACCCAAAAAATGGTGTAGTGAATTGTAGTATCTCTACCTATTCTTGCCTATCAAATCTATCATAACAGACCTAAAAATAGTTTCATAAGATTTTCTTCTCTCTCGTAGCGGAGAGGAACAAACATTTAGCACCAAATTGATTTTGTAGCCAAAACTAATATGTGTCACATCACAAGGTAATAACTGGATCCAACCAAATGATTATCAGATCATGCAAAAAACATGAACAGGAGTTTTTGAATTTTAGATTACCAAATGTAATCAAGGTAACAATAACAACTAGTAGTATCAATAGCAAAATAGTAAACAAAGTGTCTCAAATTCAGAACATTTAAACAAGAACGCGCGATTGGGGGATACTAAAACTAATTGGGGGATAGAGAAAAATGACAAAAACTGGATTTAAATATCAAATCAGGGTCACCCCTTATCTAAGTATTTTATATAATTCCCAATCCACCCTTCACTAATCAGGTTAAGTGTTTAATCATAATTAGAAAAAATCTTAAGTATATGTTAAATGATTAGTGTGCATTTTTATTTGTATTTGGGTGAGTGAGGTGAGAGTAGAAGGAGTGAAAAAATATTTGAGAGGGAACTTTTTTTGGTGAAAATGGAGGATGATTGTGAAGAGAGAATTGTTGCTAAGAGGTTGAAAATTTGACTTTTTTCTTTGAATCCACCATTTTTGCAGCTGAAAAAGCTCGGTGCCGGCATAGACGTGGTATGAATACAATGCCGGAAGCAGCCATACCGACATGGTGTTCATACTACGTCCATGCCGGCCACTCGACATCACCCATTTTAAAATTCAAGCCGGCATAATATTCAACCAAAAAACTATGCCGGTACAAAAGTTGCTTTTTACCTACCGCCATCCGGGGGTCCGGGGGCATAGCTCCTCCCCGCTGTAGAAATTTTTTCTGGTTTTAAAATTTAAAACCAGAAATTGGGGATATGATTAATAAGAAGTGAAGATAGAAATTGGAGATATGATTTTGTTTTTTGATTTTAAGTTTTTAGATTTTTATTTTGAGGGAAGGGTATTTTAGTATTTTTGTCCTCCAAAAAACCCCTTAACAGACGCTATTGGCTGGGAAGTTATTTATATCCCCAATTAGTTTAAGTATCCCCTAATCGTGTTCTTAAACGACCATAGGACTTGTCCTTACATGCCAAATTAGCGCAAGGGTGTATTACAAATTTAGTTGGATTCTGGAGGAGCGTTACGATAATAATAAAAGGCTACAAGTCAAAAATAGACAGAAATCTGTGTCGGACGTGGCTCCTTCTATCTTCAAAATTCTCTAATTCTTTTCTTCTTTAGGTCTTCATTTTCTTGTTCTTTCCTTCAGATGGATTTCGAACAATCAGTCCATGAAATTCAGGCTTATTCTTGAAATTCAGGGACAGATTTTTCGACTTCGTATTACCATTTTACATATATTAGATAGATTTTCTTAAGGTAATCCTTACCTTTTCTTATAAAAGTATCAAAGTTTTTACCTTTTTCTCTCTATAATTTCCATATAATTGATTTTTTATGGTATTAAATTGCATTATTATTCAATCTCTGTTCGTATTTCTGTTCATGTATTCATTTCATGTTCTTAAATAATGAAAATTTTGTTCTGTTATTAATTTTATGCTATTCCATGATTATAGTTTTTTTTTTTGTTAAATTTTATCTGGTTGAAATTGCGGTAATGATTCGAATTTGGTTGAATATCTGACTTTTCATTGCGTGGGTTGTTGTTTTTATAGTAGTTGCTATCAAATTTGCATTTTGAAGGTGTTTGAAATTTCTCTGGGTATGTTTTGGGTAGGTTTTGAGGGATGGATGAAACCAAGAAAACCGAGAAATATCTCATATCCCCCGCTGCTTTTGTGGAAGGGGGAGTACAAGATTCCTGTGATGATGCTTGCAGTATATGTCTCGAAGCCTTCACTGAAAGCGATCCTTCAACGGTTAGTAATTTAATCTTCATTTTGTGTTTTTACGTCCAACTTTGTTATCTATGCAAGTCCCATATGTTGAAAGACTTGGTTGTGCAGTTTTCTTTCTTGTAATAGGTTTTGTATTTCTATTGCGCAGGTGACAACTTGCAAGCACGAGTTCCATCTTCAGTGCATCCTCGAATGGTAAGTAATGACTTGTTTTCTGTTGTGCTCGGTTGGGTAATTGTTTTATTTATTTTGTTCCCTATGATATATGTCACCCTTGTGGCATCACCTTGTTTTACTCAGGAACTAGGCCTTGGGTTGAAATCAAATTCGGCTTGTCTTTGTTTCTTTGCTAACATGCTGTTTTCACTCTCTCACTTATGTTGTTCCATCGCACATCTCCTCTTAGTACCTGTTCTCTTTTTGCTCAATTCATGTAGGTTTATGTTTGTAGCATGTTTTTATACAAACTGCTGATTTGTGGATGTTCACCTTCTGTTTTTTACTTTAGTGTGGGTACCTAAACCTGACTTAGAGCATCTGTTGTCGGATGAATGGAAACAGCTTCATCTCTCTCTCTCTCTCTCTCTCTCTCTCTCATCATTTCCCCCCTTCATTATGACCAGAATGATATGTTGGCGCCTCTTCAGAGTGATGTTTTTCTAGTGTGAAATGTTGAGATTTCCCCCCTCTATAAAATACGTCGTCCGTGCTGGGTGAAACTTGGGAACCTTTTTAATGTAGATTTTGTTTTGCTTGCTAATTGTCTACTCACGTGGCTGTGATGTTTAACTTATGATTACCTAACTGCCACTAGTCTCATCATGAATGCTGAAATTACACCAACAATTGTAACAAACTTGTTGCTTAGGGACGCAGCTTGTGCTGGGTTAGTTTAGAACCATTACGCTCTGCGCACACTACTGTCAACATAAAGGTTAGGATATGATAATGCGTTATGCTGGAATTTAGGTTTGCTGGAATCAGTACATTCTTAAGCTCCAACACTATAAGATGTGGTTGAAATTTGATCTGCCTGAGGGAATGACACAGCTTCTTTAGCTTCCTTTTTAAAGAAGAGCCACTTATTTTGTACTTCTGTAAGAATTTAATTGATTAGAGTACTGGAAAAACGAATTGACAAAGATTTCCTCTTGTAGGGCTCAGCGAAGTTCCCAGTGCCCCATGTGTTGGCAAGCCATAAGCCTGAAGGATGCTACCAGGTTCATTGGCTCGTTCTTGTTTTCTTGTCTTAGTATTAAACTCATTTTTACCTGTTACTGATTCTGTGAAACTATTTGGATTACTTGACCTGGCAGCCAGGAACTCTTTACGGCAACAGAGCAGGAGAGAAACTTCCAACTTCGTCCATCCCGAAATGCCACAATATTTCATCATCCCACCTTGCACAATTTTGACTTACCACATGTCTGTAATTATATTCATCATTTTAAATTTCTCTTGGTAAAATGCAGGATTAGTTGATTGAGAGCATTTGGTATCTTCCCATTCATGAATCACAGCTTGTATCTCTCACTGCAGTTATCAGTTGGTGCAAATGATTCCGAACTTGAAGAGCGTATACTTCAGCATTTAGCTGCTGCTGCCGCAATGGGAAGAGCACATCATTTCGCTAGGAGGGAAAGCCAGCGGACATCTTCAAATCAAGGTCATTCACCATACATGGTGTTCTCCCCCAACTCTGACGTTGGTCCAAGTGGTCCTGTTTCTGGCATTACTTCCCAAAGAAGAAGAGAACATGAGCGAAATCCACTAGCAACCGGAGTTAATCCGTCAGCACATCTTGTACGGAATGGAGAAGAACCTCCTCAATCTGGATCAATGTTGCCTTCTGTTCGATCTGACCAGATTCCTGGCCAAGCGAGATCTAGCAATTTAGCCTCCAGCCGGCGTCGAACCTCTTTCAGTAATACGTATGCATCATTGATAAAACTTAATTCAGATACTGTTTTTTGGGAAATATATCAGTTTCTGGACTAGATGTGTTGATTGGAGCATTTACTTTCTCTCATCATTTTTTGGTGCAGTAGTTCTGCCAGTCGATCTTCCTCGATCAATCGAGATAGGGCTGGACCGTCTGATTTCCAATCTTTTTCGGAGTCTCTAAAATCTCGACTCAATTCAGTCTCAATGAGGTACATCTTAACTTCTTGATGGTTCCTCATTTGGGGTTTCTTTTTTCACCTTATGTTTTTATAATCTCTTCCTTTATTGAAGATACAAAGAGTCGATCTCAAAGGGTACAAGAGGATGGAAGGAAAGGCTGTTCTCTAGGAGCAGTTCCATTAAAGATCTTGGTTCAGAAGTTACAAGAGAGGTAAACACTGGACTTGCTAGCGTATCACGAATGATGGAGCGCCTTGAGACCAGGGAAAACAGTAGATCAACTGATTCCTCGGAATTAAATAACTTGGATAGGGAAGATACAGATGTGAGTAACCAAGGAGTTGGGGAGGGTCATGCTAACACCACCCCTATCAGTGATAGGAATACATCAGTTTCTTGTGCTGCACGTCCTGGTCCAGTTTAAGTTATCCTCCATACCTCAAAAATGACGCGTCTTCACCTTTCATTTTTCAGGTATGTGTTGATGTTGTGCTTGAATTGTTTTCCCACATTTGAATTGCTGTAGGTTCATAATTTGTTACGTTGAACGGTAATCTTAGTATTCACGTTTAAGTAGTAAACGTAAAACTGTCTTTCTTCTAATTGTTTGGGTTTTTTAGATGCCATCATCAGCATGAGTCTTCTGTACTTAGCTTTGCCTTTGTTATCTAGTACATATATGCTGCTGCATCTCTGATTTTGGTTTGAAAGGTTTCATGATACATTATTTTGTTTGTTTTAGTATTTGTAAAGACGTTTTCATGTCGTCATTATGAGAGTTGAATAGCAGTTGGGATGGATTATAAGTTTGTTAGTAGCCAGTCAATTGCATTTGATATGCTGAATTGAACTATGATATGATGCATAAACCCTAGTTAGCCTGGACTACCTACAGTAGTATGATTTCCTATGCGTTATAAGTTTGGTAGTTGCCAGTGAATTGCATTTGATATGCTAAATGGAACTAGTTATTCTAGAGTACTACAGTAGATGGGTTATGTGTGTTTTATGATTTCCTTCGCAAATCCTGCAGATCACCTTCAGCTTCAACTGAGTTAACGGTTGATGAGACCTTTTACCCTTTCTTTTATCTTTCCTTAAGTTTTCCAAGGTGAAGCAAACAATTTCTTCTATATTTGTTGTTCTTTGTTTGAGTTTCAAAGGTATTGCTGTTCTTTGTTTAAGTTACTTGATTATTCATTGTGTATGGTTTGAACAACCGTAACCAATCGGACACCTTCTTATTTAAACCAGTTGTGAGAGGAAATAACTAAGAGTAAGAAGCCTAATTGAAGCCTCTTGTAATGCCTGGAATGTCTAGTTGTGAAATAGTTTATACTCTGCAGAATTGTGTGAGAAACCCATTACCATTTGGTTGTGGACTGTAATATAATTATGTGGTCTCTATGTGAGTAAGAAGTGGTTTTTTATTTTTATTTTTACATGATCAATATACGTGGTTAGTCAAATATGCTTTGCTTGGTTCGACATAGTAGGCAAATGAATGATGTCGTTTGGTGCCCCATTTCTCTGTTAGAGATATCCAGGTGACTGACAGAACATGTGTGCCGTAGTTTCTGTGAGGGACTTGTATAGTATGTTAAGCATAGGGTAGGCATGCAGATTTGATTCTAATAGAAAAATCTTTGCACAGATCATCCAAATCAACCTCAATTTTGTCTCACCGTCTCTAAGATACGTTTTTTTTTGTTTCTGATGATCATCTCTCTTATGAATTGGGAATGAACTTGATATAGTGATTATCATTCTAATCTTTATGCATAATTTTTCTCATATGTAAAACTCATGCATATTTATTATGTTTTCATTTATATGAAAAGACTCGAGATTTTTCTAAAGACTGACACTGACAAGTAAAGACGTACCAACTCTTACTCATTCTGGGTTTTATTTTCTTCCAGGTAACTTGTTTTTTGCCAGGTTAACGGAAAGGAGATTCCGAGGGAGTCAACAGAGTTCTCGTCATCTTCTCTTAAGATGCAGACAAGGAATTTGATTTGAAAAAGCATTTTGATAGTTGTGGTCAGATTTGGATTGTATAAATTATGTTTACAAACAAATCAAAAAAATGAAAAAAAGAAGCTTCCGCCCGATTGAGTCATACATTTGTTTTTTAAGTTTGGTATTTTACTTGTAAATTTGTTAATATAATCTGGAATTTGGTTTGGAGTCTGTCTCTCTATGTACATGTGTGTGGTGTGTGTATTAATGGCGCAGATCACATTTTAAGATATCGTGACAATAATTCATGAGCATAAGACATCAAGACCTATCAATTGAGATTAGGTCCACGATTTGTGTCGGGTGGCAGCTGTTCCTAGTGTTGTCATGAACCAACTATTTGCAAGTAAAATGGCCGCACCACCACCCGATCCGTCTTTGGTGGGTTTTTTTATTTAAATGGTGCAGTTTTTTTAGTATCAACAACCTCAAAGATGCTCGTACTTTTGCTTCTTTCAAGTTGCATTGTGTCGTTCGATGTTCGGAGGGGTAAATGTTGTTGCTCTCGAATAATTTCATCATCTCTGTGAGACCAGAGGACGGTGAAACTAGAAATTTAGAACCAGAAAAGATGAGATGTAGTTGACTTAATAATTGATCAGCTCCATTAGTGGAAAAGTAAATGTTGGGATCCAGAGAATGCACGGAAAAAGTACCATGCATAATTAACTGGACCCTTCTTCCCTCTCACTCACTGTCACTGTCGGACACACTCATTCATTTACTTGAAAAGAATATTTTGTGATTTGCGAGTGTAATTTGTTTTATTAGTCCCAATGAAAATCCAGATTACCCAATCTTAATACTAGATAAATTAATCAAATTAATTCGCACATGTAGATTAGAAGATCCACATGATCTCAAAATTTTCCCATTGTGACATGAAAAAAGAAAATGTCAACCACGACTGCTGAATGCTACTAGTTCATTATGAAGATCAATAGGCAATTATTCACCTCATTAATGTCAGTGTCTTCTTTTATGCTTGTTTTTTCAATTTGACCAAATTATCACTGCTGGAAGTTTTATTGTAGCAGCTGCGGGGCTGCCTGCCTATACTTGGATACTCGCTCAATCTTAGAAAGGTGAAAGTAATTAGAAATGATATGCAGATTTGAGGGATTTCCAATCAATGCATGAAACCTTGACTTCACAGTTTGTCAGCAATTACTTAGTTTAAAGATTTTATTGGTCAGCAAATTAGTTTCACCTATGCCCTAAGTAAATTATATTTGCATGTTGCATTTGCTGAATTGCTTGCAAATTGGTCGATCCAGGCAAAATGCTCCACATTTTAAAACTATGAGGACAGGTGACCTTCTTGCTAGGATGTGTCTTATGCATGACTAGCTGCTCATTTAATGAAGTTCTAACAAAAACTGAGAATGACGATAAAAGCTAGAAGGGTCGCATATATATATATATTAGGTATACTTGGTTTCGTTTCTTTCTGTTTGTATATTATTTTTTGGTTGAGATGCCCATAAAAACAATGAAGAAAATGGAAAAAGAGCTATAAAAGTACATTAAAAGAACACAGGGTATTTCAGATGAAAGAACAAAAAAAACTAAAAATGGGATATGATATGATTGAATTCCTCTTATATAATTATATGACATTGAAACCACTAGTATTTCAATTTCTCCCTTTATAGTTATGAATGTAATTTGGTAGGAGGAGATGTATGTTAAGATGTCTATTTATCTACCAAACCCCCAGTTTTAAGTACACACAAATATAGACTCTAATCTATGCACCATGCTTTGATGGTTAGTGAACAATTAAGCAAATGCAATTCAATGCATTGCCTTGAAAGTTCAAAGAAAGATCCGCAATATATGTATGGTGCACATTGATCTTGTAGTAATTTACAATTATTGCCAACCTTGCCAGTTAGGACTATACACCAAAAACAGATTTAAGTCTAGTAGGAATCTGTCACTTTGATATTCAGCACCTTATAGTTTTGTGACGTATTGATTTAATATATTGGCATCACAACCGAGTGACCGACAGAAATGGTTTTCCGAGTTAGTCAGGTAGGTAACTCGGATCACCTGGTTAACTAACGAAAAAATGGAAGTCGTTGTTCCTGTAGGAGATATGTCATGGTCTTTCAAGAAAAGACTGAGACATTTTAGCTGCTGCTGCTGCTGCTCGCATTGATGTTGTTGCTGAATACACGAGTGTGTATACGCGACTCTAAAACTGTCGGTGACCGGTCACTTCTACTGTTTGGTTGAACTAAGTAATCACACACACTTTTATTGGATTCTCTTTGCTTCTACTTCTCCCTTTTACTAATCTTTACTTTACTCGTTATCCGAAGGAAAAGGTAATAACACTAACTCTACTGCTAATTAACCAGGATCAATCACAGGTCAAAAGAATGATTATGTTTACATTTTACAAATATTTCTCATATTTAAAACCAGCATACTATTTTCAAACGGAGAGAATATCAACAAATGAAACAACATCTGCAACGTTATAATCTATTGTCATTGTGTTAATCTTTAACATTATTGTGAGCACACAAACCTGCGTGAGGGTCCGAACGCTCACAATCAATCATTATCATCTAAAGAGATTGTGATGATGATATCCTGGTGTTGATTCATTGGCTCAAAACCTTCGGGTTTATCATGGCCTCATCTAACAACTCCATGCGAGGCGTTTGCGCATGGGATATAAGTATTAAGGAAAACAAAACATATAAGTAAACATCCATGGAGCTAAATAAATGTAAAGTGTTGAAATATAAATAAGACCAAGGTTTATGTGGTTCAGCACTAAGGCCTACATCCACGGGGTTTGTTGTTTTACTATGTTCTTCACGGTTACATGAATAGTCGAATGACTTTTGGGTTTACATATTTCTCTCTTCTAAGTGATTAACTTACCCTTGCAATCTCTCTCTCTCTCTCATTCTCTCCCTGATTTTTCCGATCCCTTTTCTCTTGGTGGAGATTGGGTATTTATAAGGTTAGAACGTGGGACCCATCTCTGAAGACCGTTGGAACCTTATCTTCTTGTGTCCTTGCGTCCATCACGCGGAGGTCTGCGTTTGCCCCTTGATCTCGCAGAAGCATCCTCGCTCGTTCCACAGGTTGGTCGACACGTACACTGCTCAGAGTGTTTAATGCGGGTAGTTGAGGGGTCTGCTCGTGTCAGACAAGTGTCTTCTGCCCCTGTCAGTCCGTGTCAGCTAACTTTCTCTCCACCGTTGATCTTAGCTTCTCTTTTGGGGATGAGATAAAGTAACTCCTCGGGGTTTATTTGGTGTTTCATGACGCATCATGTTTTGATGTTTTGGCCTGCATGCTTTCCACGTATCTTTTTATATACACGTGTCTGATAGTGAGATATACACAATTATCTTTTTATTAGTTCCTCTAAGCCGGCAATTATACCCGAGAGAGAATTTGATTAAGCGATACTTCATCTCCAAAGTCCAAAGTACTTTTGAAATGCTACGTCATGATATATAATCTTCCACAATATTAGCATTATTTATTAAAGACCTTCTAAACTCAGCACCTACATTATAATTTATAAAAACAGAGAAACAAAGAAAATGACAAAAACAAAAGAAAAACTCTAGTCTTGACTCTTGAATAATATGTCAGGTGTAATAGGTTCAATAATTTATATTAAGGGTGCCGCCTAATACAGTAACTACATTACAAGACCTTCCTTAAAATCAAATGGTTAGATGAAGGCCTTCATCATACCCTCACAGTAAACTAGCAAAATTGCCGGCCGGCCAATTTTACGAATTGTCGGCAACTGATATTATTGGACCACTTAATCAACAGATTCAACACTACCACTTTGTGTTGCTGCTGTGACTGTGATGTTTACGCTCTGTGATTCTTTAAGACATGTAGGGCGATCATGCCCACTAGCACTTCAAACTAAAAAGAGTATAGTGAAAGATCAAGTCAAAAAAAATAAAACATGAAAAAGTATAAGTAATAATTCGTTTTTAGGGTCATAAAAGTAAGAAAATAGTCGTAGAAACCGACACTCGAAGAGGAACACTAGTACACCAAAGAACCAAACATCCAGCCTGTCTTGAAAAGCGCAAGAACTGACCTTCTCTGGACTGAAACAGTAGATTCATTCTCTTATTCTCTTTTCTACTCCACGTGTTTCTAATATATATATATATATATATCAGTTTCTCAACTGTAACTCCTTTCTTTTTACCCGCCGGTTTTAGTATTTACTGATCCTAATAATACACAACTTTTGGTGTTTTCTCTTCCTGATTAAGTAATGATCATCATTAAGATAAAAGATCAGTGTAAAGCTAAACTTACCTAAAACCTTCTAGATATTATTCTTATTTTTTCTTATTAGAAGAAGGAGAGAACAATACCTATAAATCACTTCTGATTCTTTCCTCTGCAACTCTTTAATTCCTTGTCTCTCTCCTTCTTCTCTCTGGAAGATTTTTCGTTATGGATTTCCAAATCCATGGCGTTGTTTCTAAAACTATATTCTCTGTTCTTACATTCCTCTCCGTTATAGGAACAATCTATGCAAGTACATTACCAGTAAATTCATCAAGTGGTGTTCAGATTAATTCGAATTCAGTTCTCGTTGCACTTCTAGACTCTCATTATACTGAACTCTCTGAATTGGTTGAGAAAGCTTTGTTGTTACAGACATTAGAAGAAGCTGTTGGTAAACACAATATCACCATCTTCGCACCAAGAAATGAAGCATTAGAGAGAGATCTTGATCCTGAATTCAAACGATTCTTACTCGAACCTGGTAACATCAAATCTCTTCAGAAACTGTTGATGTTTCATATCACCCCTAGTCGAATCGGATCGTCCGAGTGGCCTTCTTCGTCTGTTAAAGAGTCAACTAGGCATCGAACTCTCTCCACTCATGAACATCTCAATTTATTCACGAGGAAAGATTCAACCAAGAAAGTCGATCGTGCCGTGGTAATTCATCCCGATGTTATAATTCGTCCAGACGGTGTCATTCACGGAATTGAAAGGCTATTAATTCCACGATCCGTACAAGAGGATTTTAACCGTCGTCGTAGTCTGCGTTCAATATCGGCAGTCATACCAGAGGGGGCGCCAGAAATTGATCCAAGAACAAACCGGTTGAAGAAAAAAGCAGCACCAGTCCCAGCCGGTTCACCACCGGCTTTACCGATTTCATACGCAATGGCTCCAGGTCCATCACTAGCACCAGCTCCAGCACCGGGCCCAGGAGGACCACGCCACCATTTCGATGGGCACAGTCAGGTTAAAGATTTTATTCACACTCTATTGCACTACGGAGGTTATAATGAAATGGCTGATATCCTTGTAAACTTAACTTCATTAGCAACTGAGATGGGTAAATTAGTATCAGAAGGTTATGTGATTACGGTATTAGCACCTAACGACGAAGCCATGTCGAGATTAACAACAGATCAATTGAGTGAACCTGGTGCACCAGAACAGATAATGTATTATCACATAATACCCGAATATCAAACTGAGGAGAGTATGTATAATGCCGTGAGAAGATTTGGGAAAGTGAAATATGATACTTTGAGATTGCCTCACAAAGTCGTTGCTCAAGAAGCTGACGGGTCTGTTAAATTTGGGAATGGTGATGAATCTGCTTATCTGTTTGATCCTGATATCTTCACTGACGGTAGAATTTCAGTTCAAGGTATTGATGGGGTCCTATTTCCTCCTGATGATAAAGAAAATCAACCAAAACCCGAAACTGAAAAGGCTGTTCAGTCTACCAGTAAAAAGACTTCAGTCAAGCCAAGAAGAGGTACATTAACTCAATTTCTTCCTTTTAACTTTGATTAATTCTGTTTATCCGGCGTGACAATTTTGATTAAAACTAAAAACATGTTCAAGCATCAAGAGACACATAAGTTAATAATAATACAAGTGGGATTCCCTTCCCATTTCCCCACCTTACTATTCCAGCTAATTCCGGTGTTTTGGATTGTCGGTGTGATATATGGTGGTGGTGGTAGGTCATATTTGATATTTGTGAAATGCGCTTCTTTTCTTCTTTTACAGTGGCTTTCGCCTTTAGCTGGTTGTGTTTTCTTTACCAGGTGTCTATCTATAATATGCATGAATTCCCTTTCTACCTGTTTTCCCTATCAAGCATAGTGTGTGATGGGGTTTATCTAAGTTATAACTTATAACCCTAGTTTCCAGTTTTTCTACTAATTAAAAAAAAGTGATGTCTGATTCGTTGTCTCCGTATTCAAGTCTCCAAACAGTGTTGTTATTCTTAAAAAGTTACTCGTATAATTCATGTGCATGTTAATATTATACTGTATAAGCCACTTGCGCCAAGTTTAAGGGCGGTTTGCACTTTTACAGCTGGTGAACTGGTCCTTTTAAGTCAACTCAACTGATAGTAGTTCCCTCCGACAATGAAATAAGAATAAAAGTCCACTATTAGATTCTTGCCTTGGTTTCTCTGTGTTGCCCTCGATTTAGCGTAGCTAGGATGCCAGTGCCTAGATAATTGGCATCAAAAAGGGTGATTAATTTGATGGTAAAAAAGAAAGATTTCATGAGGATGAAAAGTTAGATTATACGGTGAAAAATCAAATAACAGAAATGGAATATATATATATATATATATATATATATATATATATATATACACGGAGAGAAAAAGGACAAAGGAAAATCCAGGTTGGGAAGGCTGCTAATAATTAGAGAGTAAAAGTGATTCTCTGCCGACAAAAACTTTCTAAAATTATAAACCAAACCTTGATTTTAGATTTAGAATCCTTTCTTACTGACATGATTTGGTTTCTGTATTTATTCTGAAAATTTATTTACACATAGAATTAATTGATAAAAATTGTTATATACTGTAACAGTTATGAAAGCATGCACATAATAGTGATATTACAGTACTTTTGTTGGTATAACTCTTCATGAGCTTAATAAATCTTGTTACTTATGCAGGGAAATTGTTGGAAGTAGGTTGCGGGATTCTATCGGCATTCGGCACCAACTGCAAGTAAAATCACCAAAAGCAACATTTCTCGAAGAGCAAGAGGTAGAAACTTGAACAAACTTTCTTACCTTGATATCTTTACCTTCATATACAGAGTAAATCGTGTCCATGTTGACCTTGGCTCTTGACAAAAAACAAAACAAACATTGATGAATACGAAGAAGACACTAGCACCTACCAGCTTTCTGGACCACTGAGTATAATTTTTCAACAACAAGAATAATAGACTCAACAAGAATGGTAGAAACTAGAAAATCTTTAGCATTAAGTTTCACCAAGAATTACACTATCCTTTGATGCTCTTTTGATTAAAATACCACTTACTAAGTAATGACAAAATTTCCACTAATTAGTTTTATGTATTAATGGACGTATGGTGTTAGGTTTCATCAAAAGATTTAGGGTGATGGTCCCCCAAAAATATTGTACCTTCGGTCGTCCTCATGGAGCCTTACTTAATGCAGTTGGTTTAGTGATGGAAACCATTAAATATGTATATACCCAACATAGCTTTTATTGTGCATAGAGAATTAGAAATACATTGGTCTTGATTCGCTGATACTGATATTTTCATTTACTATTGCAGTTGCATCGAAGAATCCAAGATACACTAAAAGCTAGCGATAAAGAAAAGAGTGTACAAATTGTGTCCTGCCCACCATCCTACCCGAATAATTGGGTGTTTTAGTGGGGTTCTACGAATTTACATATTTTGGATTTTCACTTTTTGCGTCAATTCTTGTACGTAGATACTACAGTGGTGTGGAGGTAAACATCAATGGACAATTGATACTTGGGAGTGATGGAGGGAAAGGAATAGAGGTTAGGGTTTTCATTAGTTGTTATTAGTAGTCATGTGAAGGAGAAAATAGTACAACAACACACCCCATGTTTATTATTTTCACTCATATTTTGTGTGTAGATAAATGGTAATTTATAAGAAATTATTGTGTTCTTACTACTTGTAGAACTGTTTGTGAGAATCTTTAAGTTTTTGAACTGATTGCTTGGGGTATTCGGGGAAAGAGAGACAGTTTGCTGTGTGTGTGTGTGAGGCTTTTATTTGTTTATTTTGAGTGTGTGCATGCATGTAATCAATAAGGAAGGTGTCAGTCAGTTTTTGGCCAGTTCTTTCACGTGGACTGAAGTTTCTTCTTTCATCCCTGTTGCAATAATTTATGCACAATTAAGTGTCAATAGAAGTTAATGTCGTTAAAAACCTAGTTCTAGGCTCACAGAGTATTGGGTTGCTCTGCATGCCATTCTGATTCCGTTGTCTGGTATCTAACATTCATTTGATGTTTTTCTTTTATGATCTCTGGGGTCTCGATGTAAGTAATAGTCTGGTATGGCTATGGGTTTTAACTGCAAACAATCAATTTTGAACTAACGCCAATATTTTTTTTAATAAGGAAAAGAGGTAAAATCATATTTCAGAATGTGCACATTAACTGAGAACTAGTGTTGTCCAGTCCAGCAGTCTGCTAGTTCTCATTTCATCCTGATCAGAGCTCCGGGACTTAGACAAGAGACTTTCCCTACTGCTTTGACTATAACTAAAATTATTGAAGACCTATTAAAATTACAGTATCTATTATTCATAACCAGATTAATAAGTAGTTTTCTCTGTTACTGATTATACACCATGTAGCAATCTCAAAAACTTTCTTTCTATCATGCTTCAGGCTAAATTTTGCGCCAATCTTTTAAGCATACAAACTTCTGATCAGTTTTATTATGTGGCAAGAATTTGATTCAAACTTCATTCTGCTACCTAACACTCTGTTGCTCAGTTTTAATTTGTTGTTGTTGCTCTTAATTTCATACTAGTTGGGAGGGCTTGTCCAAGATTTGAGCCCCTTGCTCCTCTGCATCGACCTATATGATCATAGAGAATTAACCCCATTCCAAAATTGTTAGTTGCAATATTTAGCATAGTTCCTACATTTATTTTCAGGGTGAAAAGCATTGGTTCTTTCTAATTGATTCTGAATTCAATTGTTTTGCTCTTTACCTCAATCTCTTGTATATTCCACGTGCATAGGATTAGTTTTATTTTTGACTGTAGCAGCATTGTGTATGTTTATAAAACTTATAATCTCCTTCGCAATGCTTCCTGCATTTGGTTTGATGTTCTGAAAATCCAGGTTGCATATGGCTTTCCATATATGTCATAAGACAGTGACACATATCTCTCGCCGGTCACAAAGACCCTTTTTTTTCTTCTATTTGTTAGAAGGTTAGGTGAGCCAATTATGAAAATCAACCATTTAATTGTAAACTTCATATGGGTCGTATTAAAGTTCATGCCAAACATGTTGGACCATAGGGCAATGCATGAAAATGTGAGATAAATATTCTTTTTGACAATTACAGATTTTGCAGATCCTATTTATATAATTTAGGGTCCTTCCAACCATTTCTCTTACGGATAAAATTGAATGAGCAGCTTTCCATGTAAACAATATGATGGATGGGGTGGTTTCTAAGTTCTAGATAGCCATCTAGTTTTTCTTGTCACTGGTCCTGGATTGATTATTCTTATATAAGGAATTAACGGCTAACCTTCCATCTTTAGTTAGTGGCCATGTGATTTTATCCTCCTGTCTTGTTTTTAAGCAAGTATTCAATATTTTGTTAACAATACTATTATTAAACATATTGTGTATGACAGGCCTATTCCACTGAGTTTGTTGGATAGCAAGTAAGACAACTTTTCAACATTTGCAGGACAATTATTTCGTATTGGAATTGGATTCTTCAATCCTTTAACCTAATTACCTACTTCCTATTTCTCAATTCTCTGAATGTTAGCTATGTCTGAAAGGATTCCTTTCCGGACCCATGAATCAATAGGTTTTGGAATGTTTGACATATGCATTATGTCCTCTTTAACGAAGTAGTTATCTTGCATCACTAGAGCCCCCAAAGTGTTAGGCTTTTCCATCATTCTCCATCCCATTTAGGAGATGATGGCACTGTAGAATTTTTCAAGGTTTAAGAAACCCAAGCTGGAGAAGGCGATCCAAGATTTCATGTAGATTTCTTCGGATTTCCATCCTCCTTAACCCATAAAATATCACTTTAGATTTTGTTCATTTCATCAGTAGTGGTTTTTGGAATTTTAAAAGTACTCATCTGATAGTTAGCCATTGTATAAGTTACATGTTCAATCAATACCATTTTTCCAACGGGGTTTATGGTTTGTTGTTCCAACCAGCCATTATATGGGGATGACTTGCCACTCTATGTTGGGAAGAAGTATTGTTGCTAAAGAAAATCTCAGATTTTGCTAAATTTATCATTTGACCAAAGTAACTACTGAACTGAGCTATGAGATTTAGTAAGTTGTCATGCTCATTTTTATTTGCTTTGTAGAAAATGATACAATCATTTGCAAATAACAAGTGACTAATAGGTGATGCTTTTTAACAGTTTTTAAACCATGCAATTTTCCTTCTTGCTCGTCTTGCATCAGGGTTCTAGAAAATACTTCAATGCAAAGAATGAAAAGAAAAAGGGATAACGAATCCCTTGGAGATGGGAACTGAACTTTTGGTATAAGAGAACAAAAGTGGACTTCATCTTCTTTAACATATACCCTATTTCAAAATAAAATAAAAATTGCGCCAATTTAATTAGGTCGTCATTAATTGTCGCCTAATTTTCTTAGAAGAAATTTGGAGAGAAACCATTTAGACCAGGAGCCTTCTTTACTTACATAGCAAACATGACATCTTTTATTTCACTAGGATGGGGTTTCTCTAGATGAATTTCATTTCCATGGACGGCTAAACTTGGACGATAATGGTTATTTGATGGATGGATGAAGTAGTTAATCAAGAGTAAGGCTTAGAGTACCAATAAATTAAAAATAGAAGTCTAAAATATAAGTCTAAATTTCAACATTATTTTTCGGTTAAGTTATAATATTTGAATTAATTTATAATGTGGCATCCGTTTTACAAGATATAAAATTAAATACTAACAACTCCAATACAAACTTCAATAAAAATCTCAGACAATCTTTGGTATCATGTTTATCTATATTTGACGTAACTTTCATTTGATGCGCTCTTGAGAAGATTTTTCTTGCTATTCGTAACTTGGGTTGTTAACCTTCAAAACATGACCTCTTCTTTGCCTTTTAACAACATATTTTCATATGTTAACTTTGAAAACTTGAAGTCATCTTTTCCTTTTACTATTCTCTATTTTTTTTAAACCATCAAATATTTTTTCAACACCACCCTTAAATTTGGCTTCAAAAAATCCATTATATTGGTGTTGATTGGTGACTTGGGGTAACATTTAGACATTTATACTCAGAAATTTAGAGGAGTGTTTGTACCATAATTAAATTGCCACTTATTTGACCACAATGTTGTTTGAACCACCATTCAACTGTCATCAAAATATGCCATCCAGCCTATCAGCTATCCCAGTTTGCCATGAAGTCATCTTTCTGTCAATGGTCAAAGTCAATGATCAATGGTCAAAGTTAACCGTCGGTCAGCAGTCAAAGTCAATATAAAATGGTCAAGACCCATTTCACCCGACCCGAGCCGTCGGTCCATTTTGTCTGTCCTACCTCACCAGTCCAGTTCGTCTGACCCGACTCATCCTACTCGGCTCGTGGACTCGATTCTCGAGGTTCGTTACTTTTATACTTCAAGTAAATATTTTGGGCATGATGCAATCCACTATATTTTCAAGTGCCAAACATGCTACCATCCATGTTGTGAGTCAAGCTGCCAGCCATGCTGTTATCCAGTCATCAATTCAGTTTTCTAGCCATGTTGCCAACGAGTCTCCCATCCCATTATGCCTGTCAACCAGTCAAGCCAATCTGCCAGAAAGTCTCACCAGTCAAATCCGCTGGTCCATGACGATTTGGCCCGTTTTCAGATCCAATGCCAGAATCCTCCAGGAAGGTTTTAGAAGTTTTTGGATTGCTTGTTAACCAAGTCGTTGCAGAGAAAGTGCTGGAACATTCCAGATATCTTGCTGGCCAAGTTACTTGCATATAAAGTTTATCTCGAATTTAAGGTTTATCCCATATATTTAACTATATAAATAGAGGGGAATCTAAACCCTAAAGGATGAGGCTCGGATACACAAAAAACACAAGGAGAAATACACCAGCAAACCCTAAAAAGGGATTATAAATTCATTGTAATCCATAGATCAATAAAATATTTCTTTCTACGAGGATTCGTCCGTGGATGTAGGAAAAACTTGCCGAACCGCGTTAAATTCGTGTCTCTCTTATTTATGTTTGTTTCGTGTTATTAATCCTAATTTACATCATCATCATCAAACCAATCATCATCAAACAAGAAGCTAAAACACAAATTAGAAGAAACCTTAATAGGATAGAGTGAGTCATGGTGTCTATTGAGTATTTGAAAGTAGGTGTAATTTATAGGTGCAAAAATATAACAGTTTTACGGTTGTTGGGATGTAACCTCGAACCAGCCCTCTGGCCCATATGTGCTAATTTTTGTTATTTTTTCATTTTTTTCACTTGATCACTACCCTTAGCCCGAACCAAAAAAATAGTGAAACATATCTCGGGTTCATCACTTCCTTGAACGATCGTTTCAATTATCTCCTATGAAGCACAGATACTGATATGTGGATTCGTGAAAATTCTAATAATAGAGATACCAAACTGTGTACGAGAGTGCTACACCGGAAAATTCCAATAAGGGGATTGGATGGTTTATGAGCGCCCTCTACCATCGGAATTTGGGATTATCATGGATTAAAGTGGAGCCCAGGTGCTTGTTAGAGGCGGAACTTTCCGTTGGTATTGTGAATTGGTAAACCTAGCAATTTCGGTACATTAACTAAGAACAAGTCTTGTGTAATAGTATGCTAGTTCTCAATTGATCCATAATTCTAGATCAGAGTTTCGAGAGTTATAAGAGATTTTCCCTATTATTACCTTTGACTATAACTAAAGTTACTGGAGATAATGAAGAATAAATTGTGAACGGAATTGTGATCCCAAGGCCTATTAAAATTATAGTTTCTGGTAACCATAGCCAGATTAATAACTAAGTAGTTTTCTGTGTTACTAATTATACTCTATACCAATCTCAAAAACTCCATTCCATCATACGCCAGATTAAATCTTCAGCCAATCTTTTCGGCGTGCAAACTTCCGATCAGCTTTATTATATGGCAAGAACTTGATTCGAACTCCATTCTTCTACCTAACTCTGCTTCCAGTTATAAGTTGTTGTTGTTGCTCTTAGTTTAATATTAGCTGAGAGGCCTTGTCCAAGATTTGACCCCCTTGCTCCTCTGCATCGAACTATATGATCATAGAGAATTAACCCCATTCCAAAATTGTTGTTGCAATAGTTAGCATAGTTGCTACATTTATTTTCAGGGTGAAAAGCATTGGTTCTTTCCAAAACGATTTTGAGTTCAATTATTTTGCTAAGTGCCTCATCTATTGTATATTCCACATGCGTAACATTAGTTTTATTGATGGCTTTAGTAGCATTGTGTATGTTTATAAAACTTATAATCTCCTTTTCAATGCTTCTTGCATTTGGATTGATGTTCAGAAAAGCCGAGCTGTATCTGGTTTTCTATATATGCCATAAGACAGGGGCACACATCTCTCGCCACCCAAAAAAAAACCTTCTATTTTTTTCTATTTGTTAGAAGGTATGTGAGCCAATTATGAAAATCAACCTTTTGATTGTAAACTCCATATGGGAGAAATTGAAATTTCTTCCAAACTTATTGGAGCAAGGGGCAATGCATGAAAAGGTGAGATAAAGATTCTTTTTGGCAATACAGATTTTGTATATGGTGTCTGAAAAAGCGGGGGTCTAACAACCACACCCAATATTTCGCTTAGCATTCTGTATGGACAAACTCCAATATACTTTATAGAGAATCAAGTAGACAGTAAGACTCAATCTAGATAAAAAGTATATCAAAGAGTTTATATCTCAATCTATCGATTTGATCAATACTCAAGCAAATAGAAATATGCAAGTCTTTATCAAAGAGAGATAACTTGGATGGTACCAAAGACCAATATCCAAGTGTCAATCAATTTAAATAAACAATAGAAAGGTCGGATATTCTAATTGATTGAATAACGCACAATCTGTATTATTTCAATTATATAAACAAATATAATGTGGAAAAGAAATAACACAGACACCAGAAATTTTGTTAACGAGGAAACCGCAAATGCAGAAAACCCCCGGGACCTAGTCCAGATTGAACACACACTGTATTAATCCGCTACAAACACTAGCCTACTCCAAAATAACTTCGGTATGGACTGTAGTTGAACCCCAACCAATCTCACACTGATCGAAGGTACAATTATGCTCCTAAGTCTCTGATCCCAGCAGGATACTACGTACTTGATTCCCTTAGATGATCTCACACACAACTAAGAGTTGCTACGACCCAAAGTCGAAGACTTTAATAAAAAAATCTGTATCACACACAAAAGTCTATGGTAATAGATAAATACGTCTCCCACGAATATACCTACGAGTTTTTGTTCCGTCTTTTAATAAACCAAGGTGAACATGAACCAATTGATAATCCGGACGTATATTCCCGAAGAACAACCTATATTATCAATCACCTCACAATAGTCTTAATCGACGCAGCGAAAAAAGATATTGTGGAATCACAAACGATGAGACGAAGATGTTTTTGATTACTTTTTATCTTGCCTATCGGAGATAGAAATCTCAAGCCAATAATTACAATTGTACTCGTACGATAGAAACAACAAGATCAGATCACACAACTACAAGAAAAGTAGTATCGGTCTGGCTTCACAATCCCAATGAAGTCTTCAAGTCGTTAACCTGGTTTAGAAAAATAAACCAAAGGTTAAAAGAGAATTGACTCTAGCTTAGCACAACTAGTATCACACAAAATGTGCGGGGATTAGGTTTCCCAGTTGCTAGAGTTCTCCCTTATATAGTCTTTCAAATCACGGTTTCCAATCAATGTTAGCTTGGTAACAAAGCATTCAATATTCACCGTTAGATGAAAACCTGATTTAGATTCAAGCTAATATTTATCAACCGTTAGATTAAAAACATAGCTTGTTATACACAAATGAAATGCACGTTCCTGGGATTGTGTAACCGAGCCCAAACTTGTACATTAGTTAGTTCAACAATAGTTAACCAAATGGTTAGCCATATGATCACTTTCATATCAACCATATTCTTCTTCACCATAACTAGTTCAAATGACTCAGATGAACTAGTTAGAGAGTTGTTCAATTGCAAGGAAATCTTATGTACTACACAAGACACAATTGAAGCAAAAACGATTTGATTCACACGAATCGGTTCATGAACTCTATGGCCACGGTTTGCAATTGCATTCCTTAGTTTATAAAGATAAGTTCACTAAACATCGTTTTTAGACATAACCTACTCAAGTTCGCGGATTGGGTTCGTGGACTTAAGTTCCCAGATGGAGTTCATAAACTCCAGCAGAAATTCTCGGGTTTGGGAACTTCACCAGTTCACAGACTGGGTTTGCGGACTGAGTTCGCGGACTTAGCTCACAAACTTCTCCGGTTCACTTGATCAACAAAGTTCGCAAACTTTGGTTCAAGCAATAAAGATTTATACATATATGTGTTTCCAAAATAATGCTTATATCCTCCAAATGGTTATATAGTCTAAACTTTCATTTCAATCATTGAAACATTCTCAGAGAACGTTATATAGTTGTTATTCACAAACCATTTTTCGTCAGAGCAATTTTCAAAGTGATTGAAACATAACATGACTTTCGTCACTAGGTAAAGATGAACTTGGCTAAAGCGAAAGCTTTACCAACACATATTTCGAGAAAAAGATAGGCGAGGTAAACTCGGCTCGAAATACCAAATGTGTATAATATAAGTCTATATAGCAAAACGACTTTTGTCTCAAGATAGGAGATAAATAGACTTTTGAGTGATAGATAAGTTCAAGTCTCCACATACCTTTTATTCGATGAAGATCCACCAGTTCCTTGAGTAGTCCTTCGTCTTGTATGATGATTTTCATGGAGTTCTTGAGCTCAACTACACTTTCTATCCTAGTTCGAGACCTTAGCTATAGTAGACTAGAAATCAATACTTATAGTTTTGATCACTAACATTGACAAACATGTTTGAGATAGAAACGCATGCGAGCTCGACCGATCAACGATCTAACAATCTCCACCTTTGTCAGTTTTAGTGACAAAATTATCAATACATATGGAATACAAAATATATATAAATAAACTTTTGTAGCTCCTATTCCACATGTCTAATCTTCAACATTACTTGAAATCTTCGTCACTCCCAAGTACTCCAATGATCCCAAAGGTTGTAAGTTTAGCATCATCGTTGTTGAAAATCCGTAGCTATAACAACGAGAAAACAAGAGTTCTCAATCATTGTTATACAGTGTCATAGTATCAATACACACCGTCAAAGTTCAATTGTATCACAACTTTAACAACAATACTATGGTGATATATGTCACTCCCACTTAGTCAATACTCCATCTCACATGGAAACCACTCCCCCTTACATAATGATCCGAAAACCATATGTATTTGTAGTGTGAATTACATATTAATTCTCCCCCTTTTTGTCAATAAAATTGGAAAAGGTACAAGAACGGGATCCTAATGAAATTTCCGAAAGAGACATTTCATGACCAAAAGAAAGCATATATCATCTTATTTAGATGCAATTATAAAGTCGAAGCTAAATGCATCAAGGAGTTTATTAAGATACAAGATAAACCCTAAAATATTCCACAGCCGCAATCCCCACAAAGATTTGGCAATTAAGCAGAAGTTCAAAAGAACTCTCCCCCATAATATGTCATTCCCGAAAGAACAACAGGAGCGACCTTAATTTCAAAAAGAAAAGAAGGATTTCTTTGGACACAACAATTTACATACAAGTATGAATTTGAATCTAAAATATTAAATTAATCATAAGAGAACCCATGATTGACTTAATCGGAAATGCTCAATACAAGTAAACTTATGGAGACTTAAAAACACTCAATTAGATTAATCACAAGAAAACCCATAATTAATCTAATCGAAATACACAATCAAACTAATCATAAAAGTAATCAATTTAATTGGTCATGCTCGAAACAAAGTATCTCATGGAACAACAACTATGCCAAAACAATGACTCAGTCGATAAATCTCAACATAAGACACCTTATGGAACAACACAGTATGTACACAAATTATGGATCAGAGATCGACCTAATACCGTGGAATAATCAATGGCTCATTATATTTTCAATCACCATTTGCACAATGACATCCAATAGTCATAATCCTTGAACACAAAAGATTTTAACCTATCTTCCATAAAAAATTGACATAATAGGCTTAACTTTTGTATTTGTCAAAAGTCAATTCATTCTTTCATCAATACACATATCAACTCATGAATGACTTTACTTTTGACAACGTATGGGACAATCAAGTTCACGGACGTAAACACACATATCCCATAATAATATTGCAATATATAAAACCATAAAGATTAATATTGCAAAAATCATCTTCCAAACAAATTTAGAATTTAACCCAATAAATATAAAAACATGAATATGAAAACGTTGGACATAGCTATGTGTAACTACAATAATGGATATTCCAAACTTTAGTTATTCTTCTACGTAAAACAAGAAAAACAGAAGATTTACTAGGCAATAAGACCTTTAAAGAATTTTTTATCGTCCCCGAACTCCTTATCGTCAACCGCCATTGGAACATAAGGTTCATTAAGGTAGGAGTTAATATCAATGAACCTTCTTGGATGATGTTGTCGAACCAGGGCCTTCTGAATATCATGAGTCTTATACACAAAAGCCTTTATTTGTTGAATCTCTTTTCGCATCTCCTTCAACCCATCAAGAACATCAGAGAACTTCTGAGAATTTGAAGGAACGGCTCTTGGCTTCCTCACATTCCTTCTTTTCCTTTTCAATGTTGGAGATAATGGATTTTTCTTTTTCCTTCGTGATTGATGGCTTAACAATCATATTAACATCTTTTCCATCAGAATACATCATGCTTGGAGTATCCATAAACGTATGGGTTTTTGAGAGGAAATCACAATTTTCTCAACAAGTAGTCTTGATATAAAAAGAGGTTCCACAGAAGGAAAAATGAATGTAGGGTTTTGAAACCTTTAAACAGGTTCATACACGACCAACTCTCAACCCTATGAAGAGTAGAATTGTCGATAGTACCCTCTCTTTTTTTTGATAGACAAAAAGAAAGAAAATCTAAGGAAAAAAAACAAACTTTTCCTAAAGCATAAGAGGTACAAAATCATTGTCTCTTTCGACCAGGCACTTGAGACAAGATTTCAAAACACAACACAATCAAGTTGCGTTGCGGTGAACAACAATTTGTCCACCATTTTCCTCTTGAGAGGAATCTACAGACCTCTGTCTATCGAAACGACTCGACCATACTTTCTTTTCTAATGGTCTTGGTTTATCCTTGGAAACTAACTTCTTAGACAAAGATAAAATCCTACATACCTCAGCGGTCTTCTGAGCAAGTTTAAGCTTTCTTGCTAAATGATTTGCTCTTCGTTGAAGTTTGTTGACGTGCCTTCGTTGATGTTTGTACTTGTAAAACCTTGATAGTTCATGACCCTTTAACGAACAATAAGAAAATGTCAAGTTAGGACAAAAATCAGGCTTTTGAGATGTGCAAGCAGCTAGGCACATGGTGGAACTTGAAACACTACAAACAAAGTTTCCAAAGGATGGGTCAACTTTATCTTCCAGAATAGTTGGATTATCTTCTGAAAGAATATCAAGATTGATGTATGTATTGCTACAATAATCAAAATCAATATTTTCACCAAGAAGTGCAACACTTGATTTCTCGTCTTCATTAGAATCATAGATGTCAGACATTTCATCAAGAGTTGTAGCAAGACCTTTGTTCCCAGTGTATTTTCTACGATTTGGGCACTCATTTTCAAAATGACCAAATCCCTTACACTTAAAGCACTGAGGCATATCCTCGTGATAAGTTTCATCAGTATCCCTATTTTTAGGAGGAACACGATTATGAGGTTTGATTGATGCCTTAAGATTATCTCTGGAGAACCGTTTACTTCTCTTCAACAGAAGATCCCTAAACTGTCTTGTGATCAACGAGACTGATTTGTCAAGATATTCATCAGATGAAGATGTCTCAGAGTGATCATCTTCAGAGATATACACTTTTTTTTACTTTCATCAAGTAATTTAGTGTCCTTTAGTGCTTTGAACGCAATATCTTTAGATTTGGATGAATGTTCGTGATCAAAGATCCTAAGCTTCCCAACCAACGTATTTCTGGAGAGATTATCAAGGTTATTTCCCTCAACGATGGCATGCTTCTTAGAATCGTATCTAGATGGCAGCGATCTGAGAATTTTCATCACAATGTCCTTTTCAGGAATAATCTTACCCAATTCAAAAGATCCACTAACAATTTCAGACACTTTGTGATTAAACTCATCAAATGTTTCTTCATCTGCCATACGAAAATTTTCCCAATAAGGTTTTGAAGCCAAGCTTCCTTTTCACTGGTATTTCCATCAAATACGGTTTCTAAGATATCCCAAGCTTCTTTAGACTTAGTGAAATTTGACACATGGTGCTGAAGATTTGGGGTAATGGCATGTATAATGGCATTCAAACCGTCGGAGTTTTGCTTTGCAGCATTTATCTCGGTAGGGGTGTATTCACCAATGTCCTTGGGAACGTTTACATCTCCAACTGCCACAACGGGAGCATTATAACCATTAACTACATGTACCCATGATTGAAAATCACATTCTTGAAGAAAAGCTCGCGTAGCAATTTTCCACCATAAGTAATTAGAGTCATCGCAGACTGGTGGTACGTTAATAGAGATAGCACCTCTGTCCATAGAGTCAGATTGCTACAAACACAGACTTGTAAGGTATTAAACGTGTTTGCCTGCTCTTATACCAATTGAAAAAGAGGGGGTCTAACAACCACACCCAATATTTCGCTTAGCGATCTGTATGGACAAACTCCAATATACTTTCTAAAGAATCAACTAGACAGTCAGACTCAATCTAGATAAAAGTATACCAAAGAGTTTATAATCAATATCTCGATTTGATCTATACTCAAGTAAATAGAAATCTGCAAGTCTTTATCAAAGAGAGATAACTTGGATGGTACCAAAGACCAATATCCAAGTGTCAATCAATTTAAATCAACAACCAAAAGGTCGGATATGCTAATTGATTGAACAACGCACAACCTGTATTATTTCAATTATATAAACAAATATAATTCGGAAAAAAAATAACACAGACACCAGAAATTTTGTTAACGAGGAAACCGCAAATGCAGAAAAACCCCGGGACCTAGTCCAGATTGAACACACATTGTATTAAGCCGCTACAGACACTAGCCTACTCCAAACTAACTTCGGTCTGGACTGTAGTTGAACCCCAACTAATCTCATACTGATCCAAGGTACAGTTATGCTCCTACGTCTCTGATCCCAGCAGGATACTACGTACTTGATTCCCTTAGATGATCTCACACACAACTAAGAGTTGCTACGACCCAAAGTCGAAGACTTTAATAAACAAATATGTATCACACAAAAAAAGTCTATGGTAATAGATAAATCCGTCTCCCACAAATATACCCACGAGTTTTTGTTCCGTCTTTTGATAAATCAAGGTGAACAGGAACCAATTGATAATCCAGACTTATATTCCTGAAAAACAACCTAGTATTATCAATCACCTCACAATAGTATTAATCGACGAAGCGAAAAAAGATATTGTGGAATCACAAATGATGAGACGAAGATATTTGTGATTAATTTTTATCTTGCCTATCGTAGATAGAAATCTCAAGCCAATTATTACAATTGTGCTCGTACGAATAAAACATCAAGATCAGATCACACAACTACAAGAAAAGTAGTATCGGTCTGGCTTCACAATCCCAATGAAGTCTTTAAGTCGTTAACCTGGTTTAGAAGAAGAAACCAAAGGTTAAAAGAGAATCGACTCTAACTTAGCACAACTAGTATCACACAGAATATGTGGGGATTAGGTTTCCCAGTTGTTAGAGTTCTTCCTTATATAGTCTTTCAAATCAGGGTTTGCAATCAATGTTAGCTTGGTAACAAAGCATTCAATATTCACCTTTAGATGAAAACCTGATTTAAATTCAAGCAAATATTTATCAACCGTTAGATTGAAAACATAGCTTGTTATACACAAATGAAATGCACGTTCCTGGGCTTGTGTAACCGTACCTAAACTTGTACATTAGTTGGTTCAACAATTGTTAACCAAATGGTTAGCCATATGATCACTTTCATATCAACCATATTCTTCTTCACCATAACTAGTTCAAATGACTCAAATGAACTAGTTAGAGAGTTGTTCAATTGCAAGGAAATCTTATGTACTACACAAGACACAATTGAAGAAAAAATGATTTGATTCACACGAATCGGTTCATGAACTCTATAGCCACTGTTTGCAATTGCATTCCTTAGTTTATAAAGATAAGTTCACTAAACATCGTTTTTAGACATAACCTACTCAAGTTCGCGGACTGGGTTCGCGGACTTAAATTCTCGGATGGAGTTCACAAACTCCAGCAGAAATTCTCGGGTTTGAGAACTTCGCCAGTTCACAGACTGGGTTCGTGGACTGAGTTCGCGGACTTAGCTCATGCACTTCTCCGGTTCACTTGATCAATAAAGTTCGCACACTTTGGTTCAAGCAAAAAGGACTTATACATATAAGTGTTTCCATAATAATGCTTATATCCTCCAAATGGTTATATAGTCTAAACTCTCATTTCAATCATTGAAACATTCTCAGAGAACATTATATAGTTGTTATTCACAAACCATTTTTCTTCAGAGCAATTTTCAAAGTGATTGAAACGTAATATGACTTTCATCACTAGGTAAAGATGAACTTGGCTAAAGCGAAAGCTTTACCAACATATATTTCGAGAAAAAGATAGGCGAGGTAAACGAGGCTCGAAATACCAAATGTTTATAATCTAAGTCTATATAGCAAAACGACTTTTGTCTCAAGATAGGAGATAAATAGACTTTTGAGTGATAGATAAGTTAAAGTCTCCACATACCTTTTAGTTGATGAAGATCCACCAGCTCCTTGTGTAGTGCTTCTTCTTGTATGATGATTGTCATGGAGTTCTTGGGCTCAGCTACACTTTTTATCCTAGTCCGAGACCTTAGCTATAGTAGACTAGAATCAAGACTTATAGTTTTGATCACTAACATTGACAAAAATACTTGAGATAGCAACGCATGCGAGTTCGACCGAGAAATGCTCTAGCAATCTCCCCCTTTGTCAATTTTAGTGACAAAACTATCAATACATATGGAATACAAAAAATATATAAATAAACTTTTGTAGCTCCTATTCCACATGCCTAATCTTCAACATTACTTGAAATCTTCGTCACTCCCAAGTATTCCAATGATCCCAAAGGTTGTAAGTTTAGCATCATCGTTGTTGAAAATCCGTAGCTATAACAACGAGAAAACAAGAGTTCTCAATCATTGTTATACAATGTCATAGTATCATTACACAGCGTCAAAGTTCAATTGTATCATAACTTTAACAACAATATTACGGTGATATGTCACTCCCCCTTAGTCAATACTCCATCTCACATGGAAACCACTCCTCCTTACATAATGATTCGAAAACTATATGTATTTGTAGTGTGAACTACATATTAATTCTCCCCTTTTTTGTCAATAAAATTGGCAAAGGTACAAGAACGAGATCCTAATGAAATTTCCGAAAGAGACATTTCTAGTTTTTCTTGTTATTGGTCATAGACCGACCATTATGAGTCAGTTCCTTGTATAAAAATTAACTGTGACAGACCGAAAAATTACGCCCGGCATGCCTGGGTGCGCAAGCCATAACTCCCTTATGCGCCATGATGATGCTACTACCAGTCCCTAAAGCTAGGAATGCACGTCTATTTTCCCTTGCAAGCATGCTTCGTACACATGATTCGTCTAATTTTGCTTCCACATCGTTCCAAACTTACCCTTGTACGCAAAAGGGTATCAGGCCATAGGGCCAACACCAATGCATATCGCATGCTTCACTGGCTTTGCCTCATTGAATTTTCTATCAAGATGAGCGATCGCCATACTACCGAGTCTTGTCCATGCATAAGGCATAAGCCGCTTCAATCCTATTCCCATTTTCCTACCGCGCTTACTAACTCTATGTAGCTTGATAGGAAGTATGAGCATCCCTCTGCTGGCATGCAACTAAGCCTCTTCAAGCTTGGCTGCAATCATCTTGCATAGAGCTACCGAGCTTAGATGATATGAGGGATCAACGTGATGGACTGGCAATGCTGCAACTCATTGTGGCTGCCTACGTATCCTTCCCTACTCCAAAGGGATCAAGCATAAACCGTAGTTCATCCTCGAAGGGACAACAACTTAAGCCATACTCGTTTGCAAGGCCATGGCCAAGCAATAATGGTGATGGCCTAGTCCGTATAGTCTATTCCGTCAAAATGCATCCAAGAATGCATAATTAGTCTGCGGCATTGGCATAGTGATTCCCATGCTTACTGTGCTCCATTGGCTAAGATACAAAGCTATAAATGAGACTAAGGCATCATTTACACTCTTCCCGCTAAGCTATGAAGCTTACTTGGTGCATGGTCCACATATGCACCTTCAACCAACTACCCCTCCCTTTATATGTTTATTTGACATTTTTACAACTTTGATTAGAGGAGCAAAAATCATTCATGAAACTCCCACTTTTACTATTCATGACCGTTGCCATATATTTCCTGAATAACTGGCCAAGATGGTTGTACATTCAGTTTTGGATGACAGGCAGTTCCAATGTCCGACTATGGTGGCTGAACATTTTCCGATCCAGGTCCAATGAAGGGCCCTGATGGCTGTATTTCCAGATTTGGCCAATATGCCACCCCAATGTCCAGTTGTGATGGATGTACATTTCCAAGGCCAGCCTGCTCTGGCATGTTGCACCATTGTGGTGCGATATTGGCCATAGGCCAATGACCTGCGTATTACGCCATTTTGGCGCTACTTTGTTCTGGGCCAGCCACCCAACTGGCCTAATGCATCCTTTGATGCAAGATTGGAATTTACCAATATATCTTACATCTTACACCCTTTTGGTGCCATATCGGCCTTGAACAATATGCCCACGCCATATGCCATTTTTGGCAGCGTATTGGCCCAGGACAATGTTCCTTTTACTACGCGACAGAAGCTTTGGATAAAGCTTCATCTCAGGTATGTTAAAAACACATGGTGAAATAATATTCACCCCTTTAAAGAATTTCAGGGTTCAAAACAAAAACTATTGTCGACAAGCCTTTCAGTTTGGATTCTTGAGCAAAAGTCCCATACCAGGTGCTCAGAAATCACGGGTTTCTTCAAGTTGTCATGAACATCAATTTAGACCTTCTGAGCAAACTCCCTATACCGCATACTCGGGAATCCAAAAAGAGTCCACAACATCACCAAGAATCTCAATTGATCAGTTTCCAAAAGGATATCTCAAGCAGGTATCCTAAGGGGCGTCCCATACCACCACTCAGGAATCCCTAAAGTTCACTAATGGAAGATGTCACCGAAATGACAAGTAATATTTTAACGAAGTACTGTATGGAACAGGATCCAGTTTCCCACCGTCCCAGACGGTCATCAGGTTGCCACCCGTAAGTGGGATGCTACCCAGGCCTAACAGCGCACACCGTTGGCCAGTTGCCAATGTGTGGGGATGATCAGTCTCATTGTCTACCCACCGTCCCAGATGGTATTGTGGATTTCCACTCGTAAGTGGGGTGCCACTTAGGCAAGGAAAACTCACGGCACTTAAACAAGCTCAACTCGATTCGCATAGTAACTGGCATAGAAGTTACAAACTCTTCCCGTGCAAAAGTTGGCCTACTCTCCAACTTTAAGTTTTTCATTCAAAAAAAATACTCGTTAATGAGTCCACTACGCACAGTCCCTAGAGTTATCTCGGAACTTGCTATGGTACCAACTATGGGGGACCGAAAAATTACGCCCGATGCGCAGGCCATAACTCCCCCGATGCGCCATGATGATGCTACTACCGTACCTTAAAGAAAATCAAGTGCACGTCCATTTTCCCTTGCAGGCATGCCTCGTATCCAAGATGCAACTAATTTAGCTTCCACATCGTTCCAAACTTACTCTTGTCCGCAAAAGGGTATAAGGCCATAGGGCCAATGCCAATGCATATCGCGTGCTTCACTGGCTTTGCCTCAACGTAGGAAATTCATTACTGAATTTCCTATCTATCTGAGCAATCATCATACTACCGAGTCTTGTCCATGTATAAGGAATAAGCCTTGGACTTAGGCATAGGCTGCTCCAATCCTATTGTCATTTCCCGACTGCGCTTACCAAATCAGTGTAGCTTGATAGGAAGTATGAGCATCCCTCTGCTGGCATGCAACTAAGCCTCATCAAGCTTGGACGCAATCATATCTTGCATCGATCTACCGAGCTTAGATGATATGAGGGTCCAACGTGCTGGACCGACAATGATGCAACTCATTGCGGCTGCCTACGTACCATTCCCTACTTCAAAGGGATAAAGCACAAACCATAGTTCATCCTCGAAGGGTCAACAACTTAATTCAAATTCGTCTGCAAGGCTGTGACCAAGCAATAATGGTGATGGCCTAGTCCGTATAGGCCGTTCCGTCAAAATGCATCCAAGGAATGCGTATTTGGTCTGCGGCATGGCATAGTGATGCCCATGCTTACTATGATCCATTGGCTAGGCTACAGAGCTATAAATGAGACTTAGGCATCATTTATACTCTCCCGGCTAAGCTATGAAGCTTACTTTGTGCATGGTCCGCATATGCACCTTTAACCAACCCTCCATATATATTTTACTTGACATTTTTACAACTTTGATTAGGGGAGCAAAAATCATTCATCAACTCTCACTTTTACTATTCATGGTCGTTGCCGTATATTTCCTGAATAACCGGCCAAGATGGTTGCACATTCAGTTCTGGCTGACAGGCCAGTTCCAATGTCCGACCATGGTGGCTGAACATTTCCCGAGACAGGTCCAGTGAAGGGTCGTGATGGCTGTATTTCCAGATTTGGCCCATAGGCCACCTCAATGTCCAGCCATGATGGTTGTATATTGCCAAGGCCAGCCTGCTCTGGCCTATTGCACCATTGTGGTGCGATATTGGCCATAGGCCAATGACCTGCGTATTGCGTCATTTGACGCTACTTTGTTTTAGGCAAGCCATCCAACTGGCCTAATGCATCCTTTGATACAAGATTGGACTTTTTCCAATATATCTTACAACTTACATCCTCTTAGTGCCATATTGGCCTTGACCAATATGCCCACGCGATATGCCATTTTTGGCAGCGTATTGGCTTAGGCCAATGTTTCTTTACTACGCGACGGAAGCTTTGGATGAAACTTCATCTCATGTCATTGCGCATATTTGAGCATGCACCATGTTAAAAATATGGGGTGACATTAACTGTGCACTTATCATCTTGATTTATTATCCATGTGACTATCAAGATTTTATGCAAGTTTTCAAGATTTTGTTAACAGTCGTATCATTAAAATATTGTGTATGAGAGGCCTATTCCACTGAGTATTGTTGGACAACATTTACAGTACAGTTGTTTGGTATTGGAATTGGAGTCTCCAATCCTTTAACCTAATTATCCTGCCAAATGTTTATTTTAGATCCTTTACTTACTTCCAATTTCCCAATTCTCTGGACGTTAGATACATATGAAAGGATTTCTTTCCAGACCCATGAGTCAGTAGGTTTAGGGAATATTTTACATATGCATTATGTCCTCTTCACCAAATTATTTAGCTTGCATCACTTGAGATCCCATAGTAATATGTTGTTCCATCATTCTCCAGCCCATTTTGGAGATGATGGGATTGTTGAATCTTTCAAGGTTCGGAAAACCCAGGTTGTAGACAACAATCCAAGCTTCATATAGGTTCTTTCGGATTTCACATCATTCTTACCCTAGAAGAATCACTTTGGATTTTTTTTCATTTCATCAGTAGTGGATTTTGAAATTTTAGAAGTACTGTTCTGATAAAGTAGCCATTGTAGAAGTTACATGTTTAATCAATACCATTTTCCCAGCAGGGTTTATGGTTTTTTTGTTCCAACCAGCCATTCTATGTTTGATATTTTCTATGACACAATAAAAAAATTTTGTTTTTGACTTATTAGTAAATAGAGGGAATCCTAAATATCTATCGTTTAGGGAGATGAGACTGACTTGCATAATAGCAGTAATGTCCATTCTCTGTTGGGGAGAAGTATTGTTCCTAAAGAAAACCCAGATTTGGCAAAAAATTTCATTTTGGCAAAAGCAACGACTGAACTGAGCTATGAGATTTAGCATGTTGTCAGCATCATTTTTTTTGCTTCACAGAAAATGATGCAATCATCTGCAAATAACAAGTGACTAATAGGTGTTGCTTTTTTAAAAAAAAAATTATGCCATGCAATTTTCCTTCTTGCTCATCTTGCATCAGGATTGTAGAAAATACTTTTATGCAAAAAAATGAAAAGATAAGGGGTTAAATGATCTCTTAGAGAAGATGTGAACTGAACTTTTGGTAATAGAGACACAAAAGTGGACTTCATCTACTTTAGGATATAACATGTTTAAAAAAAATGAAAAATTGCACCAGTTTAATTAGGTCCTCACCAATTGTCTCTCAATTTTCTTGGAATAAATTTGGAGTGAAACCATTTGGACCAAGGGCCTTGTTTCCTTAAATGGAAAACATGACAATTTTTATTTGACAAGGATGGGGTTTCTCTGAAAGAATTTCATTTTCCGTGGACGGTTAACTTTGGACGATAACGGTTATTTGATTGAAGAATGAAGTAGTTAATCAAATATAAGGTTCTAAGTACCAATGAATTAAAAATAGAAGTTTAAATTTCAGCATCATTTCTTGGATTAAGATATAACTTTCAGATTAATTTATAATGTTGCATCTTTATTTAAAAGATATAAACTTGGGCACTGAAAACTTCAATAAAAACTTAAACACAAACTTTAATAAAAATCTCAGGAAATATTTGATCTTCTATTTATCTTCATTTGATGTGTTCTTGAGAAGATTTTCCTTGGTTTTCATAACTTCAGTCGTTAACTTTCAAAACCTGACCTCTTCTTTGCCTTTTAACATCAGATTTCATGGGTTAACTTTAAAACTTTTCCCTTTTTACCATTCTTTGTTTTTTTAAACCATGAAATATTTTTTTAACACCAGCTTCAAGTTTGGCTTCAGAAAAAATACTATATTGGTGTTGATTGATGATTTGGGTTGTAATTTGAGACATTTATACTGAAAAATTTAGAGAAGCTAAAATACAAATTAGAAGAAATTTTAACCGAGTAGACTAAGTCTTGGTGTGAATTGAGTATTTGAAAGTAGGTGTAATTTATAAGTGTAGAATTATAGCAGCTTTATGATTATTGAGATAAAACCTCGAACAAGGGACATACCTATGAAAGGGATACCTGGGCTTTTAGCCCATGTAACTAGGGTTGTAAATGGGTACCCATTACCCGGAACCGGATCCGGATCCGGTAGACTTGGATCCGGTTCCGGGTCCTAAAGTTGGACCCATTAGCAACTTAGGACCCGACGGGTAATTACCCGATTGGACCCGAATCTAAACGGGTCCAAACGGGTAATACCCGTTGGGTACCCGCGGGTATCGGGTACCCGTTTATTCACACTTTCATGTTTTTGCTAGTTTTAGCTTTGATATGTTACTCATTTTAAATTTTTCTCTTACATTTAATCTTTATTTAGTACATTAATAAGAAATAATAATAAATTTTATAAAAGTTATTTAAATCCAAGCCAAATAGAGACAAATATTAAGTTTTTGAGGTTTTTTTAATAGTTTTCTTAAGACCCAATGGGTACCCGGGACCGGCGAGTACCCGGGTATTTAAACGGGTCCGGTTCTGGGTCCACAAGTGTAGGAACCGGACCCGAAACCATTAGGACCCGGACCGACCTTTATAAGTAGGGTCCGGGTCCGGGTCTAGTGATACCCGGGAGGACCCGGACCCGTTGACACCCCTACATGTAACCCTCTGGCCCATATGTGCTATTTTTATTATATTTTCATGAATCCTATTTTGAGGCATATTCAAATGAACTGTTTTTTGGGGACTACTCAAAAATGACGGGGGACTACTTTGTGATAGTAATTTCTATTCTATACTTATAAGGGGTATCCTAAAGTGTGGAAATGACTAACCTACCCTTCACCTATATATATAATCACCTCCTCCCATCACCACCACCTATATATATATAACCACCTCCTCCCATCTACCACCATCTACCACCACCACCAACCACCATCTACCACCATCACCACCGACCACCTTAAATCACCACCACCGCTACCTCTATATATAACTTAATTTAAATCATTAACAAAACAAAATCAAAATCAAAATTATAACAAACCCATTACTTTTCATTCGTTTTCCGTTAGAAAAATGAGAAGTAATCATCAAAATGAGTTGAAAATGGAAGTTACATAAAGAAGTTCGACTAGGAATTATGTGAATTTTTTTGTCAAACTAGCCGAACTCAACTTTTTAATGGAGGTTTTTGTTTTTCATAGAAAAATTCAGTTACGTAGAATAATGTCCAAGCCGAACTTATAGTTCGGTTACATTGAAAAAAGTTCGATTACGCCATAAAAAGTTCGGTTACATTGCAATTTTTTCTCCTAACCAAACTTGTCTCTGAAAAACCTGCATATTGAGTTCGGTTACGTTGCAAAAAAAAATCCTAGACGAACTCCTAGTACGGTTACGTCGCAATTTTTTTCTCCTAACCGAACTTTTCTCTGAAAGAAAAAACTCCATTAAAGCTGAGTTCGGCTACTTGTGTTTTCAGAAATATTAGCCGAACTACACTATGAGTTCGGCTACCTGTTCTTCAGATTTCGTAGCCGAACTTTTTTAACCAAACCTAAATAAATTTGTAAATTGTTCATTTTTAGGAATGTTTTGGCCAATTCAAGCACCATTAACTAAATATGAAGTACACGTGAGTACCCAAAACATCATACTCTTATTATGGCTCTTAAAGAAAAAGATCTTAACTTTTTTTCTTCGAAAACCCTCATCTTCATTATCATCTTCATCTTCTTCTTCTCCCTCTCAATAATTATTCTTCCGAAAAAAAACAACTTATTAATTTAATCTCACTAATCATTAATTAACTCACTAATTATAACACTAATTTAATTATCAAGGGAAAGTTTGGTATTAAAAAAACTTAGATAAGGGATGACTCATTATTACTTCTAATATCCACCCAGAAAAATGGAGAATAGTCCCCCACCATTTCTGAGTAGTCCCCAAAAAACGGATCATTCAAATGTTTTGAGGTACCTGTTGGTGTCAAAATAGAGTCACCATGTACAAAAACCCATCATCCTTTATCCAACTTTTTTTTGTAATGACAATTATTCCCTTACTTAATTAACATTAATGATTATGATTAGATCTTAATATTAATGATTATTTAGCAATGTTAATGATTGCTTAAAATTAAGTTATTAGCGGTAAATTAGCAGAGAAATCGGATTTATGTGAGAAAGTTATGGTTTTTCATAGGAAGAAGAAGAAGAAGTGGAAAAAAAACTTGGTTTTTGAGATTTGGTGATTAGAAAAGTGGTATATTAATTAGATACCCTTAGTTTTGACACCCAATAAAAATATCCTTATACAACAATAAATATACCCTATCATTTAGAAACCTTATCCATTAATAAATAGATTACATTAATACCTTCATTCATAATTATTTTCATTTACAAACCTTATTCTTATCCATTAACAAAAAAAATTCTTATTTCACATCCACTATCACCACCGCCATTCTACCACCACCAGCAACGCCACCACCACCAATCCACCACCACCACTTACTAACTATAACTACCACTAATATTTCACCACCACCTCCACCACCACCATTATCATTGCTGTCACCTCTGCCGCCGCCGCTGTTTTTGCTGCCGCCGCCGCCACCACCGCCGTCGTCAAAATTTGGCGTCAACAACCGAAGTTGATCCAAAAACTAAAATTCAAAAATAACTTTACTAATACATATTCTAGTTCTTTTATTGTGTCAACAATCAAAGTTGATCCCAGTGAATGGGTCAACAACAAAAATTGATCCCTTTAAGTGGGATCAACAACAGAAGCTGATCCACGAAAAATAAGATCAACATATTTATAGAAGTAAGTTTCCTGTGAAAACCAATAAACCTGGAACCTGCAAACTGACACATCCTTAAAGAAACACAAGAATAACATTCATAAAAAGAAATCAGAATGTATGGCATAATTGTACTAATCCAAGGGAAAGTTGTCAACAATAGTAGTTGATCCCGTTTATTGGATCAACAACAGGAGTTGATCCCATTTATTGATCAACAACAATAGTTGATCCCATAAAAATGGTATCAACAGTAGGAATTGATCCCATAAATTATTAATATCATGCATTGTTGTTGATTTCTGAACCTAATACATATATAGAAGAAGACATATATGCATGAGTGAACTTGGCGTGAGTCGAACACGCATCATCTGACATGAAGTCAGTCATGCTACCGTTGCACCACAAATTCAACATTTGAATAACTTTACAACAATAAAATCAATAGCACCACTATTACCATTAGTGGAATAACAATACACAAACAGAACCAGCAAGAAATTAAACAATTTTTTTTAACAAACATCATTCATGACTATACTAATCCAAGGAAATTCTGTCAACACTAGGAGTCAGTAGTTGATCCCATGAAAAATAATGTCAACAACAGGAGTTGATCTCATAAAATGGGATCAACAAAAAAAGCTGATCCCATAAATGGGATCAACAACATTAGTTGATCCCATAAATACTGAAGTCCAAAGATTTTTCGACCATGAAACAAAACATCAATGAATAAATATCAAAATGATCCACCAGCAACCTAAAAATCTATAAATCTAACTGCATATAAAAAAAATATGTAGCAAACATGATTTAAACTACAAGCATGACTATAACAATCCAAGGAAATGTTGTTAACAAATAAGAGTTGATCACATAAATGGATCAACAACAAGAGTTAATCCCATAAATGGGATCAACAACTACAGTTGATCCAAAAAAACTGAAGACCTTTATTATCTTCACTGCAACTACACCTGCCACAATCACCACCACCACTACAACCACATCCAGTACCCCTAGTACAACACCAAATAAACACAAATCAGTTAAATTACCAAAGAACTTAAGCTAGATGAATTAATACCCTAAAAGAGATAATAGCCCTTTCCCATTAACAACACTGAATAACCTAAACAAAAAAAATGTTAGAGAAACTGAATTACCTGAATCGAAATTTCTCACGCTCTAATGGAGCAACAAATCTCTAATTTCAGTCGTAATATATCACCACAACCTCCATCTCTCAACCACCACAACAAACAATCAAAATCACCACTATCTTTATCGTCAATTTCAACATTCCCATCGAAACCACCATAATCTCCATCATCAATTTCATCGTTTTGACTTATTTTCATACTCATCACCACTAATTATAATACCACAACCACCAACAGAAACTTAAGAAATAGAAAAAAGATAATCAATCTTTATTCGTTTTGAATGATTACATTTTCAGACCCAATAAAATTGGTGGCGATTTTCATCTCTTCTTAAACTGATTTATCGATAAAAATAGGTTGTTTAGGATTTCGTGTGGTGCCGATGATGGTGGATTCGGTGGAACTATAGAATGTGATGGCGTAGAAGGTGTTCCTGAATCTGTAGGCAACGACGGAGAAGGAGATGGAAGTGGTGGTGTTTTCTGGAACGAGAGAATACAAATTTTTAGATCTGAAATGAAAGAGGAAGCCTGATACTCGATAGATAACAGGGTATATTTGGAAGAAATAAAAACCTTAATGGACCCCTGATGGGCTTATAGATGGAGAGGGGTATTTTTATTATCTCATGAGGGTATTTATAGAGACCTTCAGAATTGAGGTCATTTATATAATTCCCACTTTTGTTTTAGATTGTGAACAAAATAAATAATCAAAGAAAATAAAATTGTATTGTAATCAATAGAGAGAGATATGATCGAGGAATCCTTCTTCGTATATAAACCTTCAATGAGTTAATATATTCATCTATTCGTCATTAATCATAGATTATCACCAACCGTAGAAAAGAAGCTAGAGCAGTGCTATTTCCTAAAGTCCTTTGGTCACTGGGTACCGAAGAGTTCGAATACCATATTCTATTCGTCCAAACCACCAAGTAGTAGCGCACTCAAGGTGTAGCTTGTCAAATGCTTTATGTTTGGTGACTTAGGTTAATCATAGTAGTTAGACTCTTAGCGCAAGGTCCACTTTATAGTGTTGTTTCTACACGTGATTACTCCACAGAATCCCTCTGCAAGGTTTCACGTTTTCTACTTGTGTAAGGGTTATTCAAAAATTACACGGATATCCTAACCCTTTACTAGCTTTAGATTAATAAATAAACTGATTTCGTTGGCCACCAAGAACAATCAATCAATCATTCATAATATTTATTCATAGTAGAAATAAACGATAATCATATGAAGAAATCAAAATAGATTCATATATTAAATCAAATCAAGTTTACAACTTAGAATTCATCCTCAATCAATAGGTGTTTAGATGCTCATGGATGTAGAAGCATCCATGATATACATATAAGAAAAGTTTAGAGATATCGTTACGATTGAGAATCACTCTGAAACCCTAGCTTTCACTCCGTGTGATTTTTCTCCTCTCCAAGACTTACAGTTTCGTGATCTTATGATGTGATTCATTCATGACCTAATACCTCCTTTTATAGGTTTACATTGCTTGGCCTTCACGTATTTAGTTCGGTTCAAGAACCCGACACAAAAATACGAAATAACGACTCCAAACGTGACCTTAGGCCTTCCAAGGTATGAATACACGTTTTCCTACTTGCTAAGTACGCGTACCTGGTCCGCAAACTTCAAATTCCAGCAGAAATTTTCTGAATTAAGTATGCGTACCCGATATGCGAACCTGGAATGCGAACCTTACTGTCTTGGCCATAACTTCTACATCCGAACTCGGAATGAGCTCATTCTTTTTGAATTCTTTTTATCTTTCACTTATTTTCAAGATGATGATGATAAATCCTTAATTTAAATGAGTTAAGATCGGTCTTTTGCTCTTCTCTTGATTTTGAGCGTTTTGCTCCTTTTCGTCGCACTTCTTCCACTTCTCTTGGTCTTGGGTGCTTGGATACTTGGAATACTTCTCTTCCTAGATCTTTTCATCACTTTGTAGCTCCTTTTTGGATGATTCACCTATTAGAGGCAAATGAGAGAAAACAAGAGTAATAATACGAAAATATGCAAGAATAATAGCTAAAACAAGTATGGAATGGACACTAAAATCATATGAATTATGCACTTATCAAATTCCCCCACACTTAGATTTTGCTAGTCCTAGAGAAAACTAAATAAAACTAATCCTAAATACTACAACTCCATGTCGTTGAGAAAACAGTTACACTTAGCATGTATAACAAGCTTTTAAACCCCTAGGTGTCCCTAGTGGACGAGTTATAGTCTCGTGAGGGCTTACAATAGGTATACCCACAAAAAATACTCCAATTTCTCGCCTTGGAAGAACCACCAAGGATAGACACAAAGTAATAGCTAAATAATTATCTTGCATAAATTCTTTAGCTGCAAACATCCCAAATACATTTCAATCATCACATGTAAGCAATTACTTACGTGTGACATTCAACCTGATTGCAGAACTCTACTAAGATAATCATCGTACTTGTTGCATCGTTTATCACAACACTCGCATATTGAAATCACATGGATAGAAAAGAAAAATGGAAATAGAAAAGTGAAGTGAAGTGTGCAAATGTTGACTTAAGTAAAAGACGTTACCCACAATACTTGTATGAATGTCGTCAAAGGAATCTTATTTATAGCGCAATAGTTGAGAGAATCACCCATTTAACTTGACCACATGATTATATAATCTAAGCGCATGTTTCCTTTTCAAAAAGTATGCGATAGTTGCCTTGGATCCTACGTTCCATGCTTGCTTAGGCGACGGAGACAGGGACAACGTTTCACGCATACTACCACCTAAACTAAGAAAACTGTCATTATATATATAGGAATTTGTAAACTCTAAGATGAGAATGCAAGATATGATATGAAAAACTAAGAAAACTAAAAAAAGGGATAGAGATACAAAACCGATGGGTTTCCTCCCACTTAGTTTAATGTCCTCAGACCGACTTGACATTCCAATGATGTTACTCCTCCAGAGGGAGCAGATCCTGAAGTTCAATTACGTCTATATTATCGGTAGGGAAATTCTCGTAATATGGCTTCAATCTATGGCCGTTGACTTTAAAAATTGTCCCTGTAGTGAAACTAGTAACTTCAACTGCACCATAAGGAAAAACATTAGTAACAACAAACGGTCCACCCCGTCGGGACCTTAGCTTTCCAAGAAATAACTTAAAACGAGAATTAAATAAAAGAACTTTTTGATCCACAACAAAACTCTTCCTAGAAATCATCTTGTCATGGAAAAGTTTCGCCTTTTCCTTGTATGTACGAGAACTCTCGTAAGCATCATTACGTATCTCCTCTAGCTCGTTGAGTTGTAACTTCCTTTGCTTCCCCGCATTATCATAATTCATGTTGCACATATTTATCGCCCAATAAGCCTTGTGTTCAAGTTCAACCGGAAGATGACAAGCTTTTCCATAAACCAACCGATATGGAGACATACCAATAGGTGTCTTGTACGCCGTTCTATATGCCCATAATGCATCGTTAAGCATATAACTCCAATCTTTCCGTGTAGTGTTAACGGTTTTCTCAAGAACGGATTTAATCTCTCTGTTTGAGATTTCGGCTTGCCCACTAGTTTGTGGGTGATATGGCGTACCAACCTTGTGTGTTATGTTGTACTTCTTGAGTAGAGCATGGAAGGATCGTTGAAAATGTGAGCCTCCATCACTTATGACCACTCTTAGTGTGCCATGTATAGAAAAATATATTTCTTCACAAACTCACAAACAACTTGAGAATCATTAGTAGGGGTGGCTTTAAATTTCACCCATTTAGAAACATAATCCACAACAAGACGTATATAAAATTTTTCATTAGAATTGACAAAAGGACTAATAAAATCAATTCCCCACATATCAAATACTTCACAACAAGAATTGATGTGAGTGGAATTTGATTTCGAGCACCTAGATTGCCCGTTCTTTGACATCTATCACAACATTTGCAAAAAATATATGCATCCTCAAATAGGGTAGGACAATAAAATCCACTTTCAAGTACTTTGAAAGCGGTACGTTTAGAACCAAAGTGACCACCACATGCATAAGTATGATAAAAAGTAAGAATAGATTGAAATTCAGAATTAGGTGTATAATCAAAGTAGAAAACAAGATTAGTGTCTATGCATCTTTTAAGCACAAGTTCAAGATTTTGTAAACAAAAAACAAATGAATCACCATAAACACTAAAATCATCCATAAATACCTCAATTATGCGTTCCACATAGTCAGAAAATATACTAATTACACCTCTGAAAAGTGGCAAGCGCATTGCAAAGACCAAACGATATCCGTCTATAGGCAAATGTACCAAAAGGACAAGTAAAAGTAGTCTTCTCTTGATCTTCTGGTGCAATAACAATCTGATTGTACCCCGAATAACCATCCAAAAAGCACTAATGTTAGTGTCCCGCTAACCTCTCCAACATCTGATCAATGAAAGGTAAAGGAAAGTGATCCTTTCGGATTGCGGTATTAAGCTTTCTGTAGTCTATGCACACCCTTCATCCTGTTTGAACTCTTGTAGGAACAAGTTCATCATCTTAGTTTCTAATAAAGTGACACCTGATTTCTTAGGTACCACCTGTACCGGGCTAACCCATTTGCTGTCAGAAATTGGGTAAATCACCCCCATACTTAGTAATTTGAGGATCTATTTCTTCACGACCTCCATCATTGGGGGGTTAAGCCTATGTTGAGCACCACGTACTGGCTTAAAATCATCTTCCATTAGGATTTTATGCATGCACATGGATGGACTAATGCCTTTAATATCAACAATTGTCCAACAAATAGCCGTTTTTTTATCTTTCAGAACCCTAAGTAGACATTCTTCTTGTATTGGGAGTGAGATTCTTTGCAACAATCACCGGAAGTTCTTCTTTATCACCCAAGTACGCGTACTTTAGGTGGTCTGGAAGCGGCTTCAAGTCTAGTTTCGGTGCCTGCACATATAAGGTAGTGGAACCTCATTAGTTACGGGTAAAGAAATATAAGAAATATTACCCGGGTTAGCTTCTTGTAATGCTGTTAAAGCACCACAAATCTCCACCATTTCTTTGTATAATTCAACGTCCAGGTTCGGTTGTCCGTGAACGTCCAAAGAAATGTTGTTGCGTAGCACAACTCCAAGTTCATCTTCGTTGCTTAAATCAAACACATGTTGTGCTAACGAACCAATAACATCAATGCAGAAAGAAGAGTGAACATCACTAAGATAGCGCATGGTTTCAAAAATATAGAACCGTATGATCTCCTTATCAAATTCCATAATGAGTGCACCACTATCAACATCAATCTTCGTCTTTGTAGTTTTCATAAACGGTCTCCCAAGAAGTAACGAAGTATATGAACAATTATCTCCATTGTGCATATCCACAATGTAGAAATCAACTGGAAAGATTAACTGATTCACTTGAACTAACACATCCTCCACGACTCCCTTAGGATATATATTGGACTTGTTAACCAATTGAATAGTAATATTTTCCTCTTTTAAAGGTCCGAGATTCAAAGAATCATAAACATCGCTGACATAACACTTATGGATGCTCTTAAATCAAGCAAAGCACGCTCGAATCATCGGTTCCACTGGTAACGGTAATTGTGAACCCACCAGGATCTTCACACTTTGTAGGCATCTTCTTTAGTAACATAGTTGTAGCACTTTTGCCCACCTAAGTAATCTCATTATCAATCAACCCATCAATCCTTGTACACAAATCCTTGAAAACCTTGGCATACCTGGGTATGGTTTTGATAGCCTCAATAAATGGAATGTTGATGTGTATCTTGCTGAAAATATGCATGATCTCCTTGTCTTGAGCTTGCTTCTTCGACTTGGAAAAACGACTAGGGAAAGGAGGTGGTATGGTAAAAGCGGGAACCGTGTCCTTAGGTTGGCCGTTTGAGGTTGGCTTTTCCTTTGGTACGATTTCCGCTTCTACTTCCTTCTCAATATCGTCATTAGGTACGCGTACTGCCCTTGTATCCAGAGTTGAGTCTTTTATTTGCCTTCCGCTCCTTAATATAACGGTATCAACGTGCTCTCTTGGATTCACGAACGGTTGAGATGGTAACTTTGTTGATGCTTGTGCCTCCAACTTATTTACTGTTATAGTCAATTGCCTCATCTGAGTCTGTAAATATTTAGTAACATTATCATTCTTTTGTTGATATTGCAGATTTTGTTGGTATATCGCCTTTTGTTCTTGGGAAGCTTGATCTTGATTTTGCACCATAGCTTTCATCATCTCTTTTAGACTGGAGCTCTGGTTCTGTTGCTGAGGTTGAAAAGCATTTTGTCTCCCAAAAGATGGCATAGGAGCTGCGGCTTGTTTGTTGGCATAACTGAAATTAGGATGATCTTTCCAACCAGGGTTATAAGTATTAGAATATGGATCATACCTTTTCCTTTGGTTAGGAAATAAAGCATTAACCTAGGCCTCCTCTTCGTGTGGTGGAGCAACTACTGAAGCTATACGATGAATCACCTTTTCAATGGTGCTTAACCGGTGCTCTGTATTTGGAGATTCTCCCATCTCGCTAACTATTGTAACATTTGAGTCGTGCCTTGTGTAAAATTGTTGTGCATTTGAGGCCATACTCTCAATCAGACTAGTTGCTTGCAAAATCGTCTTCTCAGTAAGTGAACCAGCAGCAGCTGCATCAATCAAGTTTCGTTGCTGTGGAAGCAATCCTTCGTAGAAGTATTGAATGATGATTGTTGGGGATATATTGTGATGGGGACATCTTGCCACTAATTTTTTGTACATATCCTAGTATTCATAAAGAGACTCCCCAGTAATCTGAAGAATACCACTAATCTCTTTACGAACAGATGCTGCCTTAGAAGCAAGAAAATACTTCTCTAAAAATATCCTTTTCATCTCAGTTCATGTTGTAATACTCCCTGATGAAGGTAATACAACCATTCTTCCGCTAAATCTATTAAAGAGAATGGGAAGGCTTGCGGCATTGTCATATCACTGTCTTCGGTACTTTGCCTAAGACTTGTCATCTTTTGTTGAAATTTTCGAAGATGACGATTCAGATCTTCACCTGGAAGTCCCTTGAACTTTGTTAGATGGTAAAGTAGATTCAACTTCAGCTCTACTGGGTTAATGACTGTAATACACAGTGGTTGTGAATCTAAGCATGGAGATGTTAACTCTCGCAGCTTCCTCTCCCGAGGAGGAGGAGGAGGTGGAGGGTTTATCTCGTCGTCTGTATTAACCATTGTTAATGTAGAAGGTTCTTCTTGCAACTGTGGACGTGCTTGTAACACCATTCCCCTATGAGTTTGGATTCCGCACCTCTGGTATTCCCAGTCTTTCGGTGCCAGAGATTAAGTACCTGAAAGCAAAAATCTAGAAAACGAAATTAAAAACTAAAAAGAAATTCTAAAAACAAGATTAAAACTAATAAAAATAACAACTAAAGCTACCGACTGCTCCCCGGCAACGACGCCAAAATTTGATGGTTGTCGTAGGCTCAAAAAATTAATAATCTTATTTCCACACAATTAACTGGTAACATAATGGAAGTAAGGATCGTTCCCACGAAGAGCAGTGAGTTTTAGTTTCTCACAAAGGGAGGTTTTGTTTTAGATTGTGAACAAAATAAATAATCAAAGCAGATAAAATTGTATTGTAATCAATAGAGAGAGATATGATCGAGGAATCCTTATTCGTATATAAGCCGTCAATGAGTTAATATATTCATCTACTCGTCATTAATCATTGATTATCACTATCCGTAGAAAAGCAGCTAGAGCAGTGCTATTCCCTAAAGCCCTTTGGTCACTTGGTACCAAAGCGCTCGAGCAGTGCTATTCCCTAAAGTCCTTTGATCACTGGGTACCAAAGCGCTCGAATACCAGATTCTATTCGTCCAAACCACCAAGTAGTAGCGCACTCAAGGTGTAGCTTGTCAAATGCTTTATGTTTGGTGACTTAAGTTAATCCTAGTAGTTAGACTCTTAGCGCAAGGTCCACTTTCTAGTGTTGTTTCTACACTTGATTACTCAACAGAATCCATCTGCAAGGTTTCACGTTTTCTACTTGTGTAAAGGTTATTCAACAATTAGACGGATATCCTAACCTTTTACTAGCTTTAGATTAATCAATAAACTGATTTAGTTGGCCACCTAGAACAATCAATCAATCATAATATTTATTCATAGTAGAAACAAACGATAATCATATGAAGAAATCAAAATAGATTCATATATTAAATCAAATCAAGTTTACAACTTAGAATCCATCCTCAATCAATAGGTGTTTAGATGTTCATGGATGTAGAAGCATCCATGATATATATATAAGAAAAGTTTAGAGATATCGTTACGATTGAGAATCACTCTGAAACCCTAGCTTTCACTTCGTGTGATTTTTCTCCTCTCCAAGACTTACAATTCGTGATCTTATGGTGTGATTCATTCATGACCTAATACCTCCTTTTATAGGTTTACATTGCTTGGCCTTCACGTATTTAGTTCGGTTCAAGAACCCGACCCAAAAATACGAAATAACGACTCCAAACGTGACCTTAGGCCTTCCAAGGTATGAATACACGTTTTCCTACTTGCTAAGTACGCGTACCTGGTACGTAAACTTCAAATTCCAGCAGAAATTTTTCGGAATTAAGTATGCGTACCCGGTATGCGAACCTTACTATCTTCGGTATTCGATAAAAACTGTTGGCCATAACTTCTGTATCCGAACTCGGAATGACCTCATTCTTTTTGAATTATTTTTATCTTTCAAATCTATTCAAGATGATGATGAGAAATCCTTAATTTAAATGAGTGAATATCGGTTCTTGGCCCTTCTCTTGATTTTGAGCGTTTTGCTCATTTTCGTCGCACTTCTTCCACTTCTCTTGTTCTTGGGTGATTGGATACTTGGAATACTTATCTTCCTAGCTCTTTTCATCACTTTGTAGCTCCTTTTTGTATGATTCACCTATTAGAGGCAAATGAGAGAAAACAAGAGTAATAATACGAAAATATGCAAGAATATTAGCTAAAACAAGTATGCAATGGACACTAAAATCATAAGAATTATGCACTTATCAGGTATAATTGTAGAACATGTTTAATCTCCATGTTTTAGGTTGAATTCTTAAAACAATTGAATTTTAAGTTACAAACTTTTTCGAATGTTCAGTGTTGGATTCGGCTATAGAATTACTAGTTGAATCTTGTTGGGAAAAACCGTTCGGCTGGTATTTCTAAAGGAGAATCTAAGTGTATGGAAAAATCATTTGACGTTCGGCTTATTCGAACGACAATCATTGTTGACCGAACTTGTACTTTGTAGTTTTAATATCAGCCGAACTTATTCTTCTTCATTATAAACTGGGTTCGGCTGAAAACATGATATTTCAGTATCAGCCGAACTGTTCTTCTGAAATATGAGAAAATGAATAACAATGATTTTGGTTCTGTAATGCGAATCTAAATCTCTTGCAAAACGCTCTACACAACTCATTTTATACTTGTAGTTTTAATTAATGATCAAAGATTTATGAATCAACAATTAATCGCCGACTAAAAATAAAATCAATTTGGTTTGATAATGATTAGGTTAGGTTAGGAATGAAAATGATTCTTATTTTGACTAGTTTAGGTTTGTATTTTAAATTTAGGTGAAAGGTACTTAAGTAATTTAAAATAATTAAGGGTGACTTAGTAATCTACCCATACCAGGACACCCCTTATAAACTCACCCTGCATAGGAAATTTATTTTATATGCCTCAAAACAGGTTAATTTTTTATTGTTTTCGCTTGACCACTACCCTTAGGCCAAGCATTATGGTGAGGGATTTCTCTTAGCTATAGCTTATTTAAAACTAAGGGGAAAGAGTCTCATGGAAACCTCACTATGGCTCCGTGACATCCAAACGGAAATTGAGTATCAAATTTTTTTTCTTCCAAACATTTTCCATTGGAATATATACATATATATAGGTTAAAATATAATTTAGTGAAAAAAAGGAGATATAAAAGGTAAATAAAAAGTGTTTTAGTAAATCAAAATAGTGAAAAAGAAGAGTTTTAGTGTAAAATAGTAAAAATCAGAAAGTAGATTTTTCAACGGAAACTGAATATCCGTGTGATTTCTCTTCTCTATTATTCAGATCAGATGTGATCCACTTTTAATTGTAGCTAAGGAATATCGCTAAACTTAAGCGACACGGAAACCATAGTAATTGGATTTCGCTACAATTAAGTTATAGCGTAGCGAAATCGTGCACCGTAGTGCTTGGCCTTAGCCCGGGCCAAAAAGATAACCAAACATATCTTGGTTCCATTCCTTCCTCCGACGATCGATTCAATTATTACCGGTAACTATTATCCCACTGGGAGAAACTAACTTTGTCCATCCAGATGGAACGTCAAAATGCCCTCACTGGACTTGCTCTTATATACCTCTGAGAATGGAGAACCTTGTTCAGTCTTATTTTAGATTTTGTTACAGCTCATATTGGTTGCGGATTGCCCTTATACAAAGAATGGTGTACTTTTTGTGCAGATTCATAAAATTATTTTGATCGAGTAAAAGAAAAAAGGAAAAACGATATTTTAAAACGTGAACTCCTGTGACTTAAGCCCAACTCTTCAGTTGTTGATAGAAAGATATGCAAAAGTTAGACGAGATAGATATAGTATTAGTGAAAATTTTGAAATTGAACCATGTACTTGTATAATTCTAGTCTCCAGATATAGTATTGTTATGTTAAGGCAGCCGATGTTGCTATTTTCTGTAACAGAAATGCCATCCAAAATACTTGGAAAATCGAGGGATTAGCGGCAATCCTCCACCAACTTTACATCAGAAATTGTATCAATTTTGTAACGGCAAATGATACTCAAATCACTAAGAATCATTTAAATCATTTATATCAATCTATCGTGTGAGGTTATTTCCCTCTTTTTCGGGAAAAAAGAAAAGAAAAAGGACTCGGTGCTGAACATGGGAAGATATCACCTGCGTCGGAAGCACATGTAATGCCGCTGTTAGTTCATGTAAAGCATAACGAGGTTATGGGGACATTTCTAGACTTCTGTATATCTAAAGAGGTAAAAGATGCTTATTGGCGCAGTTGCAATGTGACAGTAATGCGGCTATTCCAGTGTATGTGTTTCAAGAAAACCATTTCTTTTTTGCTGGATTTGAGAGTCCTCTTTTAATATCTCTTTTGCATGCAAATAGTCTGTCACATTCATCAGGATACCAAACGTAACCATAATTATCACCATGTTAACGATTGCGTAATCTAGTCGTCCACTAAATAATACTATCTCAAATGAGAGAACGCGGTTTCTGCTTTCTTCACCTTTTAAACTAAAGCTAAGTATTACCATCGAATGACAGGCAATTAGCACCATAAAAATCAATTTGTTGAATGAAGGAAGATAAACTTGGAATTAAAAAAGAGATATTAATCAATGAAAAAAGTCAGGAAGTTCTAGAAAAGAATTTAGGTAGTTCCTATTTTGATGGTGAAATGCGAATTAGCAAGTTTTGGAACACACTCTCTAGCTAACTAGTGTTTTGGCTCACGCAGTGAAACCAACAACGTGGCTTTCCACCATTCAGAAAGGGGTGGAATAATCTATAAAATTATCACCAAAAAAAAGAAGACATTATCTCTCTTTAGAATCTGGATACTAAAATAATAAACTCTTTTAATTAACACAAGACATCATATAATAATTACTATAATAATGATATCATCTATACATCCAAAAATGTAATGAACAAAAGAAAAAATTGGTATTTCTTGTATTGTACTTCACATGCACATGTTTTTGATAGGAACTCATAACAATGAAAAACCCCACCGGCCACCACCACCACCTCCCAAACAGTTCTTTCAATTTTCTACCTTCTACCACTTTCTCAGGGTTTTTATTGCACAGAACAAAAATAATTCACCCAAAAATACAAAAAAGAAAAAAAGAAAAGGAAATATATGGAGAGAAAAAAAATAAAAAAATATAGCCCCATGATATTAATGGGTCTTTCTTCATTCACTTGACACTCTGTACACCTCTTTTCATGCTTTGCTTCCATGAATCTGGCTGGAGTAGTAGTACTAGTACCTGGAATCAGGATGTTAGTCTTTGCTTGCATGTATGTTATTCTTTTATCTTCTTGGGTGCAGACTATCTCTAAACTGGGGTCACACGCTTTGTAAAGTAATGAAGCAGAAAATGATAGTAAAAGTTCTTGTTGCTAGAGTAAATAATCAGTTTTTACCAAAGAATGTTAGATCAATAGTTAATGGATTTATTTTTTTTTACCTTTTCTTTGCTTTAAAGAGTTTGGACTAGTTTATGCTGTTGGTGGATTGTTTTCATTGGCAGTCGGTGAAATGTGAATCCTGACCAACTGCCCATAACACCCCGCAAGTTACTTCCAATAATTTCCCTATACATTAAAAAATATATTAAAATGTTAGCGCATAATGATATTAATAGAATTTCTAAGAATATGCAGAAAATCTGCATTGCACCAGAACAAATTATTTTCGAGTCAGAGGTGACTAGTGATGATATTAATTAATCAATTCAATGCATAATATATAGTTGTATATACAGAAAAACTATGGGCAATAAATTCAACTAATCTAGAAAGAAAAGAAGAAAAAAAAACTCAACAAACAAAAATAAATCATGTTCATTTCAGACTAGAGATTAGATAAAGATTATTTGTTGTTGGAATTTTAAAACTGTCGGTGAAGAATCCAGATTCTATAAACAATAAACACAAACAGCAAAAAACCCTTTGCTAGCACAGAGCTGGACTTTTCGCTTGTCTTTTCCTAATTCTTTATCATTCTATCATATTCTTTTCAATTTGGCTTTCCGCAAACTAACCCTTAAAAAACTCTCTAATCTCTACCTCTCTGTCTGTAAAAAGACTCACATTGGCTGCCTTTCAGCTGAGAAAAATGGTCATGGTTAGTCCCTAAATGCCGTACCAAGTTGAATTATATTAATTTAGAGTTTAACACTTTAAAAATACGGAAAATGGATCATTCGTCCGAATATTTTTAAATCACGGTTCAAATGAACGAATAAAAAATAGTTTGGGTGAAATGGCAAAAAAAAAAACAAGGATAAAACAGGATTCATCCTTGTTTAAATTTATAAAATAGCAAGGATGAAACTGGATATGTCATGTGTAAATTAGAAATAAGAAAAAATATTTGAAAATGGACACGATGAAACTGGTTACATCCTGCCTATTTTTACATTTTTGTCCATTTAAACAGTATCAAAATTTAACTGTCCATTTCACCCAGGAATTGTTGATTTTCGTCTTTTTAACCAATTTTGTGTTAAAAATAAACATCACTGTTATGCTAATCGTGGCATATTTCGCTACTGGTGTTTCAAAGGTATGACCCTGAATGCCATATTAACCAGCGCCAGGCGCCAGCCAACTAAATGCGCGTTTTAACCTGCCCCGAGGGTTATAAGGGATGGAACTGCTAATTCCCGGTGTTTTTGTTTGAGAACTGATGGTTAGGAGCATATTGATGACAGACCTTTAACGACTGGAAGTATAAAACCCTAACTCACATGCAACAGAACAAAAATTGTTACTTGTAAGAACTGTTACTTTCAGAAGACAGAAGAATTTGCAAGTTGTTATTGGAAGTATTAAGATACAGCTTACTGATTATGACTGGATATCACTTATACTAAAGTTTTTTGTCTGGACTTGACTTTATGGGGTAAGTTGACCTAATCATAAATTCTCCAACCCACGTTTCTCTTCTTTAAGCAGAATCCACATAAATGGTCTGTTGGGGTCATAGTGGTAAAATCTTAAAAGCCTAAAAGAGTGACTGAGACTGAGTAAAACCCGTGACCACACTACAAAAGTACACGGTAAGAAACAACTTTTAAAGAAAAACTGAAGGACAGTTTTCAGTGAATCATCTGACCCACCGCAAAATATGATGTATCAGCCGAATCTAGCTGCAAAATGGATGCCGGAATCTGACACCTTGAGTGTGAGAAAAGGAATAAAATATTAACCGGTGTAATGGCCGGGTTCCGGTCACTGGATAATTTTTACAAATTTAACTAGCATTCAACTATGTGCAAACTGCAAAAACAGAGAAACTGAGTAGAAATTAGAAATTATTACCTCTTCTTGGCTTGACTGAAATTTTAGAACTAGTAGACTGAACAGTCTTTTCAGTTTCAGGTTTGGATTGATTTTCTTTATCATCAGGAGGGAATAGGACCCCATCAATACCTTGAACTGAAATTCTACCGTCAGTGAAGATATCAGGATCAAACAGATAAGCGGATTCATCACCATTGCCGAATTTAACAGACCCATCAGCTTCTTGAGCAACAACTTTGTGAGGTAATCTCAAAGTATCATATTTCACTTTCCCAAATCTTCTCACGGCATTATACATACTCTCCTCAGTTTGATATTCGGGTATTATGTGATAATACATTATCTGTTCTGGTGCACCAGGTTCACTCAATTGATCTGTTGTTAATCTCGACATGGCTTCGTCGTTAGGTGCTAATACCGTAATCACATAACCTTCTGATACTAATTTACCCATCTCAGTTGCTAATGAAGTTAAGTTTACAAGGATATCAGCCATTTCATTATAACCTCCGTAGTGCAATAGAGTTTGAATAAAATCTTTAACCTGACTGTGCCCATCGAAATGGTGGTGTTGACCTCCTGGACCCGGCGCTGGAGCTGGTGCTAGTGATGGACCAGGTGCCATTGCGTCTTCAATCGGCAAAGCTGGTGGTGAACCGGCTGGGACCGGTGCTACTGGCTTTTTCAACCGGTTTGTTCTTGGATCAATTTCCGGTGCTCCCTCCGGTATAACTGCAGAGATAGCCCGTAAACTACGACGACTGTTAAAATCCTCTTGTACGGATCGTGGAATTAATAGCCGTTCAATTCCGTGAATGATTCCGTCAGGACGAATTACAGCATCGGGATGAATAACTGCGGCGAGATCGACTTTCTTTGTTGAATCCTTATTCGTGAATAAATGGAGATGTTCATGAGTGGAGAGAGTACGATGCCTAGTGGACTCATTAACAGATGAAGAGGGCCACTCGGACGATCCGATTCGACTAGGTATGATATGAAACATCAACAGTTTTTGAAGAGATTTGATGTTACCTGGTTCGAGCAAGAATCGTTTGAATTCAGGATCAAGATCTCTCTCTAATGCTTCATTTCTTGGTGCGAAGATGGTGATATTGTGTTTACCAACAGCTTCTTCTAATGTCTGTAATAACAAAGCTTTCTCAACCAATTCAGAGAGTTCAGTATAATGAGAGTCTAGAAGTGCAACGAGAACTGAATTCGAATTAATCTGAACGCTACTTGATGAATTTATTGGTAATGCACTTCCATAGATTGTACCTATAACGGAGAGGAATGTAAAGATATAGAATATGGTTTTAGAAACAACGCCATGGATTTGGAAATCCATAACGAAGGATTGTAGAGAAACAAAAATGAACAAGAAGATGAAGCGAAAATTGGAGTTGCAGAGAGAAAGAAAGAGAGAGAAATGGGAAGGAGGAAGGAGAGGAAAAGATTTTGTTGAAGTTTTTTCGAGTTAAAAAACTAACTTTACTCTCTTTCTCTGTTTCAGTTGTTTGGTGTTATGTGAGGGAGATATAGGTTACAACTTTCAAGAAGGCTAGTTGAGTTAGTATAGGATTTGAGTGGTATTTTTGGGTTTTAGTTTCTTCTGTTCTCTGGTGGGGAATATGAATATAAAAGTAGTGTTGGACGGACTTGAAGTAAAGGTAATTAAATTGAGTTGGTAAAGTAGTAACGTGTGGAGGCATCAGAAGGAAAAATATTGTGGAAACGTGGCGATTAGTAGAAGCAAAGTTCTTTTACTAGGGGAGAGCCACCGGGGTAACTTCTTTTGGGATAAGCAAAGGCCTGTCCCGTTTTCTTTGTATTGTATGGGTGCATGAAGAATGACGACCGTCTTCTCACCATTTACTTGAAGTGTAGCTTTTTGCATTAGCTGTTTTGTTTCAGGTTCATTTAACTTATGCGAAAGCCAGTAAGCAACCGTAACGCTTTCCTAAGGTTAATTCCCATGGGAATGAACAAATCCATTCGTTTGTTGAACCAGGTGGATGGCTAAATTAGGTTTTCCACTGTGATAAAGTATTGGATGTTAGATCAATAGACGTGTGATTCAGGTAAAAACGCTAGCGTCGGAAGAACCAACACGGCGTCTTAAAATAAAACGCCGGCATTTTTGCTGCAAACGCCAACGAGTAGTTTTTAAAATTCGAAATTTATTTTTTACCTCTATAAATTACCACCATCTTCGAACAATTCACTCACACCAAAATTCACTTGAATTTTCTCTTCTAAAATGGTTGAAAAGGCGATCACACTTTTTTGCGATGCAAAACTTGAAGCTGTTGTTTCTATGATATGTGGGAGTTTTAAAAAGATTGAAAATTGTAAAAGGGAAGTGCAAGTTTTAGAAGCTGCTCCAAGAAAATGTTCTGCTAAAAGGCAAAGAAGAGCTCCAGTTTTGAAAGTTAATAACAACAAATTCAAAAACAAAGATGAAACTGTCAAAGAGCGCGTTGAATAGAAAATACGTCAAATGAAGATAAACAGGAGGCCAAAACGTGTACTTGATTTTTATCGAAGTTTTTATTATTGTCTAAGTTTATATCTTGTAAAAGAATTGGCAGTAATATCAATGAATGAAAATGTTTATATTTTAAAATAGATTTCCACTTCAGATTAAGTGAAATTTATTACAATTTAAACTTGCAAATAACATCAAACTACATTTTGATAAACCACAACAAAAACATCAAACTACATCAAATCCAGCGACATTCTCTCTGTAAAGTTCATAGCATTCAAAATGCCTAAACTCTTTTCCGCTTTCTTCGACTAATTTGGTCTGAGCGATGGTTTTCTGTAAAACAGATAAATAACAAGTTCAGATATTTTTATGATGCAGTTGAGCCCATGAGGACAAAGGTAAGATACTCACCAGTTCTTCGTTGGATAATCCAGAATTGCTACGATGAACCATCCACAATACTTCTGTAAAACAGATAAATAACAAGTTCAGATATTTCTATGACTAATTGATTCACTATGGTATTATGTTATTACGATTAATCTTCACATTTGCACGTCAGTAATTTAAATTTTTTTTCTGGATTAAAAATTGCAACCACCACACCATACATGAAAATAAAAAAAATACATTAGATTAAAACAACAACTACATAGGCGTCAATTCTCGGCGGGTGGTGAAATTCCTTGAGTAGGGGATTGTATCTATTGGGCATCCTAAGAATGTTGGAACAAGCATGGAAGTCGAAAGAACGACCGCGGTGAGTTGTTGGACACATCGCTAGAGTTCTGGGTTTCACTTCATGTTCGGCTTCACCGTTGAGCTTATTTTTGTGATTCTCCATTAGTAAAACCAAGAACTCCAATACATTCATACTAATTACACTAAAACGATGTTGCAATCCATGAGAATCACACCCCATGGATGTTCCCAGTTTCAGCGGTGAACATTCTGTAAACTTTCTCCCAGAAAGTCAACGTCGAATCAGCTACATTACGCATGACAGCATCTTGTGTGTGAAAAATAAAGGCTCTACAACGAGCTAAATCCTCTTGTTTAGTGAATCTAACGGCACGAACTCTGGGAGGCGTTTTTTTGTAGATGATTTGAAAGTGAAGAATGTGTAGAATGTGTGAATTTGGAGTTGAAATGAGGAGTATTTATAGAATTCAAAAAATGTAGCCATTGGATCACAAGATTTTTCAGCCGTTCAGATTGAGTCGTTGGCGCCCTTGGGTCATACGCTGGCGTTTCTAATACAGACGCTGGAGATTTACGTCATGCTACGCGTTTTTTCTTCACACGCCAGCGTTCATAGCAAGGTCGCCCATCATTATCACAGGCGCACGCTGGATTGTTCATCTCGATATTCAAATCAACAAATATATTGATTTGAACATCCATTTTTCATGTTTGTTCATTCTATAATGGGAGAAAAATGAACAAATTCCAAGTGTATTCATTCCATAGGAACTGCTCTAATCTTAAATGGATTTTGCAAACATGAGAATGAAAAATGAAAAACTCATTTAAACCAATTCTACAAACACCCAAGGAAATTAAAAAGATACTATCACTTCTTCGGAACTATTCATTCCTATGTGCTATGTAAAATATTCTATTTTCCATATTAGGTGGCATGGCAATCCAGTCGCACCATAATGGGTAAATAGCTGAGCGATAATGTTCCTAAAGAACGATATTGTCAACTACGCCAACGATAAAGACTATGTCGTTGGATATAAAGTTAACATCGTTTGACGGAATGTTTAACGCCAAACGTTAGTTTTTTGTCGCATATAAATAGGTAGTTTTTAAACCCAAAATTTACTAATTCTTTTATATATTTCTCTCTTTCTGTATTCTCTAAAATTTTCTGAAATTGCAGAATTTCAACCAACTTGATTCGGCAACGTAGTTATATTTTTCTGCAGCAGTACTTGAAAGCGTTGTTAAGAAGACATGTGATAGTTAAAACGAAATAGATAAAAAGCAAAGTAACTAACTCAAACTTGCAGCTAAGAAAAAGGCAGAGAAGAGTTCAAGGAAAACCCAATTTAAAGGCAAATACGAAGATAAACAAGTGAAACTCATTCCATTAGCACATTGATTGGAATTTACGTGTGTTATGAGGTAAAGATAAGATAGGTCTTACGCGTACTAGTCACAACAATGACTACACCTTTTCCATGTCATAGGTACCTTCTTATATGCAATTGTTGTCGTTCCTCCCAATATAACCTTCCACTTCTCTATTAATTCCTTCCTTATCCTTCTTATTCCATGGATATACCCTTTTGGACTTGGGCTTGGGCTTACCCATTATCTAGGGGTTCCCTAATCCTGCTAAGGGATAACTATTTTCATGTATCAATATTAGTCCCCTGGCTATTAGGTTAATCGTCAGATGACCTCCCTTTGCGCCTTTGGAAGCGAGAAGGGAGTTTTCCTTTATCAACCCCACGTTCACTATGACGGTTGGCTTCTCCGCGACGTCTCAGAAGTCTTTTCAGTTTCATTCCGTTATTTCACCTTTTTGTAACCGCAATGTCCCTCTCTTGAGTGAAGAAATTGAAGAAGTTGAGCTTGAGGATCATGAGGAGACGATGTTACCCAAGCCCGCGGATGACGATTCTTATACGATCGAATAGTTTTTGGGGAATGTCACACTAAAGCGCGCCTTGAGACCAAGGGTTCATAGTGATGGCCGAATCGTGTTTCCTACAGATGATAAACTCGTCCCCCTGTATTCTTTATCCTCCTGTGTTTCCATACCCTCCTATACCCGGATGGCCTATGCACCCTGATATGGAAGAGCCGACTCTCTATTCATTCAAAAAGCTTCCGCGTATGGCCGTTTACACGGCGATTATATGTATGCATCTTTCAAAATCTGAAATGTTGATAACTATATGTATGCTTGCATAGTTTAGATTCCCATTCACATAAACACTTTGTTTGTCTGATGCCCTGGAAACCCTACTGATCATTCTTTTAACTCATGCGATCTGTGGTATCTGAGTAAATTGTTTGCTTGTTATCTGACAGTCAAGCCCTGAACTTTTGATGCACTATCTTGAATAATAGACCATGTTTTCCTGAAACTCAACCATTGTTGCATCTTGAGTGTGCGCATATGAATATGTGATAGTTGAATAACATATTTACTTGTTAAATTTGTTATTTTATTATTTTGTTGTGCGTCTCTCAATCTCTGTTAAACCTTGTGACTGTCATGTCCAATAACTCGGTCTGTCACTACAGAGAGATCATGTCAGGATTTTGGTCTGCAACTGAGGATGAGAAATCATCGCCGAAATCAATCATAAAACTTGCTTACGAGCATGCTTCACGTTATGAGCCTCATGCAGACCATGATGTCAATAGTTATAGGGATTGTTTTGGACATTTTCATATCTGGGCCTCAACACATGGACCCTAATGACTATTCACACATGTATCATCCACCAAAGAGTGAACCTGAACATTTTTGCAATGCCCAACTCACATATTCATCACTTTTGGATCATCTAGAGGCTCAAATCACTGCTTTAGAGATGCATGTATATGATAAATCTGTCACATCTAGGTCATCTAGGCAAGTTGAACTTTCCGTTTGCGTCTTCTGTGGCTGCACAAATCATTTAACTGAGCACTGCCCTGAAATGCATGCTTTTAGGCAGTCTAGAGAAGGTCATGAAAATCCAAGGTATGAAATACCCACAAAATATGATGCTGGTAGTCATTGGGACTATTATCAAACTTTCGAAGGTTTTGATCTGTATTATATGGATCCTAATGACCATACACACATGTATCATTCACCACAGTGGGAAATCGAATAATTTTGTACTTCCCCGACCTCTAGTAGGCAACCTTTGGAGGAAAATCTCTTACTCATCGAACAAAATAATGCTAGGTTTGAATTGAATCTATTGCATGATAAACCATATAGAAATGCTTCTGATTTTCCTTTCAAGGTGAAATGATTGTTAGTCCTAAAATAAATTTTGAAATTAGTGTATATGTTCCTACTTAGGCTACTAATATTGAACATGAACCTAATCTAGATGTAAATGAGTGGACTAGAGACACTGAGAGTGTGAATAGGGCATTGTAATCCTGTTATGATGATGATGATTATGAAGATGATGCTATGTTAGAAGAACATGTATATTCTGAGAATATTGTGGAGCCTTTGGGTTCAGAGAGATTAGGCTTCTCTGCCTTGGCTTTCATGGATGATGTTTCTTCTAGTATTCCATATGCATATAAATGTGATGTTGATGCTGATTTGAGTCTTGTGCAACTGTTTTGTGAACGAAAGCATGACATACAACTTGTGCCTGACTTAGGTAATGTTGAATCTTCTGTTGACACTAATGCTATTATGCATGAAAATAAATTAGATGTGTCTGATTCCCTGTCTAGAACACAGTATGTTGCTTCCTCTAATTCTCTTATGCATGAGACTAAAATTTTGGGTAATGATGATTCTGAAGTGGGATTGGATGACTTGTTCTATGAATGTAAGCATGTTATACATGTTTCTGGATTAGGGAGAGTATGTGATGGTACTAATGACCTTTTAGATGACTTATATGTGCCTACCTCCCTGCCCATGTCACAAACTGATAACCTTGCACCCAACCTAGATTACGTTTGTAAAGAAATTGTGAAACCAACTTTTGTGAGAGTTCTTAATCTAGGATAGTAACGGTGGTGCTTCTCAAATTATTTTGGACCATTTTGCAGCTAAGTATAATGTGTTTAAGGAGCCACAGTTGGAATGCGCTCTTGTTTCTCTGCCCGTTCCTAACAAAGCCTATTTTGAGTTAGACCTTCTGCATGATGAACCCTTGAAATTGTTGGATTTTGTGTCCAAAAGTATATCCGTTGAAAAATCCGGGTGTGGGGGTAACACATTTTGTTTTGCAGTCTCACTTGCTTTCCTGTTCTATTATAATTGTGTGAGGCTGTTAAAATTCCTGCACACCGTCTTTTGGGTTGATCCTCAACTCTTTCGATTGTTTTTTTATGGTGAATTCTCCATGTATACAATCCAGTAGGTAATGCTGTATTTCTTGTATATATTGTGCTAACCGAATATGATGTCAGCTGGAAATGTTGGATTCTAGTCTTAAATAATGCAGTGCTAATCTTGTTTTCGCCGACATCCGGTAATCTCTTCTCTTTTCTCTACTCATCATAGTTCTCATGGTATGTTGTTGTTATATTTTTGATCATCTTTAGAAACATTGAGGACAATGTTAGATTTAGGTTTGGGGGAGTATTTTGCATATAGAGTTTTTAGTCTTTTGCCTTAAAAATAAAATAAAATTCAAATTCAAATCTTTGTAAATATTTGCATAAAACCTCCAACTTTTAGATATTTTAGAGTCACTAGCATGCTTCTAGTTATGTTTACATAGAGAGTCTGACCGAAATAACTGAACTTGGAAAAAATTAGAGAACACAATCGGATTTCTTAGTTGTTAGATCGTTAAAGTTGGATTTAACCATGCAGGTAGGCAAATTAGGTGCAGCAAAGTTATTTGGTATTAGAGTTGTGATCACCCTTAGTGGAGACTACCTATTTTTACATCAAGCGAAGCACCAACCTTCAATTTTTTTGTGACTATCTAAAGAGTCCTTTTAGAGTATGTGTCACCGTATGTAAATTACGGGTAGAAATGGTGAGCTACCCAACTTCCCACCACTTTCAGCACTACTTTTGATCTCTTGAGTGATAATTTTGTCAATCATGAGGGTGACGTCTAAAGATGAAAACTCCTTCTTATAGTTTGATTTGCAGTTAGCACCGCTCTCTCCCTCTCGACAACATCAACAGATCCATAGAAAAACATCATCATCACATTATCAACAACAAGCAGCTCGACATCAGAATATTTGAAGAAAGTTGAAATAGTCCAAGGTTTACATGAAACAATACAAGGAAAATAAGAAGTCTTATTTAAAAGTGAAAATATAATACAAAAAGCATAAATCTATACACAAGTGAAGACTTATCTTATAAGAGCAAAGAAAACAGAAAAAGACGAGAAATAGAGAAGTTCATAAACATCAAGACAGTACAGTTTGTGAAGAATTAAGTGATAAAGTCCTTCCTCCATGGATTTAGTAGTTCATTATTATTTTATTTTATTTTCAGTTTTATTAAATAACACCATGGTAAATAAGAAAAATAAGAGTAAAATTCAAGCAACAAGAAAGAGAGGAGAAAAATTATAATTGTCAAGGTTCTACGAAGTTCAAGATTTCATCATCAATAGTTGAAGACTGAAGACGAAGACATTTCTATGGATGTTGTGAGAGTAGTGTTGATTGCTGATCGGATGTAAAGGTAAGTGAGTACTCCCATCCTTGCTAATGGTTGATTTCCTTTCTTAGAGATCATTAGAAAAATATTCTTATTCCCACAACTTTTTGGAGTCTCCAAAAATTATTTCGGAAGGTTATCCTTCCCACCATTCAACATGTGCAGAATTTCACTTTTTATTCCTATCTGCACAGATGAGAGACTAAAAAAGCGATCTTTTTGAGTGCAATTATCATAAAACCCAATTGGTGAGACAGAGTCGAGGCTTTTGATCACTCTCGAACCAGAATTCTTTCATATGGTGGGGTTACTTCTCGCTCAACTCTTAAGGATGAGAATACGTTCTTTGGTATTTCTAACTTCTTGTTACTAGCATGCAGAAACTCTATGTCCTCAGAGCACCTTGGGTGCTTGGGACTCTATTAAGCTTTGAAGTTGGAGAAGGTTTTGTGGTTACACATCTGGTAAACCTTCACGAGACTACAGCTCGTCTACTAGATACACATAAGGGTTTAAAGGCTTAGTGCATTCGCTAAATGCATTCGAAAGACCAGCGACAGTGGTATAGTTAGGAATTTCTTAATTTCTGTTTCACTTGAGGACGAGTAAAGTTCAGGTTTGGGGGTATTTGATGAGTGCCAAATATTGCATATTTCTACATCTTTTTACTGGCATTTAACTCGTCCTTTGTGCTATAACTCTCTATTTTATCCCAAATTCGGAGTTTTCATTGTTTTCAAGAATAAAACTTTTACTAATTAATTTTGTGTTTTTAGGTAGTAAATAAAGCTTGGATGAATCAATAAGCCAAAAGAGCAGAGAAATGTTGACTAGTGGCTACGTAAGAGAGACAACACAAAGCTCATACTAGAAGACAGTAAAGCGCGAATAAACATCACGCAAAGAGTAGCCGCAATACGCTTGCAAACCATTGGCAATCCGCTTGCACACGTTCCGCAAGCCGCTTGCAAGAGCTACGCCAACAATGCGCTTGGTAGAGAACCCAAATCCAAATCCTTATCCAGATCCGGCGTATCAAGTCTGCTACACCATTCAAAGATCCAACAGCTCATCCTTCAGGACATCAATATATGAAGTAGTCGCCCAACACCGTAATACCTCCTATCCCTTCTCCTAATCGATCAGAAAAGAAAAGAAATCATCATTTCTTTCTTCTCTATTTACTCCTCATGTATTCAATCACCATCAACCATTACTTCACCATCCCATTTCTCTGAGCACAGCTTCGCCATCATTAACACCACCATTAACTCCTAATTCTGTTTCTCTCTCAAACCTTATCATCTTATCAAGAACAGTAAACCTAGAAGCTAGGTTTGAGAGAGATAGAGTTAGGGTTATCTTCACCAATAGCTGGAAGAGTAGGTTTGCAGAGATAAATTGAAGAGGGAAAACGCGTTTTGGTGAGTGGGTTTTCATTTAATTATCGAATTGAAGGTGAATTGAGTGAAATTTTGTATAAAAGAGAGGAGATTTTAGAGAGATCATGCCCGGATTAGCCGGTGCACCAAGCTGTATCTTGTATTTGTTTTCAGTATTATTATCATGTTCTAAATTCATCTGCTAGGGTTGAGATGAATCCCTAGCTTATTGTTTGTTATTCATGCTCTTGATAATGATCTTGTTGTGCTTATTTAGAATAAAATTCAATCTTAGGGGCTTCAACACTGTACTTTCACAGTGTATGTCATGCATCCATTGTAGTTAGAACAATCCTATGTTGTAGAACTGCAACTCATGCTTCATCATATACATTGACCTTTTGATTAGTTGTGCCTTAAACAGACAGTTAATGCTTAGGGGAGATACCTTAGTTACGATTGGACTATTCACATTAGAGCTACCTTAGATATACAGAACCCATGTTATCATTTATAAGGACAAGGTTAGTATCATTAGTAGTATAACTAGTGTAAGTTAATGGTGGACTCAACTTCCCTAGTACCCTCATTCCAATTGCTATAGTTACATCTTGCTTTGCATCCTGTTTTACTATTTCAGTTACTATAAAACACCTTTGTCGTATCGACACCCAACCAACAACTCTTTGTGTAATCTTTACCCTGAATCAGTTTTAGGAAGTCCATAGAATCAAATCTACACCCACCTTGTCCCTGGGGATCGACCTGTATTTGCACTATACACAATAAGGCAATGTGCACTTGCAGTCATTGTAGGTATCTTTCCCGACCTACCATGTTTTTGGCGTCGTTGCCGGGGACTCGGTAGCGGTGTAGCTGAAGTTTCTATCCTTACCTAGATGATTTTTAGTATAACCTTGTATATATGTGTTCAGATTATTATTTTAATCTGTTTATCTTCTGTTGTATTCATTTGAGTCATTGGTATAACTTAGTATAATTCCATTGTATCATAACTCTGTAATATAGTGTGTCTCATGATAGTTGCACCATTTAGTTGTGTTTATCTCTCTATTTCCATTCATAGTTACCATCTCCGTGTAAATTCCCGTTCCTGCACATCTGCATTCTCATTTCTTTTTAATTCTGCTGATTGCATTATGTCAGTCATAAACAACCAAAGTTGAAGCTTCTGAAATCATTGCCAAACTGTAGATCATTTGCAGTTAATTACAATCGGTCTTGATAACGCCTTATCTGTACTTTAATTGTACAAATTCTTGAACTAAAATTTTCTCTCTGAGCAACCGGGTACCTGTGAAGCTGAAATACACGCAAGGAAAGAGAAAAAGAGGGAACAACATAACACATTTGATATCGTGCTTAAACCCAGTCCTGTACTGACGGTAACTGTGAAACTGACGTACGAGCCAAGGAAAAGCAGAAAAATGAGCAGGACAACATGTTTAATGAGCCTAAACCCAGTTATGTACTGGCGGTATCGTTTTCGAAACTCATTATCTATCATGACGGTATGAATGCTACATAATATCTTCCTGCTGAAACTAGTTATCTCACATAGCCCTGTTAAACCCATACAACATATAAAATCTTTGAGCATAATCTTGTGATATCTGGGTAAAATTTTTACCTACTGAAATTGCTATCTCTGTATATGCATTTGTTAAAATCTGAAATGTTGATAACTATATGTATGCTTGCATAGTTTAGACACCCATTCATATAAACACTTTGTTTGTATGATGCACTGGCAACCCTACTGAGCATTTCTTTTAACTCATGTGATCTGTGACATCAAAGTAAATTATTTGCTTGCTATCTGACAGTCATGCCCTGAACTTTTGATGTGTTATCTTGAATAATAGACCATGTTCGCCTGAAACTCAACCATTGCTGCATCTTGAGTATGCGCATATGAATCTGTGATAGTTGTATAAAATATTTACTTGTTAAATTTGTTATTTTTTTATTTTGTTGTGCGTCTCTCAATCTATGTTAAACCTTGTGACTGTCCTGTCCAATAACTCGGTCCGTCACTAGAGAGAGATCATGTCATGATTTGGGTCTGCAACTGAGGATGAGAAATCACCGCAGAAATAAATCAGAGAACTTGCTTACGAGCATGCTTCACGTTATGAGCCTCCCGCAGACCATGATGTCAATACTTATAGGGATTGGATATTTTCATAGTCCTGAGACTCAACACATGGACCCTAATGACTATTCACACATGTACCATCCATCGTAGAGTGAAAACAAACATTTTTACAATGCCCAACTCACACATTCATCACTTTTGGATCAACTATAGACTCAAATTACTGCTTTAGAGATGTATGTATATGATAAATCTGTCACATCTAGGTCATCTAGGCAAGTTGAACTTTCCGTTTGCGTCTTCTGTGGTTGCACAAATCTTTTAACTGAGCACTGCCCTGAAATGCATGCTTCTAGGCAGTCTAGAGAAGGTCATGAAAATCCAAGTTATGAAATACCCACAAAATATGATGCTGGTAGTCATTGGGACTATTATCAAACTTTCAAAGGTTGTGATCCGTATTATATAGATCCTAATGATCATGAACACATGTATCATTCACCACAGTGGGAAGTTGAACAATTTTGTATTTCCCCGACCTCTAGTAGGCAACCTGTAGAGGAAAATCCCTTACTCATCGAACAAAATAGTGTTAGGTTTGAATTGAATATATTGCATGATAAACCATATAGAAATGCTTATGATTTTCCTTTATGTAGTGACCCTCATGCTCAACCATGTATTGAATATTCATATGAAATGAGGATACCCACTGTTGAAGACTCTCCCTCCATTGACCAGCTTAATACATTCCTAAAAATGAATCTATTTTGTTTACAAGATGAAGGAAGGGAGAAATTTCAAGGTGAAATGATTGTTAGTCCTAAAATAAATTTTTAAATTAGTGTCTTTGTTCCTACTCAGGCTACTAGTATTGAACATGGGCCTAATCTAGAGGTAAATGAGTGGACTTGAAGCACTGAGAGTGTGAATAGGGCATTGCAATCCTGATATGATGATGATGCTATCTTAGAAGAACATGTCTATTCTGAGAATATTGTGGAACCTTTGGGTTCAGAGACATTGGGCTTCTCTGCCTTGGCCTTCATGGATGATGTTTCTTCTAGTATTCCATATGCATATACATGTGATATTCATGCTGATGCTGATTTGAGTCTTACTATTTTGTGAACAAAAGCATGACAGACAACAAATGCTCTTATGCATGAAAATAAATTTGATGTGTCTGATTCCCATCCTAGAACACAGTTTGTTGCTTCCTATGATTATCTTATGCATGAGACTAAAATTTTGGGTAATGATGATTCTGAAGTGGGATCGGATGACTTGTTCTATGAATGTAAGCATGTTATACATGTTTCTGGCTTAGGGAGAGTATGTGATGGTACTAATGACCTTTTAGATGACTTAGATGTGCCTACCTCCCTGCCCATGTCACAAACTGATAAACTTGCACCCAACCTAGATTATGTTTGTAAAGAAATTGTGAAACCAACTTTTGTGAGAGTTCTTAATCTAGGATTGAAACCGTGTGCTTCTCAAATTCTTTTGGACCATTTTGCAGCTAAGTATAATGTGTTTAAGGAGCCACAGTTGGAATGCGCTCTTGTTTCTCTTCTAGTTCCTAACAAAGCCCATTTTGAGTTAGACCTTCTGCATGATGAACCCTTGAAATTGTTGGATTTTGTGTCCAAAAGTATATCCGTTGAAAAATCCGGGTGTGTGGGTAACACATTTTGTTTTGCAGTCTCACTTGCTTTCCCATTCTATTATAATTGTGTGAGGCTGTTAAAATTTATGCACTCCGTCTTTTGGGTTGATCCTCAACTCTTTCGATTGTTGTTTTATGGTTAATTCTCGATGTATACAATCCAATAGGTAATGTTGTATTTCTTGTATATATTGTGCTAACCGAATATGATGTCAGCTGGAAATGTTGGATTCTAGTCTTGAATAATGCAGTTCTAATCTTGTTTTCACCGACATCCGCTAATCTCTTCTCTTTTCTATACTCATCATAGTTCTCATGGTATGTTGTTGTTACATTTTTTGATCATCTTTAGAAACATTGAGGACAATGTTAGAATTAGGTTTGGGGGAGTATTTTGCATATAGAGTTTTTGGTCTTTTGCCTTAATAAATAAACAATTTTATTTTTCAAATCTTTGTAAATATTTGCATAAAACCTCCAACTTTTAGAGATTTTAGAGTCACTAGCATGCTTCTAGTTATGTTTACATAGAGAGTCTGACCGAAATAACTGAACTAGGAAAAAACTAGGGAACACAATCGGATTTCTTAGTTGTTAGATCGTTAGATTTGGATTTAACCATGCAGGTGGGCAAATTAGGTGCAGCAAAGTTATTTGGTATTAGAGTTGTGATCATCCTTAGTGGAGACTACCTATTTTTATATCAAGCGAGGCACCAACCTTCAATTTTTTTGTGACTATCTAAAAAGTCCTTTTAGAGTGTGTGTCACCGTACGTAAATTACGGGTAGGAATGGTGAGCTACCCAACTTCCCACCACTTTCAGAACTACTTTTAATCTCTTGAGTGATAATTTTGTCAATCATGAGGGTGATGTCTAAAGATGAAACCTCCTTCTTGTAGTTTGATTTGCAGTTAGCACCGCTCTCTCCATCTCGACAACATCAACAGATCCATAGAAACACATCATCATCAACAAGCGGCGTGACATCAGAATATTTGAAGAAAGTTGAAATAGTCCAAGGTTTACATGCAACAATACAAGGAAAATAAAAAGTGAAGATATAATACAAAAAGAAAAAATCTATACACAAGTGAAGGATGAGAAATAACGAAGTTCATAAACATAAAGACAATACAGTTTGTGAAGAATTATCATAAAACAACGACTAAAAAAGCGATATTTTTGAGTGCAATTATCATGAAACCCAATTGGTGAGACAGAGTCGAGGCTTTTGATCACTCTCGAACTCGAATTATTTCTTATGGTGGGGTTACGTCTCGCTCAACTCTTAAGGATGAGAATGCGTTCTTTGGTATTTCTAACTTCTTGTTACTAGCATGCAGAGACTCTATGTCCTCAGAGCTCCTTGGATTCTTGGGATTCTATTACGCTCTGAAGTTGGAGAAGGTTTTGTGGTTACACCTCTGGTAAACCTTCACGAGACTACAACTCATCCACTAGGGACACTTAGGGGTTTAAAGGCTTAGTGCATTCGCTAAATGCATTCGAGAGACCATCGACAGTGGTATAGTTAGGATTTCTTAATTTCTGTTTCACTTGAGGATAAGTAAAATTCAGGTTTGGGGGTATTTGATGAGTGCCAAATATTTCATATTTCTACATCTTTTTACTGGCATTTAACTCGTATTTTGTACTATAACTCTCTATTTTATTCGAAATTCGGAGTTTTCATTGTTTTCAAGAATAAATACTTGTACTAATTAATTTTGTGTTTTTAGGTAGTAAATAAAGCTTGGATGAATCAAGAAGCCAAAAAAGCAAAGAAATATTGACTAGTGGCTACGTAAGAGAGACAACACAAAGCTCCTACTAGAAGATAGTGAAGCGCGAAGAAACATCACGCAAAGAGCAGCCGCAATCCGCTTGCAAACCATTGGCAATCCGCTTTCACGCGTTCCGCAAGCCGCTTGAAAGAGCTACGATCAGAAAAGAAAATAAAATAAATCACCATTTATTTCTTCTCCATTTACTCCTCATGTATTCAACCACCATAACCATTACCTCACCGTCCCATCTCTTTGAGCACAACTTCGACATCCTTAACACCACCATTAACTCCTAATTCTCTTTCTCTCTCAAACCTTATCATCTTATCAAGAACAGTAAACCTAGAAGCTAGGTTTGAGAGATATAGAATTAGGGTTATCTTCACCAACAGCTGGAAGAGTAGGTTTGCAGAGATAAATTGAAGGGGAAACGCATTTTGGTGAGTGGGTTTTAATTTAATTATCGAATTAAAGGTGAATTTAGTGAAATTGTATATAAATAGGGAGGAGATTGTATAGAGAAGATCATGCCCAGATTAGCCGGTGCACCAAGCTGTAGTTTATATTTGTTTTCTGTATTATTATCATGTTCTAAATTCATCTGCTAGGGTTGAGATGAATCCCTATCTTACTATTTGTTATTCATGCTCTTGATAATGATCTTGTTGTGCTTAAATGATTTATAATAGAATTCAATCTTAGGGGCTTCAACACTTTACTTTCACAGTGTATGTCATGCATCCATTGTAGTTAGAACAATCCCGTGTTGTAGAACTACAACTCATGCTTCATCTTATATATTGACCTTTTGATTATTTGTGCCTTAAACAAACAGTTAATGCTTAGGGGAGATACCTTAGTTGCGATTGGACTATTCACATCAGAGCTACCTTAGATATACAGAACCCTTGTTATCAGTTATAAGGACAAGGTTAATATCATTAGTAGAATAACAAGTGTAAGTTAGTGGTGGACTCAACTGCTCTAGTACCCTCATTCCAATTGCTTTACTTACATCTTGCTTTGCATCCTGTTTTACTATTTCAGTTACTATCAAACACCTTTGTTGTATCGACACCCAACCAACAATTTTGTGTACTCTTTACCCTGAATCAGTTTTAGGAAGTCCATAAAATCAACTCTACACCCACCTTGTCCCTGAGGATCGACCTGTATTTTCACTATACACAATATGCACTTGCAGTCATTGTAGGTATCTTTCCCGACCTACCAGTAGCCTAGCAACAAGCTGGGAACCAACACCTTTTTGAATAGCGATGCCTAATTATGAAAGAGGAAAAAACCTGACCTACGAGTAGCATCATGACTAGCTAGACAGTTCTTAATATGCTTTAGAAATAGAATCATATCGTCACCAAGTACACCTAGAGTTGAAAAGGACAATACCCCAAAACCGTAACCATGTGAAGTACATTGGTCAAGGTATTTGTTGCATTTGCGCGTAACTTCAGCACTTATGGCCTGACTGGGTGTAATGTTGCGAGTTCTAGCAATATTAAAGGGTGAGACCCCTGTAACATCAAAGTAGACATCTTTCCTGTCTTCCCAACTGTAAACAAGAATATCAGCAAGCTTTAGGGCAGTAGAATTCGAAATAAAACCCAACGAAACTTCTTTCTATGCAGCCACATCATACTTATAACATATATCGGCTAAGACATCTCTAACCAAATCATGCCTGAATTTTGGCCCCACGTCTTTTACACAGTGTAGCGCATGGTCGCCAAATATGTCCATGAATTGATGACAACTTGAGCACAAACTGCCTTACCTGAAGAAAGAAATGCCAAATCGATATTGAAGGATGAATCGAAACTGTCTCGGTCCAATAGTTTGGTTCATCCCTGTAATAGGAATGGCTTTGAGGAAATCCATGGCGTGCTTATTCCTGTTGAACTTACACAAGGTAGAATCTCGCTCAGATAAGGTGAAGTTGGTGGACACTTTCTCCTTGACAACACCAAAGTAAAGAACTACCAGTGATTTCATGAAATGGGGGGCAGAGTCGTTGATGTTGAAATTGGAGGTAGAAAAACCACAAACCTGTATGAATATCTGTAAGGCATGCTGGAAGTTGTAGCTTGAGTCTGTCTATGGAGGGAGTCTTAGGATGATGTCTTGTAGGTGTTGTGTCTGGGCATAAGATGATAAGTAGCAGTAATGGCCAATGTCTGCCATTGTATGAACACCCAGGCCACCGTACTTAATTGGTAAAGTAGCAAGTCTCTGGTGCAACAAACTAAAACCAACGCCATCACCAACAACCATCTATCGAAGATATTGCAGTAGACTCTTGTCGAATAAAGATTTTGCAGCATGAATTGCAGTGGGTCTGGTGGTACAGAGAGTGAAGTAGAGCTTCGAGACGCCAACGCAGTTACGTAATAGAAGTAACTCACATTATGGGTCTTGTAACTTCTGAATATTTTGCATGAGCTGGATAGATTTGTCCACTCTCCCGAAGATAAAAATCGTTGCAAAATTGTGTTTCGAGGCTAACAGGACCTCCAAGAATCTTAACACATGTTTGTGGCATGCCGATATCAGCCGGGAAAAATGCATCAGCATCTCTTCGAGGATTAGAAGTAGGCCAGAAGATTTCAATCTCCGTAATATTCAAGTGCAAGCCTTTGCTCGGACCATCAGCCTGGATAATATTCAGGGCCTTAGAAACTTCTAAAGTATCACTGCTATGGTTCAGTCGTTATAATATAATCTTGTTGGTGATGAGTAGCAAAACTCCACCCATCTGGAGATGCTAGGAAAGTGAGCTATCACTTTTCTAATCAATGTAGACCTATCAACCAAGTTAAAGGCATTAGTGAAGTCTACAAGCAACATAGTGTGAATGTTATGACTACTTTTGAATTATAATAACATGTTAGTAGCGTGTAAAATACCTTCACCGCCGCATGGAACTCCAACTCCAAACTGGTGGGTACCCAATACGTAGCGATGTCCTTGCAAGATGAGATAGCGGCTAGTTTTGAACAGAGCCTCCTCCATATGGTTCCTACAGTGATGGGTCTCAAACCCCTACCTGGTTTAAGGAGTGGATTTAATGTGGAACTTGCAATATAGTCTCCAAGAACGGAAGGGCACTTACCAGCCAGAGGTTCACAACACCTGCAATGGATTGGAGAAGAAACATGCGTTATTATAGTTTTATTATTAATTTTTTTTAGTAGGATAGACGAAACACGCTATCCTCCTTCCCCTTTTTTTCCAAGGATGATAAAAGGCGCTTAAGCGGGGTGAGAGAAATTCAAGGTAGAAAAAAGGCGCAACACCCCCCCTCCCCACACACACACCATCTTTTTCTATTTTCAAGGTATGCAACCCGCGGTTTGCATGTTAGCCGACCAGATACACAGAGCACCCCGTAGGCTTTTGTAAATTTGTATTTCAGTCGGTCGAATGTGCAGAGCAACCCGTAGCCTTTTGTAAATTTGAATGTCAGACCGGATGCGCAGAGCAACCCGTAGACTTTTGTATATTTGTATTGTTATCCGACCGAATGCGCAGAGCAACTCGTAGCTTTTATAGATTTGTATTGTTAGACGAATGAATGCGCAGATCAACTCGTTACCTTTTGTAAATTTGTATATCAGCACATCGGATGCGCAGAGCAACCCATAGCCTTTTGTATATTTGTATTGTTAGACGACCGAATGCACAAAGAAACTCGTATATTTTTGTAGATTTGTATTATTAACTGACCGAATGTGCAGAACAACTCGTAGCCTTTTGTAAATTTGTATGTCAGTCGATCGGATGCGCAGAGCAACCCATAGATTTCTGTAGATTTCTACTGTTAGCCGAACGGATGCGCAGAGCAACCCGTAGCTTTCTGTAGATTTATATTGTTAGCCGAAGCCTTGTAAGTAGGAGACCTTTTTGGAACGAGGAAGCAAACTTGTTCTTATTATGCGTCGACGCGCCCTATTTTTGTAAATTAGATACACAAGAACCTGTTGTGCTATTAGTAACTGAGATTTCCTACCTTGCCTCTTCCGTGTACTGTGACTTCTCGCAGTTTAGTGTTGGGAAAGGGGATCGTGCTTAATCGTTTGGTCTGTTATTTCGATTTCTCCAGCTGTGCGCTTTCCGTCGAAGATAATCCTGATGGAAAACATTTCACTGTTGGGTGGCCTAGTCATCGATGATAGTGACAGTACTTGGCAGTGTTTTATCCATCTTGTTGACGTCCACCACTGTCGGCGATAACTCAATTTCTTTGTTGGTTATCCACTGATCTAGTAGTACAACAATTGAGTTGTCCAACAATTTGTTCCTCTGGTGCCTTCTTGGTTTCCACTGGTCAATTAAAGTGCATGCGCATTCCATTCACTCAGATTATTTTTTGGACGCGTGTTTGTCGGGACCATCGATGTTGCATTAACCGTGTAGTGCCATGCATGTTCTGTATTTGAATTATCAACGCAATCGGAAATCCTTTCAGCCGCTTCTTCTAACTAAATAAAGGTTTGGAACTTGAAGCTAACTAAGTTTCTCTTGAAAGCGAATGTCATTCTGCGTATGCAGATCTCTATCAGTGCTTCTTCTTAGATATCATCATGACAATCCAACGCGAAATGGCAGAATCGAATGATGTACTTTCCTATCTCTTTTCCTACCAGTTGGTTGCATCTGTTCAAGTATATCGATGCAATATTCATATTCGTTGAATAGAACTTCCTAAGAAAAAGCATGGACATAGCGCCCATGAGTATACACTTTCCAGTTTAAGGTTATCGTACCAGGTGAATGTCGTATCCGTGAGCGATTTGGGTAATTCTATTAAACATAACTTTCTATTGGAGTCATGATCATTCATGGTTGGTAGAAACCGTGTGAGGTGCTCGCGTGCGTTCCCTTGCCCATCATATACTTTGAATTTTGACGGAGTGTATACCTCCGGGTATTGATACTCGGTGGTTTCAGGGAAATATGGGATGTTCATGAAGTCATAATTGTCTTGTTTCACCACGGGGTAGTTTATTTCCAACTACTTTGTTATTGTTTCCTGTGTCATTGTTGTGGGCCCATTCTCCTTGCTTTCATCGTCCTTTGTCGTTTCTTTGGTAGTACCTTGCTCCGCTGTTGTTGCCTTTTCTGTCAATTCTTAACTTTTGTTTTCTTCGGACGTGGGTTTCTAGTTATTTTTGCATCTCGCCTAAACTTAGTAGCGCTGAGCATATGTCGTTGGTTGCCCGATGATTGTCTTTTCCCTGCTTAACTGTCTTTCAAGCTTGAGATTTTTGTGTGATCGGGTTCGTGACTACGCCTTGTATCAATGTTTCTTTTTCGCTCTCTTCATGCTCGTCTTCAATTGTTACTTCATCAAGGTTGATTGGTCAATCGGTTAGCTGATTTCAAGACGTGCCTATGTTGGTATATGTTGGGTGTGTCATGGTGGACGAGAGGCGAGCCTCCAGGTGTGATCGCCAAATGTTGTGAGGTAAAAATGAGATAGGTCCTACGCGTCCTAGTCACAACAATGACTACGCCTTTTCCTACAATAGTATGAGAGAGAGCTTGTTTTTGATTATACTATGTCCTTCCTTTTATTAGTTTTTCCCAAAATCCCTCATCTTATGATATTATGCCACATGTCATAAGTACCTTCTTATTTACCATTGTTTCCTTTCCTCCCAATATAACCTTCCACTTCTCTATTAATTCCTTATTTATCCTTCATATTCCATGGACATCGCTTTTGGACTTGGGCTTTAGTCTACATGTTAACTAATGGGCTTACCCTTTCTCTAGGGGATCCCTAGCTCTGCTAAGGGATAACTATTTTCATGTATCAACAATGTGAAATGAAGAATATTGTCCCAGATTTTTATTTTCAAAATCTATATTTTGAATTATTTTTGTCTAGGATTACATTTTATAAAATGACTATTAATGATTAATTAAAAGTTTATATAAAAAAAGCATGCTTGTTTATGAATTCCAAAATTTGTCTCGTATTGTTGAAAATTAAGCTTATAGTTTATTCTTGATACAGTCTTACATTTTAATTTTAACTAATAAAGTAAGAAAAATAATGAAAAGCTTCTACTCAGGCTTAAGTTGACAATTCTGAAATCAAAACATAAATATTGGATTATATTTGGGAAACACTCTTAAAATCTCAAAACAACTTCCATGTTGGAAGTCTTTTTCGTTGATAAGGCGCCACTCCACCTGACACTTTTGTTCAATGTCCATTATGGTTTCACCATCCCTCATGTTTTGAACCGTTTGCGTTACTAAAACAACATAATTAATAATTTCCTTATTGATTACATTGAAGTGGTGACTCAACCCGTGCGCATCGCGATTGTAGAGGTTCATTGTTTCTTCTTGAAATTTCATAAATATGCTTTCCCATCATGACATGGCTTGGAGAGCTGCACCAACGATAAGACGTTGATTATAAAAAAAATAATTCCTGCAAATACATTCATCTTGCGCAATAATAAATTTTGGACTCCGTCTTCTTATTTGATTTTGCACACTGGCGCGGTTAACATCTTTTTGATTTTCGGCAGCATGTTGGTTATCTATGAACTCAGCCATGTTTATATTTTTAGCCATGCTCTTCGAAGAATTGGAAGAGTGGTGAAAAGTATGGAAGATGCGTGAGTTTGATAAATTCTAGAGAGAGTAAGAAATTCTGGTGTGAGTTGAAATACATTTGAGTATTTATAGGGATGAGAATTCCTGACCGTTAGATGAAAAATAACTGTGTGATGTTCACAACAGCGAGAGATGGAAAAACTAGCATTGACGCTCTTCTGACCGACGAGCATTGTTTGACCATCAAATGATGGCGTCACTATCGCTCGGTAGAGACTCCATCGCGTATGTCTAAGTGGTACATTTATCACTTATGTTTGCCACTTTGCCATACTCATAGTGGATGCAGAAGTGCAAACCACTTGCTATGGCATATGCATAGGAATAAGCCTTAGAAGAATAAAAAATTTGATTCCAATATCTAGTTTTTGGTTCACACATAAACATTACATTAATTTAATTCAGTATTTAAAATAAATTAAGTCACCACTTTCACATGTCGACATTTGTATTAAAATTTAATTTTACATTTAGGAGTACCGTTACAAATGCAAATGAGAAAAAAAAATATGATTTGGAGACAGATTGATTATAGAGTGAAATATAATTTCAAATTCTAGGATTAAAAGTGTTAATCAGATGATCTGTCCAACTATTACACTGCGTGGAACGATTTCAACAACCTCATCCAAGGTATTTCATTCCATTCAGGAGCTTTCAAGTAATTTTTTTTATTAATATAGTGTTTTGCTACTTTAAAACATGCGAAACAGGCTGAAAAGCATTTGATGGTGGAGAATGAGTATTTTCTACCACCATGTTCTCCATCAAAACATTGGATAATCATCGTAATCATTTTCATATGTATACGTGGCTAGACTATAAAATCTAATTCTTTCTCTGCTAGTCTGAGACGAGATCTATTGTATGTTTCTTGCTCTTTGGAAATAAATCTCACCTTCCTCCTCAGATAAATCTTCCCAACGAATCTCTTTCAAAGAAACATGACTCAAAATACTACTAGGACTATTAGCAACACTTGGGCTTTCATTTTCAACTTTTGTTGCAATTTCCACTATAACTAGGTTAGCAACATGCATAACTATTGTATCTATAAACAAAAGTTCAACTCTACTTACCTTGGTGCTATCTCGTGTATTTCTAGGTGAATGCACCAGAGATAACATGTTATTCACTAATTCACGAGTATCCAATGAGTTGGGATATACTGTATGATCTTCAATTCCAACATCTATAAAATTGGTGTTAATTGGATTATTAACTTCATGTGTTGTGGAAGATCTTGACACCGTAGTACTGTCGTTCAAGGTTAATTGACGCAAGTTTGTCCACATATTGCATAGAATTTTTCTTTCGCTACTCTTGCCTAGCATTCCACCTATTATGTTGTATCTCCATAAGTTAGTTCCCATAACTCTAGGATACCGCTTGCACTCTCCCAAACCGCATCTAATAGGTTTACTATAAGTGCAGAAAAAAGACAGTTTGTCTTTTGTATGAAAAGTAGGTCATAAATGCAAACCCATCCAGCTCAACTAAAATTTTGTCACGATGTCATTGTCCTAATGATCTCTACTAAAAATGATCCTATGCAGAACCGATCTTAGTTAACCAATATTGCATTTTTGGTTTGTTACTACTTTAGGGTTTACGTAGCTATCAAAATTGTAGTTTGGTTAAAAAATGAAAGTTCACAATGTCTACAGAGTTTCCAGAACATGTGCTAAACTCTTATTGCTTAATGTTCAAGTATTTTCCTTGATACTCAAGACAAGATCCCAAAACTAAAATATTCCAGTATCTTTTAGATATTCAAAATTATATGCTTTTCTTATCCCATAGGATATCATATCTCGTATTGCTAAACTAATAAAGTATATGTTGTATACTAGCTAATATTACTTGTCATCCAAGAAAGATTTTGGTATGAGTGTTGGATTGCAATTAGATGATAACAAAATCAAAAATATATTATTATTGCATATCTTTAGAATTTTCGAATTTGGTAATTCCTTATTGTCCAAACAAGATGTGGTCTTTACACTATAGATAGTAGAGCTTATATTCTTACAAACTCATCCTGTAACGCATATCCTAATCATTTGTGTGGGAATCCCCCTAGTAGTATTGTTTCAATGCTCATCGATAGAGGAGAGTATCCTAATTAGGTGAAATATCTTAAATGAGCTTCATTTAAAGTCTTATGTTGGATCAAGAAGCTTTTAGCAGTACCGTTGGTGGAGAACTAAATCATGTTGTTATTTTAGTTTTCGATTATTGATTTGATTGACTAGCGGTGAAGTTGAACCTTGATAGATCTAATTTGTATATTTTTTAATCATTCTCTTCTGATAAAAGGTCACTCGAACTAGTTCAAGGATCGATCATTTAAGATCTGTTTTATTGATTCACCTTCTATAGTGTTCCTAACAATACTTGTAATTTCACATATGGTTTTTTTACGCCAATATTTCAAGGTAACGCCATATATATGAGCGTGCACTTGAACTGTAGTTTGTATTTCATGATCAGGGATGAAACCCTTAGTCCGGAAATGTAAGTGTATGATACCAGATATCAAAGAGATCGAATTAACATAACGAATCACTGAAACAACATCAGCTGAATTGAGACTGTTAGAGCATTGCTCGGATGAACCCACAAGTTTTGCTATCTCAAGCTTGGTGTCAATGTTAGGTGATCAAAACTATATCTTGATATCTAGTCTACTAAGTCAAGTCTCGAACTAGGATAGAATTTGTAGTTGAGTATCCGACATCATCCTTGAAGACTGAAGATCGAAGAAGACATTTGGATAACTTATGTATCATGTATGTGAAGACTGAACAGTTCCATTTTACTCACTATCTCACCATTCTATCTGTTGAGACTATGTCATATGACTTCTAGTAGATTTACAAAGAAGAAGTTTCGAGTCAAGCTTGTCTTGTGAAAAATCTCGAAATATGATTCTAAGAAAAGATTTTCAACGATCCTTAACAATATTAGTTGTATGAATTAATTTGTGGATCAATTGAAAATTTCTCATGCAAATGATTTTATCACTTAGAAATGTTTCAAACATCATAAGAGAAATACTTAACTTGTTGATATTTCTAGTCAGGGTAGGTTGGAAAACCAGTTTGCAAACCATACATATCTGAGTTTCAGAAATACAGGAAGGTTGGCGAACCAGTTCGCAAACTGCAAGTTCAGTTGGGAACAGTTCACGAACCCGGTTGGAGAACCGCGGTGAACTGAATTTTAAAAGTTGGAATAATAGGCTAACAGTTGGTGAACCCGGTTCAAGAACCGTTGTCAACTGAGTTCGGTAGTCTTGTACGATTGGCGAACCCGGTTCACGAACTGTTACACCTTGACTCGTGAACAAGCCATGGGATTCGCAAACCATGCTACCAACTGTCCCAGTTTATATTTTAGTAAATGCTCAAAGACTTATTTTCATAATATATTTAGCATTACTAGAACTCTTTTAAGCACTTCTAAGACTTCACTGATCACTTAAAAACTTATACGTGTGCATCGTGATTAAACTCTTACGTGTTTGAATGAATATCAAATTATTTTAGTTCTCTGGATAACTTTCCAAACCAAATGGTAATTATACAAGGTTCAGTAACCGAACCTAAGTGTATATTTTTTTATTGTATTTTCCAAGAATATAGTTTGCTTGATCTCAAGTTATCTTAGGTTGAATTCTAAGCAACCCATGGTCTTGGAAAAACTATAAATAGAGATGCTCTTTCAACTGGGAAAATCGTTCCCTAACACTTTGTGTCCTATTTGATTTTGGAGTCGTCCTCTATTGACCTAGGTTTTCTTTGAGAAACATAATTAGGTCTACGACTAAAAGACTTCGTTTTGAGGATTCGTGAAGCCAGGTCCGGCTATATTTACCTTGATAGTTCGTGAATCTTGATCTTGCTTTTCTGTTATCGAGGCTCTCTTAATCTCTTTTAGGCAAGATAGATAAAAATCATAAAATTCTCTTCATCTCAGACTGTGTGATTCCTCGAGATAAATATCTCAAAACTGATCTTAGTTGATCTTTTGAAGATTGTTCTTGAGAGGTGGTTAAGAATCTAGGCTGCTCTTCAGGATTCGTAAGATCCAGATTTGTGAGGTTTGCTAGCTTTGTCTATTGCAAGTAGATTTCCATACCTTGATCTTTGATCTAAACGAAAATAAAATAGGCTTATCTGTTAGAGGTAGATTGGTACCAAAAGTCTTCACTGCAGCTGAAGAAACTCTTAGGCTGTAAAGGACGTCAGCTAAGGGAATCAAGTGCGTAGAGCCTTGCGAGGTTCAAGAAACGTTAGGAGCGCGACTGTAACTGAATCACCTGGAGTGTGGATTCGGTCTCAACTGCATTCCGGTCCAAAGTCTGATAATAGGCTAGTGTTTGTAATGGCTGAATAAAGTGTGGTGTGCAAATCTGGACGAGGTCCCAGGGTTTTTCTACTATTGTGATTTCCTTATCAACAAAATTTCTGGTGTCTTGTGTTTTTCTCTTTCCGCATTATATTGTTTATCTTTATAATTGAATTTGCACAGGTTTGTACATATTCAATCAAGTAGATACTACCGCTTAATTGCAATCGATTACTAGACGTAGTTCTTGTAGAATTCGTATTTTGAAAGATAGATAAAAAGTTGAATCACCTGGTGGAATTCCGATAAGATTATTTGGAGATTGATCTTCGATATTGATTTTTGAGATCGTGCAAGTACTCTGCTTAACAATTAGGTTCACGAACCCTGTGCCAATACACATACTGATCGAGTAGAGGTTGAGATATAAACTTTATATGCATAATGTCAAGGATCATTCAGTTGGTGTACTAGTTTTCTGTATAAAGGTTGTCGAACGAAAAAGTTGGGTGTATTTGGTATCCCCTGCGTTTTCAGAAACAAAAAAAAAATAATCTCTCCTAATAAAAGAGATTACCCAGGATATGTTGGAAAGCCACACTGTAAGCGGCTTTTTTTATTATTGTGTCTTCAATCTTCATCGCAGGAGAACCCTTAGGAAGGATGAAACGCCCAATAAAATTGTTCTTAAATTCAAAAGACACTCTTCAGATACCTTGATAGATAAATCATTATTCTTCACAGTAGATTATGGTAATTGAGAAAGAAAAATCCCTTCATTTTTCCAAGCAAGTACCATCTCTTCATGGGAGATGGGTTCTTCCACAAGTTATTGAACAATAAAAGCAGAATTGTTTATAATATTAGTAGTACTGATCATAAATTGAGAATTTGTGTCATGATCGAGTAACATAACATCTTGATAATCACCATCGGCAACCATCGAACCTAGAAAATTTTTCGAGGAAACCAAAAAGAATTTCCAAATTTGAGAGCATATTTTCACTCCCCTCTTCGTTCGAATTTACCACCATGACTCCCTTGTATAAATTTAGTTGCCTTTTAAATTCAATGATTCAATATCATTTGATATAAAGGCCGGTCACGCGATCAGTCCTTGTAAGAAGAAACATCTAAGCCGATGTCACTGTAGTACAGTGATAAAATTATTAGATGATGATATCAGTGACCTAAGTTCGAAACTCGTCAACACCAAATACTTTGCCGATATAAAAAAAACCATCTGAAAATTTTATTTCACCCCACATAGTCTTCCTTCCTCAAATCATTTTCTTTCTCGCTGCTAACATTGCATCATTTTTTTAACACTCATACGAATCATTTTTTTAACACTCATACGAATCATTCGAAACATAAACACTCACCATTTTGACTTAAGGCTACTATAGTTTAGTCTTGAAATTTTCACAAGATGCAGTAACAAACGATAATTTAAGTCAGGAAATAGTACTTGTGGTTGTACTATATGGCACCAGTAAAGTATATAAAGTGATTTGATGAGGAGGAGGACGAGAGAGTTATGCCGTGAAATTCTGAGTTGTCTGAATTTGCAAGAACAGGCCAACGATGCAACATTAACATTCGTCCTCTGCCTACAGATGGGGGACCCCCTTCATTAACGCGGTGGGGGATCTCGAAAGACGTTTTTGATCGTATATTTGATGATAATGCTAGACGGTTGGATGTTATTTCGCCAACATGCATTTTCACAGGTGGGTCCACATTATATAGTATTTCTTACTTAACACTGCAGCCAGTGAGTGCTCAATACCCTGTAGTGTTGCCATTAACCGAGTGGATGGTGTTTCTTTTTTAATCAACCAAAGGATGAGGGCGGCTTCACTCGTGCAACGTTTACGGCAAGATGACTATGACTCGGTGTCCATAATTGTGTTGCACCTAGCTTTTTGGGGCTGCAATATCTCGTAAAACCAAGAAACAGAGGTACTCAGCACATTACTCGGCATTTTTGAGCTAGTTGCACAACCAACAAATAGTTGCGATTGATTCTGCAGCTTCTGCATTATAATTTGTTGCGATTGGGCTGCACTATAATTGATTCTGCGGCTTTTGCATGGTTAACCGTTCTCCCGGAGGAGATTGGAAAATCATCAAATGTATTAGACAGTGTAAGTGAGTATGTGTCAAGTCAATTAATGTTGACATGACTTGTGTATGTGTGAAGCACTTGTGTGCCTGTAATAACTTTACACACTTATTATGGTTGCCTTAAATAGGTATCATTAACTCTGTAAGAATTATCCAATTATTGAATAACAACTCTATTGATTTCTCATGGTATCAGTCGATCCTGAGAGTAAATTTTCATAAAAAATTTCTGCTAAAAATTCTTTTCAATACTCTTTTGCATCAATATACCTTTTTCAATACCTTTTTGATTCAAGTTCTTCATATTCTTTGCAACAAGTTAATCTAGGTTAAAAATTCATCAAGAAATTATTCAAGATTTTATAAGGATTGTAGATCTGGTTCATGTCATCCACAATTGTTTACAGAAGACGCAAAGACATGGCTTCTACTTCATATTCCGCTGCTATGATTGGTACTAATTCGAGTAATTTTACCTTCCCTTTCATAAATATTTCCAATTTTGTTTCTGCAAAATTAGGTCCAAATAATTTTCTTTTGTGGCGAGATCAAATGGAATCCATTCTCGTTTCTACTGATTTGTTTGGTTATGTTAATGGTGATATTGTTGAACCTGTTAAGAATGTGGAAGTTGATGGAGTTTTGACTCTTAATCCTCAATAGGTTTTTCGGAGAAAAATTGATTGTGTTGTTACTAGTTGTATAAAGCTACGTTTACAGATTCTGTGTCTGGTGATGTATTGGGTTTATCTACTACAATAGAAATTTGGGCATATCTTGAAATCACCTTTAGAAGTCAATTCATAGCCAGAAAGAGTATGCTTAAGAATCAGTTGCATAATATTAAGAAAGGCAATCTTACTATCTTGGTTTACTTGTAAAACATTAAATCAATTGCTGAATCTTTAGCTGTTATTGGAGAGAAGATGAGTGACTCTGATTTGGTAATGTATGTGTTACATGGCTTAGGAAGAGAGTTTGATACATTTGTAGTAGATGCACAAAACAGGGAAACACCATTCACTTTTGCAGAATTAAAACCAAGGTTGTTAAATCATGAGCAGTGACTTCTTGAACAACATCAAGATTCCAGTACTATTTTTGATACTCCACATCCTACGACTCTCTATGATAAAAATGGGAATGGTGGTCATAATTTTTCTGGTAGTGGTGGAGGCAAGCCAAAGAATACTGGTTATAGAAATTTCAAGCCTAATAATGGTTTTCATTCAAGAAATAATACTGGTCAAGGTCAAGGCTGTACATCTGGACAAAATAATGGTAATGGAAGTAGAAGAGATTTCTCATCAGTGGATTGTCAGATTTGTCGAAAGAAAGGGCATTATGCTAGCAGGTGTTATTTTCGCTATCATCCTCCAACCTTTACTAATCTTGCTAATGAGGTTCAGCACAATTCAACTCAACATGCCTTTACATCTTTTAATGAAGCTAGTACTTCAACTCAACATGATTATGATGCTCCTTCTACTTCACCCGCAACTCATTGGATTTCTGATTCTGGTGCTACTGCACACATGACTGGGGATGCAAATTTACTTCATAATTCTTCTTCTTACAAGGGAAAGGATCATGTACAAATTGGAAATGGTAAGTCTCTTGCCATAACTTCAGTTGGTAATTCACATGTTAATACATCTGCAACCAGTTTTAGACTAAATAAGGTTTTGCTAGTTCCATCTATGAGACATAATCTGTTGTCAGTTGCAAAATTTACTCGAGATAATTCTTGTTGTTTCAAGTTTTATCCAGATGGGTATGAAATGAGGGATATATACTCTTATCTTCTCCTTTCTTATGGAAAAGTAGTCAATAATTTGTATTCCATTCCTCATACTCCTAATACTCATATTTCTTTATCTGCCACTTTATCTGCCCATTCTCATGTGTGGCATGCTAGATTAGGTCATCCATCTAATCTGATTCTTCAAAAACTTCATTCTTCTAAACAGATTGTTTTAAATTCTGCATTGCCTTCTACTTTGTGTCATCCATGTCAACTTGCAAAAAGTAAAAATCTTCCTTTTCAGTTGTCTAATTCTCATGAGCAAAAACCTTTGGCTTTACTACATTGTGATGTATGGGGGCTTACAGTTCCATCTCTTAAGGGTTATAGATATTATATTCTTTTTGTTGATGATTTTAGTAGGTTTCATTGGATATATCCAGTGGAACTGAAGTCTGATGCTTCACAATGCTTTATGCATTTCAAAACTCATATAGAAAATCAGTTTTGTATTAAAATTTTAGCTTTTCAAGTTGATGGTGCAGCTGAACTTGTTAAAGGACATTTTCAAACTCTGTTAAAATCTAGTGGTATTAAAATTATAATTTCTTGTCCAAGAACACCACAACAAAATGGTTTGGTTGAATGCAGACATAGGCATATAACGGAAATGGGCAATACTTTACTGTTTAACTCTTCTTGTCCAAAAGAGTATTGGTATGATGCTTTTCTCACTACTTCTTACCTTATTAGTAGAACTCCAACTAAAGTTTTAAGTTTTAAAACTCCTTTTGAAGTCTTATTTGGTGTTTCTCCAGATTTTGGTTTTCTAAAAACTTTTGGCACAATTTGCTATCCTAATCTTGCTCATTCAAGAGAAGATAAATTGTCTCCCAAATCAGTAAAGTTCATCTTTATTGGCTATAGCCCTCTTCATAAAGGCTATAACTATTATATCCAGTCACTAAAAGACTTTATGTTTTAAGGCATGTTACCTTTTCCGAAACAGAGTTTTACTTTCCTCCTACAACTGATTCTTTTCATTCAATTCCTTGTATTGAAAATGATACTCATATTTCATCTTCTAGTGATACTGTTTCTTCTAGCACAAAGGTTACTAGATCTCAAAAAGGTATTTCAAAGCCAACAGTTTTCAAAGATCATGTTACTTATTGTTCTGTTAAACATCCTATTTATTCAAAGTATACATCTTTGTTGACTACTTTTACTGAGCCAAAATCTTTTAAGGAGGCCATGAAAAATCCTGATTGGCAGGTATCTATGAAGGATGAATACATAACATCAACGAATAATGATACATGGGTTTATGTTGCTCCTGAATCTCATATGAACATATTAGGTTCTAAATGGGTCTATAGAGTTAAGAGAAAATCAGATGGTAATGTTGATAGACTCAAGTCTAGATTAGTGGCTAAAGGATATGATCAGCAAGACGGCATTGACTTTAATGAAACTGTCAGTCCAGTTGTTAAGTCACCTACAGTAAGAGTTGTTCTTTGCTTAGCACTTACTTACAATTGGATAATCAAGCAATTAGATGTAAGTAATGCATTTTTGCATGGATATTTAGATGAAGATGTATATAGATCACATCCAGATTATCCTTCTCATTATGTTTGTTTTCTTAAAAAGAGTTTGTATGGCCTTAAACAGGCTCCAAGAGCCCGGTTTCATAGATTCAACTCTTTTCTACTTCAATGTGGTTTCAAGAAATGTGTTTCAGACAATTCAATGTTTGTTAAGTCAACTGGCAGTGATATTCTTATCTTACTTTTATATGTTGATGACATATTGTTAACTGGTAGCTCTTTTATGCTTATTACTGATTTTATTACTTCTTTAAAGAAAGAGTTTGCAATGAAAGAGTTAGGGGATTTGGCATTTTTTTTCTTGGTATTGAAGTTGTTAGGACCAGTGATTCTATTGTGTTAACTCAAAGGAAATACATTTTAGAACTTCTTGAAAAAGGAAATTTGTTGGACTGTAAGTCTTGTGGTACTCCAGTTGTTAAGTCCAGTAGGCTTTCTATTAATGATGGTGTTAAATTGGATAATCCTATTCATTACAGGACTTTGGTGGGAGCCTTACAATATTTAACAGTCACTGAGCCAGATATTTGTTTTGCAGTTAATTATGTGTCACAATAAAATATGCATTCTCCCTCTGATTTGCATTTACAACTGGTTAAGAGAATCTTAAGGTACTTAAAAGGGACAGTTGATATGGGAATTACTTTAAGAAAAAGTGATGTTACCACATTGAAAGGTTATACTGATTCATATTGAGCAGGTTGTCCAGATACCAGAAGATAAACTTCTGGTTTTGCTATTTTTCTAGGCTCTAATTTAGTATCTTGGTCTTCTAAAAAGCATCCTACAGTGTCTAAGTCCTCTGCATAAGCCGAATACAAGTGTCTTTCTGTTGCCTCTTTTGAATTGAAGTGGTTTACATACTTGTTGAAAGATTTACATATTACAGTTACATCTGTACTGTTGTTATGTGATAATACAAGTGCTTTGGTTTTGGCATCTAATCCAGTTTTTCATGCCAGGACCAAGCACATAGATATTCAGTACCACACTATTAGAGAATTGGTTGAGGAAGGATTCTTACAACTTCAACATATTTCTTCAGCAGATCAGTTGGCTGATCTTTTTACCAAAGGCTTATGTTATCCAACTTTTTCAAAACTCTTGTGTCAGCTGCTGGGATCTTCTCCAGTATCTACTTCACTTCAAATCACAGACATTTCTTAGTCTTACTTTTCTCTTATTTGTTGTCAATCTGCTACTCTGATCAGTCAGTGTCCGCTTGAGGGAGGTGTATATATGAAGTCAGATTGTTGCAGTTCATTGTTGCAGTTTTTGTTACAAGCTTCTTCAACAGTTTCTTCTTCATTTCTTGTTTTCTTTGATTGTTATTCAAACTGTTACTCTATGTGTGGTAATAATAGTTTGAGGGGGTGTATTAGACAGTGTAAGTGAGTATGTGTCAAGTCAACTAATGTTGACTTGACTTGTGTTTGTGTGGAACACTTGTGTGCCTAACAACTCTATTGATTTCTCCAAATGCATGTTAAAGATTGAACAGTTCCATTCATCAAAGGATACTTCTGTAAAAGAACTCCCATGAAACTAAGTATAAATAACAGAGTAACACAGATTCAACCTATCGATAGTAAAATTTAAATAGTCTCTTGAACTACAAAATAATTGTATTTCCTTATCCTTGGTATATATATAAATAATATGTGATAAGTTTATAACACAGCTGGGGCCTCAAATGTGAGACTGGGGTACCTTAGAGCAACCACAATCATAAACGGGACTAAAGACCAAACGCCATACCAAAAGCTAAATTTATTTGGCATTTTCAGAGGTCAAGCGTAGTGGTGAAAGACTAAAATTTAGTCAGGCGAACAAAATAACAACGTATGAAATGGAACGGATATACAATGAGCGTCCAATGGTCAGGCGTTGGTATTGTGGGCGTATGTATGGGACGAATGTATTTTGAACGCCTGGTGTTGGGCGTGAGTATTACTATCGCCTGGCAACAGACGGAAATGAAAGACTACGCCCAATCAGCAGACGGAAATGAAATACTACGCCCGATCAGCAGGCGGACTTATAGCAAACGTCTTGTTGGGGGAGTAATTATTGTATATGTTGGGCGGTGATAGTATATGCGCTTGATGTGAGGCGCTAATAATACTCTCGCCCCAATCAGGCGCTGATAATACTCTCGCCTCAATCAAGCGCCCTTTATATCACCGCCCCATCTCAAGCGCCCTTTTAATAAACGCCCCACTGTCAAGCGGCCCTTATACTTACGCTTAAACCATACGCTCATTATATCTTCGTCCCACTATACTTGGGTTTGGTCTGGGTTGACGACTAGTTTTAGTCTCAAACCCTAAAAATCCAGACCAAATATGCTTATAGTCTGTTCCACTACGCTTCCAATCCTGACCAAATTTGGGTATAGTCCCTAATTATGATCGTGATTGTGGATGCTCTTAGAGATCCAGATTTGATAATGAAGGAAAAGAATGTGCGGCATTAATGTGCGGCATTATATAAAGTTTACTTGGAATGGTAAGAGAGATATACGTGTAGTCAGATTAATAATCCAGAGACATTAGATTCATTACAGACATAATGAATAAATGATGCTATATATGCCCATCTTAGCCATAATTTCAGCAACAACCCATCAGCTACACGCATTGTCAGCACAACTCTGTTGCAAGACGTGAGCTTTAAGGTACTGAACAGCCGAGGATATTGCTAGGCGCAAGATTTATGGTAACTTGGCATCTTGAAGTACGAAAATCCCTATCACGTCTTTAAAAACATTAAAAATCCTCCATAAAGTTCCACTTTGTTTTCATATACTCGTATGCTTAGATTTACTGCAAGGATGACAGCGACTTGGAACCAACTTCTTAATTGTTTTGGCTTGACAAGTTGATACTACAATCCAAGATCGAGCCACTCATTTGCTATGAGAGTTCAGCAATACACTCTTCCCAATTGACTATTCATATATAGTCCTCAATAATTAAGCCACCCTCTACAGTGTGGATGGACATCAATCATGCTCGTCCTTCTCTTAACGCAGTGGTGAAAAATTGTTCCTAGGATCACTGGTTGATCACCTTATCGTCTCTGCGAGACCACCTTATCTTTGGACTAGTTTCTTATACCCCAGAAGGGGAGTGCAAACAGATTAGATTGTAAGAACAAGTCACATGGAACTTATGGAAAAAGCTAGGTTAAACTTTCAAGCCATCCTTTAGATAAAAAGAATGTTAGTTGCATCTACAAGCTTTATGGACCAAGGGATGGTTGATGCCACTGAAAAATAAACATTATTAATACCTAGTAAAATATATCACAGTAATGTTTCTGCCGATTCCTATAATTTATAAGGATTTATAATTTCTTATATTAGGATTAAACTAAAAAAGAAGCCTTTGAAATGAATAAAATGAATGAAGAAACAATGAACACGTACCACAAAAGATGACTCCAATCGCATAGGAAAAATAAAGAGTACACATTCCCTAACGAGCACAATGAACAATTTACAGCAGGACATCACTTGACAAACTCTAGATTAACATTTTGATTTTTCTGAAAGAACTGTCTAAATCTCCTTGGGATATATAAAAAAGAGAAAAAAAAAAGAAGAAAGAAATGTAAACCAAGGTTTTGTGAAGATACTGGTGAGTAGTGACTCTCCTTACAAACATAGGCATGATACTTATATTTACCTCACATTGAACTAAAATTTGATGTGTCAAGAAGAAGCACCAACAACATATAAACCCACAAACCCTTGCTATTCACAGAGCCTTGGAGCTTAAAAACCTGCACAAAATGTAACACAGCAGAGCCATGGAGAGTACAAGTCTCACCACCTTTAACAAGTAATCTCAGGATCAAGCAAGTTCAGGATGACCCCCTTCTCCAACGACAGGATGTTCTGAAATAGATTCGCTTTCCTGGGAAGGGTTCTCCGAGGAGTTGCATTTGTTCTCCTCGATACTAGATTTGACTTCAATGCAAGGGTCCTCCACAGTGTTTGCTGTGTTCCCTTCGACCTCTCCTGCTACACCGCTACACACGACCTTTTGGTTATCAACATTTGGGTCTCCTGATTTAGGCTTTGTAGTTGGAAGCTTTTCTTCAGTTTTGGTGGTTATTGACTTCTTCGATGGAAGCTTGGAGAGGGATGACCTCCTAACTGGTGTCTTAGAAGAAACTGAGTCTCCATTGGTGTCCACAGACTGTCTTTTGGAAGATTTGCTGAGGTCCAGGCTGTTCCTTTTGGGGCTCTGAGAAGATCCACCTCCTTCTGAAGAGTTATTATCTACTGCACCAGAAGTCTTGTTCCTTCCGAGTTTTGGTGATTTTGGCCGTGTTGTTGGAATCTAAAACAAAGAAAATGACAAAAAGATTCCTCGTTTAATGAAATATATTACCAAACTAATGTAGATAACTTGAAAACACAAGCTTCCACAGACCCAACCCCCACCATTAAAATGGTGACCTCTTTACAGTATTTCTACTATAAAGTTGTAACTTAAGCTCTTACATGGTAGTTTTTTATGCTCACCACAGAATAAGATCTGAGACGGCCCTAACCTTAGGTAACAGTGACATCAAGAAACGTAAAATAATTACAAAAGATGTCCATATACATGTAGTGGTAGCATGTTGGATGAAAACGTACTGTCTTCGAGGTTTATTGTTATATGTTAAGATTGCACAGGACGAGCAACAACCTTGTAGACACTAATTTTCTAATGTTGCAGTATATTTCAAGAATAAATATCAGCATAAACATTTTACTTACAAAACTATGCTTCTTGTTTGTTTACTAAAGTAACGAAATCAACAGTGAAAACTATCAGACTTCGGTGATATGCCACTGGCACGATTCAGATGTTAAAATAATACTAGACCGAACTACAAGCCAAAGTCGGACCACAGAGCTCATTCTGTGGATGGAAAGAAAACAAAAGAAGAAAACACGACAAACTAAGCGAATTTGAATGCAAGTGAATAGCTGTTAAGAATCAATTACTCTTTCCAAAACACTAATAATGTTGAGACGAGAGGGAAAATGCATAGGTGGTGGGTCTAACAAGAAATCAGTGCACATTCAACAAGAAACGATCAGAAACAAATAAGAGGTTTAAGCTCACTTATGAAAAATGCAAACACAAATTGTAATTGGAAGAATTTGAAAGAAGTGAAGAAAACCCCAGGCAAGGAGACCAAACTCAACTGCTTATGATTTACAAAATCCTGATGTCTTCACTAAAAGCAATTCTACCAACTTCCTACCACTAGGGGCTATGGTTCACCATTAGATTGATAGAAAAGTAATCGCTCCTAACATCTTCACTAAAAGAATTACCACTCTAGTTAACCATTAAACCATGCAGGCAATTAAGAATTGTCACATGGATACTCTCTCAATACAATAAAAGCAAAGCTACATAATGGAAGATAAAACACTAGCATCTTCTAATGAGATTGCAGTGAAACACCCATCAAGCAGAAACAGAAGTCTGTCACCTAATTGTTTTTAAGCCGTAACCAGTAAATATGCATCCAATAATGCATGTTTTAGTAGGTTATGACAGCAACCAAACTCTTGTAACTTTCGAAAGTAGTGAATTTTAAACGATAGATACGAAGCATTTTAGGTAATTTGCTCAAAAAGCCTTTTCTAGAATAACAACCTACACCTTATGTTTGCTACATGCAAATGGCTTCTCCACCTCCAGTTTGTTAACATAGATGCATATAGTAATTTAAATAGTTTGAAGTTGCACACATCAAAGAAACACGGATCACAGGAAATAGTCGTGAGTAACCAATCAACCAACCACGCAAATTTATATAAGTATCTGAACATTACCAGTAAGAGAGATGAATATTGATGATATGAGATCACCAAGACCAACTACACAAAGCTACAAAGAAAAAACCTATAACACAGAACGAGTAGAGTATAGGAATTGCATAGCTCAGGTGCACAATCCTTGAAACGAAAAGGTGATATAAAATCATAGTTAATCAACTTACCTTCTTTAGTTCAATTGGAGGAATGGGTTCTTTGTAGAAAGTTGGCATTGGCGTAGCTTTGAATGCCAAGCTCTTCCTGAGTTGTTTGATTTCTTTCTCCTGGCTCTCCTGTACATGAAAACCAGAAGTGACTAATTGCTTGATAGCCTCTAAAACAGACAAATATATGGACAAAAGATTTTAGATTTAACCTTGGTCTCATTTTTTACCTTTGATTTCGCCTGCATATCAGTTTTTTCCATTTCCTTGGCGTGGATCTTCTCTTCTAGCTTAGAATAAAACTAAGAAGAGAAACCAATCAATTGTACTGAGCAGTTAATCTAAAATCCTCAGTTAAAGAGAAAAGGGTAAGGAGATCCCACCTCTCTTCGTTTTTCAGCACGCTCACCCAGTCTGAAAGCAAATCCAGAACCATCTCTTTGCGACCCGCAAGGAGTGGTGCTTCTGGTAAAACATAAACTATCAACCTTAATACTATTTCGATAAAAATAAGAAACTAAGATATAGCACAATACTGACAGAATGGACGAAGATGATTACGATGTAATGGAGTGTGTATCTTCGTCATCTTTTGCAAGCTGTGACTTCCCCACTTGCTTTGAATCTTGATCATCTGATCTGCGAACAGATTGACCAATTTAGCTACTGAAAACAAATTCATAATGTGTGCTATACAATTTGACCATGAAGCAACATCAACTATGCTAATGTTATCCCTCCATGACAACCAATCAAATTAGCCAATTTATATAAGGTAGAGGACTTACTGGGTGACTTCTAATGATGGCTTCTCTTCTAATGATGGCTTCTTGTCATTGACAGTTGCACTCCCAGGGGCCGCTTTTGTGGACTGATTTCAAATAAAATATGAAGTAAGAGAGTAAAAAGACAAAGGAATTGGTTCCCAACTCTCCTTTGAACAAAGTAATGCATACTAAATACACCAGATACAAAGGAAAAAAAAACACCATTAAAATAAAATATGAACTAAGAGAGTAAAAAGACAAGGGAATTGGTTCCTAACTCTCCTTTGAACAAAGTAATGCATACTGAATACACCAAATACAAAGGGAAAAAAAGTACCACAGATCCTTGAGCATTAGGCACGGCTGCCAACGTAGCTCTCCTAGCAGTGGGCTTTGCATTCACAGAACTGGCTCCAGTGGAGACCCTCCTGATTGGACGACTAAGGCGAGCAGCAACTGTCTCTTTGGATGCCTCATCCTCAGCTTCCCCGTTTGTTCGAGAATGCCGAGCATTTGTTTTAGCTGGCTTACTATCAAGGCTCTTCTTCAAACCATTGCCGGAACCCCCCCTTGATGGGAAAGAAAGACTCTGAGAAAGGCTCTTTTGGGTCTTAGAAACTGCTGTTGAACCTTTCTTATTAGGTTGAACCTTGGTTGTTTTAATGTTCTTTAGTCCATGACCATCCCCAACAGCAGGTTTCTGCAAACAAATGTACAGGATTTTGTAACCAAGTCCTAATAAGCAGCCCAACTAAAACAATCATAAAAAAATGTAGTAATCTATAGAAATGCTTGTACCTCAGAAGAATTTGAACTTATGGGAATAGTCGTAGAAGCTTCAATTGCTACTTCAGTAGTATTCCGTTCTTCTGCATTCAACATATCTTCAGAAACAACATTTACATCCAAAACATCAACAACTTTGTTGTTCTCTTTGTCCATATTCAAAGCTAATCCATCAACCGAAGTAGTGATTTCCACAAGACCACCTTGGTTTTCCAACGCCATCCCACTTTCAGGATTCATCCTGCAACTAGATGTCGAATTCGAATAGACAAAGTTCTGCACAAATAAAACAACCAAAAATGAGTATCAGAAACTCAACATCTATCTTCAACAAAAACTCATATCTCTCTAGAATCCTCACAAATATTCTTTCAAGTTTCATCAAACAACAATAGCAAAAACGATCTAAAAATAAGGCATAGTTCCACCAAAATAACCAAATCAAATCAAAACAAGAAAACTATCTAGAAACACATAGATCAACTAGATTTTTTCCCTATTCCCACCGACTACAACAGTAAAATCAAATAAAACTGAGAGCCAACAACACTTCCAGATTTCAACATCAAATGTAATAAATCAAAGAAAATGAAAACCCCAAACAGATCAAGACCAATTGGAATAGTAGAAGAATTATCAATATTTATATTACCTATAAAAAGACAGGAAAAGGAGATATAATTTATGGGACAAATATGCTTCGATGGTTGGAACAACGATCAAGAAATGCAGCGATTTCCATAAAGCAGACAACAAATGAAGTTCAGTAGAGAAGTTGGTGAATCGAAATCGAGAAAGATGATTAAATCAGAAACCCTAGTTTATGGTACTTGAGTAGAGTGAGTTGTTCGTTCTGGTTCTGAAGAGGAATACAAAGAAAAATTTAAGAAAAGAACCTCGTTTGCCCAAAAGACAGTAAAACAAAAGTGACGACAAAGCTTTTCAAACGAGTGGATAAATAGTTTATATTATTTACGGAAACTGCCCCCATTTGCTTATGTACGATAATGCCCCATTAGTTTAGGAAATAATTGAGTAAATCCCATCTGTAGCCAATCAGGCAATCACCAACAACTAGCTGGAGATTACGGGGTGGGACTTCGTGGGTGGGACTAGGGTTAGGCCAACCCGCCCAATGCTCGCCTAATGTGGGCAAATATCGACATAAAATTTACTTTACTTGGGCTAAATTTGACAAGCATGGCCAAACATAATCTGTAAACTCCATGCAGATGCTTTACGGTAAACCCAAAAACAAAACGTGAATTTGTGCGTTTTAGTTTTTTCATATTTTATGATTAAAAGGTTTGGTTTTTCAAAGTGACTAGCTGTTGGATTGGATGCATCAAATCATACATTTTAATGTAGATAAACAGCGACACCGCAGTTTCACTATTATTGACGCATGACAACAACAAGAGTCAAGTTTCCAGTCATTCTTGCCTTGTGATTTTGGGTAATCGGTGCATATGGACATTTTAAAATGGATCGACGTGCGGTCAACTTAATAAACAATAAGAATAAAAAGGGGTATTTTCGTCCAGCAAGATAACAACAAAGTTCCCCAGTTTTGGTCATTGTGGACGTTGAAAGCTGAGGGAAATAAGGAAGGTGGGGTGGCTCAGGTCATGGACAGTATTCCGATATCTACTATGCTGATGTGGCAAGACAAAGGGCGATGTAATTCTCAGCCACGATCAAACATAAACTGACGTGTATTAGTGTAACTGTATGAACTGGCAAGAACGTGCTTCCGAAATAACTGTGTTTTGGTTTTTTCAAGTATCATCCCGTCAAACGGTTGTTAAACTGTCCAGAATGATACGGTTTCTAATTTAATGCTAAATTCGTTGAACATCACCACGTTTATTTGTTCTTGATTATTTTTGTTTCGAGAGCATCCTATGAGAGGATGATATCGACTGGTTTAGTTTTATTCAAATTCATCTGCTGATTCACTTGCAGCAGCAGCAGCATTACAGATTGCTACGACTGAATTAAAACAAAACTCATGTTCGGTGTGTTGCAATTTTTAGAGAAGGGTATTCCATTTGCGTGAAGAACTTAAGTTTATTCGACATACCACATTCTAGTAAGGCCAAGCATTATGATAATCTGTTTCGTTTACTTTTAACTACAGTACATAACAGGGAAAGCCGCCCGCTTAGTTAGAATGCAGCGAATTCACTTGTCTTGGCTAGGCAAAGTACTAACAAAAGTGAGTTTCCATTTAGAAATACACTTTACAACTAGGTTTCTATATGGTTTAGGACGGAAAGTTATTTTCATATTCAATTTTTAATATGTCACCTAGGTGTTGGGAATTTCCCAACCTATATTAGAAATCCGAAATACCAGATCTAAGAAACAGTACATAAAAATTGAGTTTGCGTCCATTAGGCTAAGCGAAATAGCAGAATTGTGGTGGTTTGAAATGTGCCTCTCTTTTTTGCTTGGCTATATATGGTCAACCATGGTACTTGACCTAAGAGTTCTCTTATGTTAATTCGGACAGTTTTGATAATGAGCTGAAAGGTATTAAAGAGTATGCTAATAGGCGTTCGGTGTGTGGGTTTGGTTTGTGGTTTTTTAGTTTGTAAAGTTTTGGGTTCATATTACACCCAGCGGAAAATGTCAAACGAAATATTGATAACAACAAGATCAAATTTTTGCTAAAGTAATTAAAGATCTACCAAATGAAGTGTCATGGTTTACCGGAATAACTCGAGACAATTTTTCTAACCGACACCAAATGAAGTGTCATGGTTTACCAGATTTTTGCTATCGTTTTTTTTTTCTTCAGTTTTTTTGTTTTTACGATCTTAGAAATTGTTGTGATTTCTTTGTATCTATACAAGTTTATTTTATGTGTAATGGACAAAACGCTTATCGACAATCTTGCAAAATAAAATTCTCTCATTATCCCGGTCCTAACCGAGATTCGAGATCGACTATATGGCATGTAACGCAAAATTAACTACCATTGCAACCAAATTTTTATCTGGTGATCTAAATTTTGTATTTTAACTTGAAATTAACTATTTTAACCCAAATTCTCTTTTGACCTTAAATATATAATATGACCTAAAATATAGGTCATTACCAAAATTTACTAAGTGGTTTGGGTCGTCCAAAAATAGGCATGTAATGTTGTATGAAAGCCAAATCATGTCTTGTAAACAAAATTTTACCATTATGATACAAAAATATAGTTTAACTCAACTCTATTCCTGGTTCAAAATTTGTCACGTAATCCAGAATGTAATCATGGTCCAAAATTTGGCAAGTGACCTAAGATTTATCTCACTGCCTAAAATTCTACATATTGCCACAAATCAACTTCTGGTCTAAAATTTGTCACGTGGCCCAGAATCTACGTTATACCTAAAATTTACCACATGATCAAATTTTGTCAAAGTTATTAACTATTGTCCGCCCTAAAATTTACCGCGGAGTTTACCTTTTATCCCATGATCCAAAAGCATATCTAGTGAGCCAAGAATTTCTTCACGGCCTATAATACACGATTGACTTATACCTTTTCCATCCTAACCCACGAAAATCTTAACCAAAATATGCAACCTCGAACTAAAACGATTAATTTGTGACACAATAACTTAGTGTCCCTTAATATGCTTTATAACCAAAAATTCTCTCGATACCACATTTCCAAGACTTGTGAAAGCTAAACTTTAGACTTTGGGAGTTGGTCAAAGAAAATGATCCTTATGACATTCATATTTTAAAGAAGAATGTGAAAGTGTGTGTTGGTATCTCTATTGAAAAACTACTGCCATTAGTGACTAAAGGAAGAGCTCAATGTTTTCTTATTGAGTGTAGGTATTTCATGGTTCCAATAGCTTTCTGCGACTCATGTTGTATTATTTATCATAGAGAGGCTTTTTGTAATAGAATCAATCCAAAGTTTCGTCACGAAAACGGAGACTCAAGTAACTTTTCTTCCCGTGATTATACTCTTCCAAAGGTAATTGTTTCCCGTTGGATGCCACCCAACCTATAACTTTCCATACTGCGTCTGATCCGGTAGAATAAATAGCTAACCATCTGTTGGTCATCCATGATATGGTAGTCATAGTTCCTGTAAAACCAACAAAAGTAAGGGACATTGTTGTTGAATCGATTATTCAGATGATAAACTTGAGCATCTGAGAGTAAAAAATACAGTCCCTTTCTGCAACAGATCTCCAACCCTGAAGATTTTGGACATGAGCCTACCCCGAGTCCATCTCATTCCTCTTGAAAATGGTTTACTGGTTATGTCTAATACAAAGTCACAACTGCGAAACTTCTCCTACACAGCTGGTTACTCCTCTTTCCAACATGGTTGGTCTGCTTCGTACTTTATATTCTTCAAGAAAGTTCAAAAATGATGTTGCTCCTATTCAACCACCTTCCTTAACTAGAGATGAGGTTTTTGTTAGAACATTGCTCAGTCGAACTCACATGTGTTGATATATCAAGATTTTTGTCAAATTTAGTTGATCAAAACTATATCTTAATTTCTAGTCTACAATTATTCAAGTCTCGAATTAGGATAGAAGTGTGTAGTTGAGAATCGGACAACACCGAGTTCTACCGTTTGAAGGCGAAGATCAACCGAAGCTTTTGGAGAACTTATTCAACAAAAGGTAAGTGAAGACTGAACCACCTATTTCTCAAGTTATATTCATCCTTCTATCTATGAGACGATGTCTCATGACTAATTAGACTATTGCAAGCATATCAAGAATTTTGAGTCAAGTTTATCTTGATAATTAGTTCTCGAAATATATATGACTAAGCTTAATGAACATTTGTTCATAATTGATGAATTTCGATTAAGAATAATTTATTATTCATAATATAAATCGTGATTCAAGATTATCATTCAAAAATAGCCTGAAACAGTGATTGGATCAATATTCTAGCGATTGAGCAAGTATTGCTCAATTCGACGAATTACTGATAAAATTACTGAATATTGATAGTTGGATCAATATTTGAGCGACTGAGCAAGTATTGCTCAATTCGACGAATTATTTATTGGTGCGTGACTCAATAAAATATTAATTAAAATATTGGTAGACTAGCGAGTATTATATAATTAATCCAGATGTTGATTGATGATGGATCAACATAAGTTTATTAGTGTTTTGAACTTGCTCAAAATGATGATTTGTTGAGCGTTTGTTCGAAACCCTATTTTTGATCAATTGTTCATTAATTGATGAATTGCTGAAAATAGGTCACTGAGTGAGAGGGGACCGACCACATGGAATTATAGACGTCCATGTGATGCCCAATTACTCGAGTGAGCGTGCATCAGGGTCCTGGGTTGACCAGTTGGTGAAAGAATGACGATTGAATGCCGGTTTCGTCATTTATTGAAATAGTGCTCGATTGAGCATTAGATGGTAAAACCAAATTATGGAAAAGTGAGGGATTGTTGTAGTAATTCGATTGCGGTAAATAAGGATTCGATGCTCGGACTTGAAAAGATTTTTAAAGCAAAAATATATACAAAATTGTCACAGGATCAAGAGACACTAGGACTCAGGATTCCACCATAATCATTCATATAATTAATATATTTATTTCCAAAACAATTATAGCTCACATAAAAATAGGGACTCTAATTCTTGCCAAGGTAGATTTTTAGAAGATTAACTGTAAATCGAAAGCATGGCATATCAAAAGTACTAAGACCAAGCATAAACCATCAAAAGAAATGACAATCAATTAAGAAAAAAATCATAAAACATTTAATAAAAATGCAAGAAGTCATAAAAGAATTAAATATAATTTTTATATGTGTAAAATATGGCTTCCTCCATCATCCCAGTATTGGGGTTTAGCTATTCATATCAATCACACACTCAAAATATTAATTCAAAGTTCAAAGTGTGATTAAAAGAGTCAAAAGTTATAAAATAGTGGTTCTGAGACTCACAAAATACGTCCAACAGAAACGATAGAATATAACTGCAGCTAACTGCGACACTTCGCTGATGCTGTTGACGCTGCTGAAAATAAGTCTGCCCTGGAGAGTCTGTTCTTCGTGTTCTTGAAGCTTTTTAATGGCAGCAGCAGCAGCAGGTGAACATTGTTGTTTTTCCTTCTTCTTCGCTCCTCCTGGCTCTGGCTCGACCCCCAAACTCTTCATCCCCCTTCTCTGACATAAAACCAACTATTTATAGGCTTTAAATCCCCTTGAAACTCGATCAAACCCCTTGGAAATCTCCATTATTCTTTACGGGTTGTTTGAAGAATAATCTTCTTCTTGTGCGTTACAGGCTGTTTCTAGCTATTCTCTCGTCTCAAATATCTTCTAAGACTTTTACCCAGCTGTTTTGATGTATATCCCACGCAAGATATCCCATAAATCTCTCAAACTAATCTCAAACCCTAAACAGAAACCGTGTGCACTGTCTTGACTTTGTGTGGATTTTCTGACTTATCCAGCCCAATTAGATGGGTCTAATCGCTTCTAACAGGTCCCCTATGTCTTGTAGAGTCCGTGGGTACCAAATTTGCCCATTTAATCGCCTCCTAGGTCGCTCAAATCATTGATCCAAAACTGTTGACGCTGCTGCCTTTTTTCCCGCCAAAATCCAGTTTTGAAACTTTGAAGATGACCTCCCCCTATCCAGTTCCGGTGTCCCTTTAGTACATGCCCTGAAATGGGGTGCCCCTTAGTAATTAGGTTACCCCTTATCCAAAGTGAGAGTCCGTATAGTAATTTTCTCCCACGAGCGCAAAAACCACTTTTTAGCCAATTTCGCCGCAAAAGCTTATTTCTCCAAAAACACCTACAAAGACATAAAATAACCAAATAAGTACAAAATAGAGTACTAACAATATAAACAATTGGGACAAATTAGACACATAAATGCGTCTATCAGGGATCGACAAAGATGGCGTGAGACCGTCCCTTGGTGGTCGTGGTACAACTGATGGGCATTTTCACAAACCCCGAGTTGGTCGTGAAGAGTTTGGACCCAATATGAGCGATTGCGCAAATTAGGTCAAAAGTGTGAAAACGTGTGGGACCGGCTCATTGCAAGCGTTAGAGCCACCCTTGGTCGGTCAAGGGAGCATGCTTGTGTCACCATAATGCCCATGTCTCTGTCCTGAGAGTTTCAGCATTTTTTGATGTGCGTTTGAGCAATATCTTGGATTTCCAGAAGAGTTCGATCTTGACTGAAATCCTCGATTTTGCTCGAATGAGCAAGTATGCCCGTTTGATTAAAATTTCGTGGATATTAAAATAATAATATTTTAATATATTTTCGTGAATAGCCTAATCAGTCATATGACCATGTTGACTTTTGGCTTTTTCATGGTTTGCGCAATATTTGAGAAAATATGGAGAAACCATGATTTTTGCTGAAACGGGGAAGTTTCATGAGATGAGAGAAATAACAATTTACGAAAGATTAGGGATTGAAAGATGTGGGACCGGCCACGGCTAGGGTATGGACGGCCGGCTAAGTTTCCCGGTCCCGCGACACCTTTCCTTATATCATTATTTTTTATGAAACCATCAAAATATGGAGAAACCATGAGTTTTGTTCAAACAAGGAAAGTTGTTAGAATGGAGGAGTCTTCATGAGTTCATGAAAATAACAAAAATAAGGGGGAAATAATGGGACAGACATGGGACCGGCCACCGCTAAGGCATGGTCGGCCGGCCGGTGGACCCGGACCATGGGCGCCTCTCCACTATTTTAATTTATTATTTTATCTCTCCCATTCCGTGTAGGATTCCTCATTAGTCCATATTTTGGATGCTCGTTCGCGCATTTGGGTGCTCATTCGTGCATCATGGTTGAGTACACTTGCACCATTTTATGGGGCTTACTCAGTGGTATTCCAGATGCCCGATTGTTGAGTATTTATTACTAATTTATGAAATTCAGTGGAGTATGATTCATGAAATTGAGTAATAAAAGTGAGTAGTTTATTATTATCAATCCATAGGATCAGCCGTGGATTCAACCATGAATTCGGAATAATAATAAATTAAGTATTACCATTCCATGGGATCGTGGATTCGACCACAGAATCGGAGTAATGAAATTAGTTATTACCATCCCATGAGATCAGCCATGGATTCGATCATGAAATTGGAGTAATGAGATTATCTACTACCATTCCATGAGATCAGCTGTGGATTCGATCATGAAATCAGAGTAATGATATAAAATAGATTATCTTCTAGAAATTCAGTGGTGAATGTCACGGTAAAATTAATCCATTGCAGAAGGGATATTATCCAGTTAAAGCGTCACACCCGTTCTTAAAGGTGCATAGTCAGGAGACAGCGAGTGTTGCGAAGTCCTGAAGGCGTTATTGCTCTCAATCTTACGGAGAACCGCCTGGATCTATACACGGTCTCTCTACATAGTCAGGGAACAATGAGTGTCACTGACGTCCTGAAGGCGTTATTGCTCTCAATCTTATGGAGAACCACCCAATCGTTTTTCTATGTAGAGGGGGGTCTCTCTCATATAGTCAGGGAACAGTGAGTATCACCGACGTCCTGAAGGCGTTAATGCTCTCAATTTTATAGAGAACCGCCCAAATATGTTATTCTACATAGAGGGCACGATGAAATGTCAGGGATCGAACGCTCAGCTAGTGGAGGACTTTTGACATACATGTTCATCATGACTTCGTAAAATATGAATCGTTGCATGCCTGAAAGCCGTGTCAAAAACATGCATCATGATTTTACGGTTTTAACCTTTTTTGAAAATCCACCATCAACACCATCATGGCCGGATATTGGAAGTGGCCTGTGAGCCAAAACAAAATGTACAACCATCATGACCGTATATTGCATTTGGATGGGGTAGTAATATGCATCCATCAAGACCTTGGGACTTGGTGAAGTCATTTTTCTCCCCTAATCTAAGTTGTAAAAATGTCAAGTTAGCGTACAGGGAGGGGTGTTTGGTTGAAGGTGCATATGCGGACCATGCACCAAGTAAGCTTCATAGCTTAGCCGAAACGGTGTAAATGATGCCTAAGCCTCATTTATACCTGCATAGCCTTGCCAATGGAGCATATCAAGCATGGGCATCACTATACCATGTGTGGGACCCGATAATGCGCAACATTTGTGCACTTTAGCGAAACAGCCTATACGGACTAGGGCGTTACCATTATTGCTAGGCCACATCCTTGCAATCGAGTTGGCTTAAATTGCAGTCCCTTGGAGGATGAACTACGGTCTGTGCGTGATCCCTTTTGAGTAGGGAAGAGTACGTAGGCAGCCACAATGAGTTGAAACATTTTCGGTCCAACACTTTGTCGCTCATATCATCCAATTGCGAGCTTATTGCGGCAAACTGGCCTCTCATATTATCTGGCTCGGTAGATCAACACAAGAGATGATTGTGGCCAAACTTGATGAGCCAAGTTGCATTCCATTTCTTGGATGCTCATACTTCTTATCAAGGTGTTCGACTTAGGCATGTACCAATGGTGTATTGGGCATGGCCTCGAAAGTAAGCTACATCGTTATGCAAGTTAGCGGAGCTTGCATAATCTTAAGGAAAGTATGACATGAGCCTGATTGATCCACCCTTGGCATGTGCAAGACAAGTGCATGCTCTCAGCAATGTCTAAGCTAAGTGAAGAGGGGTATTAGGCCAAAAGTTTCCTATGTGTAAGTTCAAGGCATGCCTTATGCCTGGACAAGACTCGAAAAGCCAGTGATGCTTGTAAAGTGCATCGACCATAGCCGTCAAGATTTTAAACCCTTCATAGAACAAGGGTAAGTTGGAAAAGTGTTGAAGCTAAGTCAGTTGCATCATGCTCCACGAGCATGCTTGCAAGGGCAAATATACGTGCATTTGCCTAGATTTAAGGCCCGGTAAGTAGCATCATCATCATGGCGCATTAGGGAAGATATGGCATGCGCGCCCAGGCGCGTTAGGCGTAATTTTCCGGTCCGTCATAGTTGGTACCATAGGAAGTTCCGAGACAACTCTAGGGACTGTGCGCAATGGACTCGTCAACGAGTAATTTTCCTTTAAAAAGTAAATAAAGTTGGAGAGTAGGTCAACTTTTGGGCGGAAAGAGTTTGTAACTGCATTACCAGTTACTTTGTAAATCGAGTTGAGCTTGTTTAAGTGTTGTGAGTTTGTCAGAAAATTCGTCTGAGACGGTGTTATCTGGGACAGTTGGCTGGTATCCTACTACTACTGGCACATGGATTGATCATCCCTTACTTGTACGAGACAGTGTACGTTTTCAGGTTGGCTAACAACCTATTACGATGGAAAAATGGAAATCCATCAGGGATGGTGGCTTGCATACCACTGCACTGGCATTAGAGTTGGGTCCTCACAGTGTTGCATTAAGACGTTGCTTGTCATTTTGATGAAATTTTCTAACTTGTAAACTTTAGGGATTCTTGAGTGGTGGTATGGGACGCCATTCAGGATACCTGTTTGAGATATCCTCTTGGCAACTAGCTAACTTGATATTCTCGATAATGTTATGGGTACTTTTGGATCCCTGGGCAGGCGGTATGGGACGGTTGCTCAAAAAGTCTAAATTGATGTTCACGACAACTTGAAGAAACTTGTGATTTCTAAGCATCTGGTATGAGATTTTACTCGGGAATCCAAACCAAAGAGATTGTCCATAATAGTTTTTGTTTTTAATTTCGAGGACGAAATTCTTTAAAGGGGTGAATAATGTAACACCTTGAATTTTTAGCACGGCGCATGCTCAAAAATGCGCCATGGAATGAGATGAAGCTTCATCTTAAGCTCTGTTGCGTGTTAAGAAGATCATTGGCCTAGCGCCAAGTAAGGCGCATTGCGAATATATATTGGCCAGGGGCCAACATCACACCAAGAGGGTACAAGTTGTAAGTTGTATTGAGCAAGATCCAATCTCGCACCAAAAGTGCTTTAGGCCAGTTGGGTGGGTAGCCTAGAACAAAGTAGCACCACAACGGCGCATCACGCAGGTGTTGATGGTGGTTTTTAGCTTAGGGTTAAAATCGTAAAACCTTAGTCAGACAGTAACGTCACATTTAAGTAATAATGTCGCCACTAGCACATTTATTGAACCATTCAACATGTCTGCGTAAAATTACCGGGGTACCTTTTTTATATGCCATGCTCCACTGCAGAGCCCTCGGTACTGACTGGCATCATCTCTGCACATGCCAACCGCGCATGCTATCCAACCGTGCCAATGGCATGCCATGCCAGCCACATCTCCGCGCCAAATGCATGCCAACCATGCCAGCCACACCACCGTGCCAATGGCATGCCATGTCGTCCACATCTCCGTGCCAAAGGCATGCCAACCATGCCAGCCGCACCACCATGCCAATAGCATGCCATGCCAGCCACATCTCCGCGCCAAAGGCATGCCAACCATGCCAGCCACACCACCGTTCCAATGGCATGCCATGCCGGCCATATCTCCGCGCCAAAGGCATGCCAACCATGCCAGCCGCACCACCGTGCCAATGGCATGACTTGCCGGCCACATATCCGCGCCAAAGGCATGCCAACCATGCCAGCTTCACCCCCGTTCCAATGGCATGCCATGCCAGCCACATCTCCGCGCCAAAGGCATGCCAACCATGCCAGCCACATCTTAGTATATTAATCGCATTTCAAAGATTCATCTAACGGTAGGTATTGTTTGCTTGGTTCCAAAGCTATCTTAGCTTAAATCTAAAACAACTTATATTTTGAATCTAGAATACATAGCACAATTTGGATAACTTTGCCTAGACAAAGAGTGGTTAGGATTTGTCTAGGCAAAAGATAAATCTACGGTAATGTTTTGATCAACTTAAATGTTGTTATTATTAGTGTTTATTAATTGTTGTCTCGTTAATTTCTCATGATGAATGATTTATTAAATTTTCATTTCCCTTAAGTAATCTAATAAATACATAATTTCATTTATAAATAGATTAGTGTATTATTAATTGGTGTCTAAATGATTTATTAAATTTTTATTTCCCTTAATTAATCTAATAAATACATAATTTCATTAATAAATAATTTTACAAAAACCTATATCAATAAAAACTATCAATGGTTGTTTCTCACGAGTGGTGGTTGTGATTAGGATTGGAAATACATCTAACGTCCAAAATTTATTTATCATATATCACTAATGTCTCATTATTTTTTTATAATAAATAATTTATTATGTCATAAAAAATGTCATATTAAAAATTATAATAAATAAATTACTCTATTAATAATTATATAAATTCATTTTTATTAACTCATGTTTAGTTTTACTAACAATTATATAAGTGGTTGTGGTGGAATTGGTGAGCAGTAGAGATGACAAAAACGTTATGGCGTTATGGACAGTGGTGGTGGTAACTATTGGCGAACAATGGTGGCCGGTGAAAAATAAAATGCACTCAAGTCCTTCAACCATAATAAAATGTATTTGATTAATCATTGTCACTTTTTGCTTGCTCTCTGGTCATTTTTACTTACTTTTCTTACTTTTATATGACTTTGAATATCAATCAGAATAAATGACTAAAAGGGAAAATTATGGTTATTTCATCGAACATGGTATGATTTATTTTTGATGTTCAAAGGGGCTTTCGACAAGCACAATTGAGATGCGATGAGCTTTTTCTCAATTCTTTAATTAATGGGTCATGTTATTTTTATGAAGTTCACTTCCCCGAAATTTATTTCCATATGATTATCTATCTTATTTATTTTTACTTTTTCTTTTTTTAGTTTAGCTTTGAAAAATTGGAACCCATTTATTTTTATTTTTATTTTTATTTTGAGTCTGATCATTTTTCTTATTCTTTTTTACTCATACTCTTTTGCATTTGTGATTCTGATTATTTTTATCCTTATTTTTTTTCCATTCTTTATTTTCAGATTACTCCAAACAAAGTTCCTTAGTACTGGTGGAAATGAATATTGAGAATCATAAATCATATATCCTATACCAAATGAGCAACTAATATTAAGTTTAACCACCTACATATTTTGTTCTTTATATGTTTTGCGAATTATCAATTTCATTCATTCTCTGTCAATATTCCCGCGTTCCTAAAAACGTTCAACGTAGGGAATGTAGTGGCGAGAACAATAACACTTTCAAATGATATATTCTTTCGTCCTACCAATCAGATAGGGGACTCATGATCTTCTTCGGATAACTAATTTTATTAGTGCCACTCTGTCCGTTTCCTCTTCTAAATCAAATGTATGATATTAATTTAAGTCATTGCATCTAAAAGATTCTACCACAAAAAAAAAACTTCCAATATTCCTATGTTTAACAACATCCCTTTCTTCATTCCTTTGTTCATTCGATTATGTATAATTTAGATGCCTTAATAGTTCAGTTTTATAATCACCTGCTAAGTTACATGGCTTGGTCAAATAACCACCCTAATACAATCTATGAATCATAAATTTTCTTTCTATTTAATTTCAATTTACCGCACAAATCACAAACTGACCTTCTCATACTTAGTCTCTATCCTATTACTAATTGTTATTCTTGAGTGATTTGCACTTTATTCGTTATATTCTAAAACTTTGATCACACTGCTAAATATTTTATCTCAGCTTTGTTGTCATGGATTTTTAGAATTTTAGTATTTTGTGGGATCAGTGACAACGATATCGTGGTTTTAAAACAATACTATTATAAATAGAACATGCATTTGTTTTACGCACATGTTTACTACTATAATAGGGTTAGTCCTCGGAGGAGTTGAGTGTAGTTCAATTTTTACCCGTTAGTCGTGGGGGAGTTTGAAGGAGTCTCTCAAAATCCCTGTTAGTCGTGGGAAAGTTTAGAAGAGTTTCCCAAACTCTCTAGAAAACGTCTCTCAAAATCCCCGTTAGTCGTGGGAGAGTTTAGAAGAGTTTCCCAAACTCTCTAGAAAACCTCTGTTAGTCGTGTGTGTGTGTGGTGGGTGGGGGGGGAGGTGAAGAAACTCTTGAACTCCCTGTTAGTGGTAAAATCCTACAATGTTACAGTGTATTTTTGCTTCACTACAAATCTCTCAAAACAGTAGAGATTTTGGAAGAGTCTCCCAAACTCCCTGAACTCAAAATACCAAACTCTCTCAAACTCCCTGCACTTTGTTACCCTCCCTCAAAATCCCCAAGATTCACAATACATTAAACTCCCCCCAACTCACCCATGGGCCAACCAACTGTAATATAGTGCAAAGAAGATATTGATGACGTACGCATGTTTACCGCTGTAATTTTGTCATCGAAACTGTTTTCCTACCTTATTAAGAGTTTTTTTAGGCACGCTTACATGGTTTCAAATTTTCAGGTAACAAATGCAATAATGTCAATTGATGAGTTATAATATTATAGTCAACAAAAGTTAAGAGCTAACAAAATTTAATTGTATGAATTATTGCATCCAAGAGATTCCTAAGGCCAATTCACACAAAAATATTCCTTACTAAATGTCTTAACATACTTTTTATTCAATGATGGATAACCGAGTCTACTGTTATCAGGTTTTGTGGTTAACCATTTGAATGAGTAGCTAACCATGGTTTCATCATTTTTATGCAGCAAATAACCACACATTTGGAAGGTAAATATCGTAGAATGTGTAGGATTTTTGATGTACTATAGATTGTGTTATTGAATTCATAAGAACATAGAATGCGATATTTATTGTTGAGTCCATACTGGGTGTTAATCTTTTTGGATTATTCTTAAAGGGAAAAAAGTCAACAAGGATCTAGACATTTTTAAGGCCTAGATAACTATCCAGGGCGAATGATCTCATATGGCGTAATTTTATAATAACTAACATAGTTCAATGTTTTGGTTTTGTACGGTCACTAAAATAAGGGATTCAGAAGTGTAATATCATTTCAAATGACCCATAAGATACCTTTGTAAACTATAAAACACTATAACATTTTTTATTTTTTTTAGTGTGAAAATTAATCATGATAAATTCGTGGCTTGAGAATACAACTCTAACATATTCAGGAAGATATGAAAGTTTCAAACACACTAGAAATAAATCATACATGTGTATATGAGAAAGGATTTGTAGACAGAAGACTGGAAATATCAATCAATTTTTTCTTCATTTTTAATAAGGAGGGTAACATGATAAGTATTAAGCAGTAAATCTAATGTCCAAATGCCGAAAAATGCATTTCAAATAAAAATTATGCCCGTGCCGTATAAGGGAGAACCTCAAGCAACTGAGATCTTTGAATCCCTGGCACTACCTTTGTGCATCCTAGTTGTAAACTACAGCTTCCTCTCCCTAAGACCCTTCTGGGGTTTAACGACTAAAAAGACTTAATCTAAGGACTCGTGAATCCAGGTCCAACTATCTTTTATCTTGATAGTCCGAGTACTGATCTTGTTTTGATTGTTGAGCTGCTCACTCAAATCTCTTCGTCTCAGACCTTGTGATTCCACAGGTTTAATACTTGTAAGGTAAATAATAATCTAGGCTGCTATTCGGGAAGCATAAGTACGGATTTTGAGGTTAAATAGACTTTTTTCTATTGCTATCGATTTTCAGTCTCACCTTGATCTACGATCAAAAGGAAATCAGCATAGGCTTATCTGTAGGAGGCATATTAGTTTAAAGTCTTCAATTTAGTTGAAGCAACTCTTAGGATGTAAAGTACGTCAGCTAAGGGAATCAACTACGCGGAGTCTTGTTGGGATTCAAGAGGCGTAAGGAGTGCGGCTGTAAATGAATTGTTGTGAGGGTTTAATTTGGTCTCAACTACATTCCAGTCCAAAGTTATTTGTAGTAGGCTAGAGTCTGTAGCGGATTAATACAGTTTGATGTTCAATCTGGACTAGGTCCCGGGGTTTTTCTGCATCTGCGGTTTCCTCGTTAACAAAATTTCTGGTATTCGTGTTATTTCTTTTCCGCATTATATTGTTTATCTTTATAATTGAAATATCACATGTTGTACGTAAATCAATCAAAGTAGATATATCCATCCTTGTTTGTTGGATATGACTTGATTGATTCTTGGATATTGATATTTTGAATCGTCCAAGTACTCTCATATGTCAGATTCATGGACTAATCTCTGTAAACTTTCTGATTGTGAGAGAAATAGATATAAATCTAAATATTATTCCTTGATTGAGATTCATAAGTTGAACTCTCGGAATTGTATTTAAATTTGTCCCTACAGGTTGTCTAAGAAAAAGTTGGTGGTGTATTTTGGTATCCCCGCGCTTTTAGTTTCATCTTTAGCTGTTGATCATGATGTTCTTATCAATCTTAAAATTAAAAGGAAAGTTAACCCAAGAGTTGAAATGAGAAAGTATATGTGTGCTGCTAAACCTATCATTTATAGCATCCACCTAAAACTTCTATTGATACCGAACCAGATTGTACCAATCTTTATCTTCAATTACCATCTTGGAAATTTACCATGCTTCCTATTTACTGAGTACCCAATCCGTTCACTGCCATTGTCTATCCCTATGAGAATGTTGTAAATCAAATTTATTAATCGTGAAGTCCGTAATAATTCTTCTCACGAGGATGCCTTATTGCATTTGAATGCTACTCAAAATACCCAAATCATCGGTCCTTCGGCCAATTCCCAGCTTAATGGTAGTGTTGACTCTACCAATCAGGTAAACTCCTTTACCCCTCTAATCTTGTTGATAATGTCAACCCCACAAATAATATATCTCATCCTCTTTTACTATCAATAACATCAATATGCTATGTTGGAGTGAGCGTAGTTTAACGAAAAAATCGGTTAATAATTAGCTGTCTTTTAAGAAATGTTAATCCTGATATATTGTTTTTATATGAGATTAAAAAATGAAGAATGATATTGGTGGTGTAAGTGGTGATTTGGTGTTGGCCTGGAAACAAGAATTAGATCCCAATATTATTTTTCGAGTCCTATATGCATTTATGTCACTAGTTATTGATACCAGCCACTTCAAATTTTGTCATATTTATTTCGCATAAGGTGAACCCAACCAGTATCTTAGAGATGCCTTTTAGGATAGCCAATGTGATTTACCACCTATTCCTGCTAGTGATCCTCCTTTTTTTTGTAGGATATTTTAATTCTCTTTTAGGAGTGAAGATAAAAATTGAGGCTTAGAAGCTGATGATGTTGATTTCAATAATTTTAGTGCTTCTGTTGAATTGTATGATCATGATTTTTCTAGTCCTAGATTTACATGGTCCAACATGAAAACTATATATCTGGATTAATTTTAGAAAGACTCGATAGATGTTACATTAATCAAAATGACGAAATGTTATTTCCTAAACTTCATGTTAAAAACCTGCCTAGAGACTCTTTATATCGCTGCCCCATGTATATTGGTTTTAATTTAGATGATATTTGCATGTACAAATATTTTCATTTTGTAGAAATATGGATTAAAGATCCCACGTATAAAGGTATAATAGCAAATGTTGTGGGTTCTTCTTCTTATAAGCTACTAGAATTTGACCCGTGCTGTAATGGCATGGCTTCAAAAATAAGTGAAAAACATTACGTTCATTTTAACCGGAGTCATTCATTTGTTGTTATTATATAAAATTATAATTGTTCTCTATGCTTTTTAATTGTTATTTTTTCTATTCTATTATAACCGAGCTTATTTTAACGCTAAAAAGAAAATCAACACAACTTCCATAATATAATGTTACTTGTATCATTACGACACTGAATAAACATTGCACACCACTACATTGACCAACTGCAGTACCACCAATAGTACCACCCATTCTCACTACCTTTTCCACCAGCATCACTACCACGGCTCCATGCACCACCACTCAGAAATACCACCGTGACCATCTTGATATCTATTGATGTAATTATTGACAAAGTTGTTATCTATTTAGTGGGAGTATATATTTATTAAGATAATTTATAAAACATTTATCACGAGGGATTAATAAAAATTTTATTATGAAAAATTAATGAGATAATGTACACAGATAGATTAAGACTGTTGGATGAATTTCTAACTTCCATGCATCACTATAAACACTTACGCAACCGACCATTGATATATCTTCTCCATAAACAAATCTTGAGGATGACACCAAACAAATTGATAAATTAAGGCAGATATCAAATATTTTGAGGATGATAACAAACATCAAGGAAAAAAGGTTGAGTGAAGTATGTTCTCGGATTTAAGTTCTTCTATCTATGTTTTTATCTCTCATTTCCAAATTTATTTTTGATTTAGGTTTTCTTAAAAGTAGGGAACTAAATTTCTTTAATCCACTGGCGCAAGTAGGGAACATAAGTAAGGAACTAAACAGCCAACTATATCTTTCACAATATGGTGTTGCACGTTTTGTAAATACAAAAAACTATTATTGTCCACCACTATGCACCAACACCAACCACCATGGAAATCAAGAAGCGCCACTATTTCTTCCACCGCCAGTAATGTTACCGCCTCCACCACTCGCAAACACCCGCTACCACTTCTACCACACACCACCTCTTCCACTACCACCATTAATATTCATTAATATAATTTTTAATGAAAATATTTATTAATAAAAATATGCATTAATTATATTAAGGGGGCATTTATAATAAAAAAAATTAATTAATCGTTAACGATAAGCAATTAATATCACACTAATTAATAAACATTTATAATGGTTTAATTGAAAAAACCACGATCACAAATTTATCTTCTGTCTAGACAAATCTAGATCACTCTTTAAGTGGATTAGGGTTTAGGGCATAGTTAGCTGCTATTACAACTTACTTAATCGTTTGATTTTTATGGTTAGAGTTTCAGGTGCGATAGAGAAACGAAGGAAAAAGGAAGAAGGAAAATAGGCGTTTTCTTTTTAAGTGAATCTTGGTGAGAGTGGCGTTTAAGAGAGTCTTTTAATGTGAACATGAAGGAATAACCACATCCATAGATTTATTTTTGTCAATGACAAATCCCGACCACTCTTTATATAGGAAAAGTTAGCCAAACTGTGCTTTGCATTCTAGAAAAGCTAAGTTGCTTAATACCAAAAAAAAAAATTGAACCAATGTATCTACTACTAGAACTGATCTCTCTAATATCCAACTCCTGACCAAACCAAGTCTTTTGTCTATATCCATCCTAAAAGCTAAGTTAGGTTTCTTGTATTCTATGGAGGAACTCTATTGTAAGGATACATTTAGAGAAGTTTGGCTCATGGAAGGAAATAAAAATAATTTATATTTTCATAGGATTATTCTTTTCAGAAGAAAAAGAAATGTTATTAGTTAGATCAAGGACAATACTGGTGTTACTCTAATTGATAGACAAAGCATAGGTTCTTCCATCGTAGGTTATTTCAAAAGCCTATGTTCTTCTAGTCCTCAACTTTTCCAACAGGAGATTCTTCATGATCTTCCCTCTAAATTCTCCTTGGCTGATAATAATATTTTTTTAACATTCTTCTTACTCCTGAGGAAATTATGATTGTTGTTTTTCAAATGGGAGAGAAAAAAGCTCCTGGGCCTGATGGTTTCACTGGTCTCTTCTACCAAAAACACTGGGATATTGTAGTTGACTTTATTATACAGATGACTCAAACATGTTTTAGAACACATCATGTAACTAAGTTTATGAATCATATTAATCTTGCCCTCATTCAAAGGTACCGTTGGCTGAGTTAATTTCCCAGTATAGACCTATTTGTCCCTTAGTTTATTTTTTTCACAAAATAATTTCTAAAATTCTAGGCAATAGACTAAAACCCATCATGGATAATTTGACTCCCAGAACCAAATTTTTTTGGTTTCCAAGAAAAATATATATCTCTGACTATATTGTTCTAGCCAATGAAGTAGTGTATATTGTTAATCAATATGAGGGAGAGAAAGGTTTAGCAGTTATTAAGCTTGATATGTCTATAGTTTATGACAAACTTGAATTGAGATTTTTTTAATTTATTTAAGTTTTTCAGAAACTTGGCCTGCAAGAACATTTGATTAATTTAATAATTGGATGTCTTGATACAATGCCTTATTCTGTTTTAATTAATGGAAGTCCTACTAGCTTAATAAAACGTGAGAGATGACTTAGATGAGGAGATGCTCTATCTCCTTACCTTTATATCTTTTTCTATGAGGTCCTATTTTCCTACATTGATAAATTGACTAGGATAGGTAGCGTTGAAGGTATTAAGATTTGTAAAAAATACTCCATCCATCACCCATTTACTCTTTGCTAATGATTGCTTGCTTTTTCTAACGTGACCACCCATGATTTCCAAAATATTAAGGATTCTCTCCAAGTATTGTCTAGTTTCTGGCGAGGAAATAATTTTTGATAAATCAGCATTCTTTTAGCAAGAAAATACCGAATCATGTGTGTTGATGGTGGATTTTCAACAAAGGTCAAAACCGTAAAATCATGATGCATGTTTTTGACACGACTTTCAGGCATGCAACGATTCATATTTTACGAAGCCATGATGAACATGTATGTCGAAAGGCCTCCACTAGCTGAGCGTTCGATCCCTGACATTTCATCGTGCCCTCTATGTAGAATAACATAATTGGGCGGTTCTCCGTAAGATTGAGAGCATTAACGCCTTCAGGACGTCGGTGATACTCACTGTTTGTTGACTACATGAGAGAGACCCACTTCTACATAGAAGAACGATTTGGAGGTTCTCCGTAAGATTGAGAGCAATAACGCCTTCAGGACGTCGGTGACACTCGTTATTCCCTGACTATGTAGAGAGACCGTGTATAGATCCAGGCGGTTCTCCGTAAGATTGATAGCAATAATGCCTTCAAGACTTCGGCAACACTTGTTGTATCCTGACTATGCACCTCAGAACGGGTATGATGCTTTAACTGGATAATATCCCTTCTGCAATAGATTAATTCTACCGTGACATTCATCACTGAATTCCTAGAAGATAATCTATTTTATCTCATTACTCCGATTTCATGATCGAATCCACGGCTGATCTCATGGAATGGTAATAGATAATCTCATTACTCCGATTTCATGATCGAATCCACGGCTGATCTCATGGGATGGTAATAACTACTTTCATTACTCCGATTCTGTGGTCGAATCCACGATCCCATGGAATGGTAATACCTATTTTATTATTATTACAAATTCATGGTCGAATCCACTGCTGATCCTATGGATTGATAATAATAACCTACTCACTTTTATTACTCAATTTCATGAATAATTCTCCACTGAATTTCATAAATTAGTAATAAATACTCAATAATCGGGCATCTGGACTACCACTGAGTAAGCCCCATAAAATGGTGTTGGTGTAATCGACAATGATGCATGAACGAGCACCCAAATGCGTGAACGAGCATCCAAAATATGTACAAATGAGGAATCCTACACAAAATAGGAGATAGAAAATAATAACATTAAAATAATGGAGAAGCGCCCATGGGTCGGGCCCACCGGCCATACCTTAGCCGTGGCCGGTCCCATGCTTCCTCCATTATTTTTTCTTATTTTGTTATTTTCATAAACTCATGAAGACTCCTCCATTCTAACAATTTTCCTTGTTTGAGCAAAACTCATGGTTTCTCCATATTTTCATGGTTTCATGAAAAATAATAATATAAAATAGGGAAAGGTGTTGTGGGACCGGGAAACTTAGCCGGTCGGCCATACCCTAGCCGTGGCCGGTCCCACACCTTATAATCCCTAATATTTCATAAATTTTTGTTTCTCTCATCTTGTGAAACTTCCCTGTTTCAGCAAAAATCATGGTTTCTCCATATTTTCTCAAATATTGCGCAAACCACAAAAAGGCCCAAAGTCAACACGGTCACATGACCGACTAGGATACTCACGAAAATACATTAAAATATTATTATTTTAATATTCACGATATATTTATCAAACGAGCATACTTGCTCATTCGAGCAAAATCGAGAATTTCAGTCAAAGATCGAACTCTTCTGAAAATCCAAAATATTGCTCAAACGCGCATAAAAAAATGCCGTAACTCTCAGGATTGAGACAAGGGCATTATGGTGACACGAGCATGCTCCCTTGGACGACCAAGGGCGTCTCTAAGGTTCGCAATGAGTTGGTCCCACACGCTTTCACACTTTTGACCTAATTTGCGCAATCGCTCATATTGGGTCCAAACTCTTCACGCCCAATTCGGGGTTTGTGCAAACGCCCATCAGTTGTACCAAGACCACCAAGGGACGGTCTCATGCCATCTTGGTCGGTCCCTCACTTTTCCATAATTAGGTTTTATCACCTAATGCTCAATCGAGTACTATTTCAATAAATGATGAAATCGGTATTTAATCGTCATTCCTTCACCAACCGGTCAACTCAGGACACTGGTGTACGCTCACTCGATCAATTGGGCATCACATGGACCCCCGTAGTCCCATGTGGTCGGTCCCTCCTTCTTCGCTCATGACCTATTTTCAGCAATTCGTCAATTAATGAGCAATTGATCAAAAATTAGGGTTTTCAACAAACGCTTGACAAATCATCATTTTGAGCAAGTTCAAACACTAAATAGATTTATGTTGATCCAGCAACAACACGCGGATTAATTATATAATATTCGATAATCTACCAATATTTTAATTAATATTTTATTGGATCACGTTACCAATAAATAAATAATTCGTCGAATTGAGCAATACTTGCTCAGTTGCTCGAATATTGACCCACTATCAATATTCAGTAATTTATCAGTAATCCATCGAATTGAGCAACACTTGCTCAATTGCTCGAATATTGATTCAGCTATCAATATTCAGTAATTCGTCAAATTGAGCAATATTTGCTCAGTCACTCAAATATTGATCAGTAATTCATCACTGAATTTACAATATTGCTAGTACGTGCAATGTCAATATCATTCAAACTAGTCTTAACAGACATGTTCAATCCATGAATCGCTGAGCATTCATCACTAATGCTTTATTCAACAAAACCTAGACTCACTATATAATCAGTCAACAACTGACTGATTAATCCACGTCTGTCATGCAGACTCCACGATTCATGAGACATCAATCACGTCACATGGGGGATATCAATTAGGGTTTTGGTATGGCGGTCTACAGCACGTGGATTCATCCACGATGAGAAACGTGAGTAAGTCGTGCAACGGTTGAAGGAGTTATCAAAATAGTGGGTAGACGGTTAACCAAGTCTCCGCACGACCTGGAACTGGTTTCACCACGATCTTCCACTTTCCCACTCTTTCACTCAAGAAATCGTCATACTTACAGGGATCAATATGTTCATTATTCCGGCAATATAAATAAGTCAAAAATCGAGGACAACGAACAACATTACCATCATTCATCAACAACTCGATTAAAACTTATTCACAAAACTCAACTTCAGCAGTTCATCAATTTGCAGAAACCTTCAACACATCCACAATCCTTGATCATCATTGATCCCACACAATTCTCAGCTTCCCTCCTACAGATCAACCCATCTCCTTCTTTGTGACCGAATAGATTCTGGAACGACCATTGACTTGGTTTAGGCCGGAGTCCTATAGATTGATCTCTCGAATCTAAGCACTCCCTTTGCAGTGCATCTGTGTGAGGTTCAGCTGTTTGCTCGGTCGAGGAGTCTCGACAACACGCTCGTCTCTTAACTTCCCTGAAAAACCAGTAAACCGTTTTCCCCCATCCACAGACTGTGGGAGATTAATCTCTCGGTTGCAATCTCAACTTTGACAAAATGGTTGATCTTAGGTCAGGTTCAGTTACAAATCCTAATACAAACAATGCTAGCACTATCAACAATGGTGGTACTCCAGAAACTATTCCCGCTTCCAACACCGGCGCTGATGATACAACTCCTCCTCAAACCAACATCGGTAATCATCCTCTCTTTGGCCGGTCTCCCGTGGAAATCAGAGAAAATCCATATAGCATAGCTGATCTTATGAAGGTGCAAAAGACTCTCTCCAAAAGATAGATTGACATGGATGGAATGCAGAAAGAGCTGTGCAATTATCTCAAACTCTCATTGACAAGATGTCAGAGAAAACTCGATAGAAAAGAAAATCCAAATAAACATCTTCGGCCGCTGATACTGAAGTCACTCTGATCCATGTAGTAGATGATGATGAAGTCCACAAGGTTACAGATAACCCATCAACAAACAAACCTGCAGGCTTCATCACTCGTGAGTACATGAAATGCTTCATGGAGAATCGAGGAAAAGACAAAGCATCATTTTTTCATCGTCATCAACCTCCATATCCCGTCATCAACCTCCATATCCTGCTGCTACTCAAAGAATTCCTCTCCCGAAGGGCTGCACTTCCCCAATGTCCATATTGTACAACAGAACAGGGAAAGATCGATAACACGTCTGTCGATTCATGGAGGCACTAGGAGACCATGGACACAATGGAATGATCCCAATCTACAGAGTCTTGCTGGAGAATCTACGATTCCATACTTTCTCAGAACTTCATAAAGCAACCAAACGATCAGTAACTACCGCGCATGCTTTACTGGAAAGAGAAAGACCTATACTGTGAACCTCGTGATACTCAGCATCTCTTCAACAGACAATACAACCTCCAACCTTCTGTTGCTGAAGGAAGCAAAAGGAAAGCCGAGCCACCACAACATAAGCATGCTTCTCCAATATCTCATGTTCCTCCGGAAGCGCAAAAAGAGGATGAACAATCCTGAAATGCACAAACCTCAACCCTGCATCAACAAATGGGGGAATGATCAGACGGACTCAAACTTCCCTCTTATCACCGAAGAAGTGATCGAGTTACTGGAAGTCTGGATTCAAGATGGTGCAACCAAATTTCCATTCACCAAGGGAGAGCAGATCGAAGAAGAAATGGAGAATCACAGAACATCAATATCTCCGAGCAACCTGCCAACGAAGAATTTCAGTCATTGATTGAGCACATCTGCGAATTGCTTTATCTGCCAAAATCTCAAAGGAAAGACATGCTCACGACTCTGCATCACATCGTGTCAGCAAGTCCATTCCGAAAATACTTCCTGAGCCTCTAGACATAGACAAAGAGATGTACGACTGGGGAATGCTTACCATAGTCAATCTCCAAGGAAATGAATTTGAGAGAACGTTGATCGATGTTGTCACTTCTATCAACACTATTTCACTGGAATCCCTCAGAGTCACAGGAATCACTTGACAAGAAGCTACTCATGCTCCCATCTCAATTAGAGACTACGAAGGAACGCTCATGGATGCTTATGGATACATCACTCTCAAGGTAGGTTCAACCTGAACCGATGCCAAGTTTCACATAATCAGGAAGATCCAAGATATGACACGATCTTCGGACGAGCGTGGATCTATGCTGAAAACGTGACTACAAAGAAAGCGTTATTTGTTTCACGTCTCTCCAACGAATAAAACTCTGATCCAGAAGATTTGACGGACGTTCCATCATTAGAGTACTTGGAGGAAATTCAAACTTTGACGAGGTTGAAACAAGAACCTGCAAAATATGCATAGACATTCATCAATAGGTTTCGCATTCAGGCAAGTCTCATTGCTCCCATGTCTATGTCATTTATTTCCTCACATGCCATTCTAGCATGGGACTCAATTCTGATAGCATCTATGTTATTATAAGACGTTATGAGTGGGTAATCTAACTTCAGCAATATTTTACCAAGTGGTTGAATCTGACACCGCTTCAAATCGAGCATCTCACCGAGACATTCACTACTGAGAGATGACGGAAGCATGGCAAAGAACGCTTTGGGAATTTCTTCATAGACTTGCAGGAATATCCACTAGTGCCACAAAATCATAAATTTCTGATGTCTGCACACAAGTGTTGAATCCCACTATCGCAGCGGAATGCTGAATTACAGAAGATACACGGGGCTGAGACGATCAAGCCTAAGACATTCGACGCTTCAACGCTCAAGCATCTAAGAATTCTTCAAATTGTACTCTCAATCAAAGAGTACACCCTTTTCATTGGCGCCTATGGCTTCAGCACAAATATCTCAACGGTGACACACTGATTCAATACCGGCACGATCAAAAGTGCTATAGTCGATAAGTCTTCACTATCCCATGATAATACTTCTGGAGCAGATGAAGCATCATTTATCGATGACACAAACTCCTTCGACACACTGGGGACTTGATATTATTGAATGAAGTCCGCTGCTTCTATCTGCCCCAACAACATCAATTCCCTGACAAAGCCACTTCGCGGCTCACTGTATGGAGGAGCAACACTATGTCGATAATCATGGTTCTAGCCTTCTCGGTATCTCGAGCAACTCTATCCGTAGTATCTGCATCAACAAGAATTTCTGGAGAAAACTCCATCCATGGTCTCAGCATCAACAACGGTCTCAGGAGCACCATCCTCATGACAGGGCTTCATCAACTATCCACTCTATGAAGCGTTACTCTACTTCTTCAAGCCCTAATGATTCATATCAAGATGTTTAGACCCAAAAACACTGTAATATGAACGTCTTCCCAAAGCTTACACGACAGACGGGCACAAACCAAAGTCTTCTACAAGATGTTCTCATCGCCTCCACAAAAGAGATACGACACATTTCAGGCCATGGATTTACATAAACGTACCAATGGGTGAGGAATGGGATAATTCTTCCTCAACGAAATATGTTCATCTATGTCTCTTCTACAACATACCAAAAGGGCGCATCAATCTGACATACAAGCTGAAAGATATGGCATTTACCGTCAGGTCTGCGAAATCTGAAAAATTTGTACGGGATTACAAATTACAAACGTGCACGCCTCGTTGGCTGACCTCTACAACTCTAAATTGAGTGATTCTTTCGTCATGTGATAACTCAGTCTCTTAGCTTCAAACGTTTGGGTCAAACATCGAATTACGACGTCGTATGAAGTTCCTACAACTTCCAGAGCGTACAACATGCAAGCAACAATTCTTAGACGGGATTCATAACTTCCACAGTCGATCGGTGTCCACCAGGTCATTCCGCTAAGTCCTTCATCCAGTTTCACAGTCCAAGACTCATGACACCAGACTCTCATGCACTGATCATTCATCATAAAAGAAATGCTGCCACCGGGACATGCAATCATGGTCATTACATCACCCCTCTTGAGAGCAACCTCAGTGGTGGTCCCGCGACCAGGGTTTCAGAAGTGATGTTTCTACGACTGACAGAAACAAGATGGCACTACAAGCACCATGCTCATGTATCAATTAAGGGGTCCTGATCACAAATGAATCAATGACATCAAAATCCTTCACCGACCGTTCAAGACACAGGGGAATGGTCTAAAAACACAACATGAGTGTTTTACAACAAGCCCCGTCTGAGATAATTTTACGCTGCCATGTATAATACGATGAACTTGGAGCAATTGTTAAGAAATCTAAGGTCAAGTTATATACCATTCTCTTCGTATGGATGTTCTCTACAACATATCAAAATTTCATAACAATCGGATGAACAAGCAGGGAGATGTGACCAAAACATTGGACAACATACAATCTGAAAAAGTTCTGAAAGTCTCCTGGAAGTTTACTGTTTCACCTTTTTCAGGCCCTAAACATGCTCAAAACTCAAAAATATTCTTCTCTAAAGCTTGGAAATTTCCTGGGCTTGAAGATACATATGAAGACCCCAAAAATACGATTACGGACGAGGATTCTACAGTGTTTTTACTAAAAGGCTGAAGTCTGAAATTTTCTGGTGACGTATTTCAGAAAAAGTACTCGTATACTCACATGGGTTCTCATTGATTCATTCATTCATCCATTCATAAATCAGAAATTTCATACTTCCATGAAGAAATTACAAGAGATGTACTTACGAGGGGAGTCTCTAAATCATTTGAGGGCTTGACAATGCCGGAATCTCCATTGGCAATGCTGTTATCTCCATTCGGTTTGGGATTTCGGGAATTCTCCATATTCCCATATTCCAAAGAAGAGTGTGCTTCATCAACATGTTGCGTATCTATAATAATTTCTTCCTGGATTCACCAACAACAATTATTATTAGTTCATTCAAGGAGATGCCACGATCACCGAAAGAGATACTACATCGACTTCTTCACTAGTGCTGGATTCCTGGACTGTTTGCCCGGGAACAAGTTGAAGACCGTCATGGAGCAAAAGTCTAAAAATAAATAACAACCTTGGTTTCTTGATCCTATTTGCACGGGTAGAGAAAAGTCATGACACAAGGAGCGCTAACAGCTCAGCAAAGAAACGGCTGGGGACTGCACGTCATTTGCTAACATCCTGTAGTCCTTACTGCTGGGTTCTCCGTTCACATAGGCTTTCTTCCATTTTCGTGTATCTCACTACACGATAATCCTGTGGTAAAGCTAATGAAATAACCAGAAGTACAACTCAGTATGAAGGATCTCTCACCATCACTCAGAGGTCCCAGAAGTACCATTCTTAAAGTTGCATCCGTAGAGATGTCATCTCTGGAAACACCATCTTTGGAAGTATAATCATGGGAGTCAGTCATTCTTGTAAAGTGTCTACTTCAGCACATCGTTCATACAAAGCGCAAGACTCAACAAAACAATGAATCATGGAATAAAGGTGCTCACAACAGTGTCTACAAAAATGGTAACCATCCAACTCTTACCTATTTACAATTTCACTAGCTGTAGTGATTACTATCTCGAGAATTTGTTCGCTCCTTCAAACCTGTAAGACGAACAAAATTCGTTATTCAAAACCATAACGTGATTTTCATGAAACTGTGAACAACTCATGAAACTTCCATCATGAGAACAATTCACATTATTTTCACCGTGTGACCGACTCCCACCAAGTGAACACTCATTGGTTTTGTGCATACACTATCAGATCACAAAATCCATATAAACAATATTTTGTCAAAAGTTGCCTACTTCTAGCAATTGCTGAAAATCAAAAATTTAATTTCACATCAATTTTCACTTTGTGAACATTCACTGGTTTTTCAAAAATTGGACAAACGTCCATTCTACAATTATGAAAACTTACATACACACATTTTTCACTGTGAATAATTGTCTACTTTCAACAATTGTTCAAAATCAAAACATTGATTTTATAAAAAATATATTTATCAACGTGAAACTCACGTAACTTGAAAATATATGTATATATTTTTGCTCCCTCTTGCGAGCATCCGTCTTTGAAACGAGAAGTGTATTTTCAAAAATTTATGAAAGCTCACATATCGAAAATAAATTTTTTCATGAAAGCTCATAGACAAATTTTTTATTACTAACAGACGCACGTCTATTAAAAAAAAATTCTCTCGTACGAGCATCCACCTTTCAAACGAGAGTTTACTCCCTTTTGTGAAATCTCACATACTTAAAAAATAAAATTTTGGCTTTCGTGAAAGCGTATAGACAAAAATTTTATCACTATATTTTGTTTGTTTCTTAACTAACGAACGAATGAACATTTGTTCTTAAAATAAGGATTTCATTTTTGGCTCGGGCCCGCAAACATAAACCGACTAAAACAGGATGCCTAAACGTCCAAATTAGCAGTGCTTCATCTCACAGGATGACATTCCATCATTCAGGGTCCTTACCTGAGCATTTGCTTGTACATGACACCATTGGAGCAAATCGAGGACTCTGAAAATACCTTTGTAGACTGAGTTCAACCACCGATCTCATCGACTGAAAATCACCATTTAATGCATACTGCGGAACATGACTATCCCTCACTAAACAGGGGACTTAATGTTGATGGCGTATTTTCAACAAAGGTCAAAACCGTAAAATCATGATGCATGTTTTTGACACGGCTTTCAGGCATGCAGCGATTCATATTTTACGAAGCCATGATGAACATGTATGTAGAAAGGCCTCCACTAGATGAGTGTTCGATCCCTGACATTTCATCGTGCCCTCTATGTAGAATAACATAATTGGGAGGTTCTACGTAAGATTGAAAGAACTAACGCCTTCAGGACGTCGGTGATATTCACTGTTCCCTGACTACATGAGAGAGACCCCCCTCTACATAGAAGAACGATTGGGCGGTTCTCCGTAAGATTGAGAGCAATAACGCCTTCATGACGTCGGTGACACTCGTTGTTCCCTGACTATGTAGAGAGACCGTGTATAGACCCAGGCGGTTCTCCGTAAGATTGAGAGCAATAACGCCTTCAGTACTTCGGCAACACTTGTTGTTTCCTGACTATGCACCTCAGAACGGGTATGACGCTTTAACTGGCTAATATCCCTTCTGCAATAAATTAATTCTACCGTGACATTCATCACTGAATTCCTAGAAGATAATCTATTTTATCTCATTACTCCGATTTCATGATCGAATCCATGGCTGATCGCATGGGATGATAATAACTACTTTCATTACTCCGATTATGTGGTCAAATCCACGTCCCATGGAATGGTAATACCTATTTTATTATTACAAATTCATGATCGCATCCACGGCTGATCCTATGGGTTGATAATAATAAACTAATCACTTTTATTACTCAATTTCATGAATCATTCTCCACTAAATTTCATAAATTAGTAACAAATACTCAATAATCGGGCATCTGGACTACCACTGAGTAAGCCCCATAAGATGGTACTGGTGTACTCGACAATGATGCGCGAACGAGCACCCAAATGCGCGAACGAGCATCCAAAATATGGACAAATGAGGAATCCTACACAAAATAGGAGAGAGAAAATAATAACATTAAAATAATGGAGAAGCGCCCATGGGCCGGGCCCATCGGCCGGCCGGCCATGCCTTAGCCGTGGACGGTCCCATGCTTCCTCCATTATTTTTCCTTATTTTGTTATTTTCATAAATCCATGAAGACTCCTCCATTCTAACAACTTTCCTTGTTTGAGAATAACTCATGGTTTCTCCATAATTTCATGGTTTCTCCATATTTTCGTGGTTTCATGAAAAATAATAATATAAAATAGGAAAAGGTGTTGCGAGACCGGGCAACTTAGCCGGCCGACCATACCCTAGCCGTGGCCGGTCCCAACCTTACAATCCCTAATCTTTCATAAATTGTTGTTTCTCTCATCTTGTGAAACTTCCCTGTTTCAGCAAAAATCATGGTTTCTCCATATTTTCTCAAATATTGCGCAAACCACAAAAAGGCCCAAAGTCAACATGGTCACATGACCGACTAGGCTACTCACGAAAATATATTAAAATAATATTATTTTAATATTCACGAAATATTGATCAAACGGGCATACTTGCTCATTCGAGCAGAATCGAGAATTTCAGTTAAAGATCGAACTCTTTTGAAAATCCAAGATATTGCTCAAACGCACATCAAAAAATGCCGAAACTCTCAGGACTGAGACGCGGGCATTATGGTGACATGAGCATGCTCTCTTGACCGACCAAGGGCGTCTCTAAGGCTTGCAATGAGCCGGTCCCACACGCTTTCACACTTTTGACCTAATTTGCGCAATCACTCATATTGGGTCCAAACTCTTCAGGACCAACTCGGGGTTTGTGCAACCGCCCATCAGTTGTACCACGACCACCAAGGGACGGTCTCATGCCATCTTGGTCGGTCCCTCACTTTTCTATGATTAGGTTTTATCACCTAATGCTCAATCGAGCACTATTTCAGTAAATGATGAAATCGGCATTTAATCGTCATTCCTTAACCAACCGATCAACTCAGGACCCTGGTGTACGCTCACTCAAGCAATTTGGCATCACATGGACGCACGTAGTCCCATGAGGTCGGTCCCTCCTTCTTCGCTCATGACCCATTTTCAGCAATTCGTCAATTAATGAGCAATTGATAAAAAATTAGGGTTTCGAACAAACGCTTGACAAATCATCATTCTGAGCAAGTTCAAACACTAAATAGATTTATGTTGATCCAGCAAACAACACGCGTATTAATTATTTAATATTCGGTAATCTACCAATATTTCAATTAATATTTTATTGGTTCACGTTACTAATAAATAAATAATTCGTCGAATTGAGCAATACTTGCTCAGTTGCTCGAATATTGATCCACTATCAATATTCAGTAATTTATCAGTAATCCGTCGAATTGAGAAATACTTGCTCAATTGCTCGAATATTGATCTATCAATATTCAGTAATTCGTCGAATTGACCAATACTTGCTCAATTGCCCAACTATCAATATTCAGTAATTCACAATACTTGCTCAATTTGTCGAATATTGATCCAGCTATCAATATTCATTAATTCGTCAAATTGAGCAATACTTGCTCAGTCGCTCAAATATTGATCAGTGATTCATCACTGAATTTACAATATTGCTAGTACGTGCAATGTCAATATCGTTGAAACTAGTCTTAACAGACATGTTCAATACATGAATCGTTGAGCATTCATCACTCATGCTCGATTCAACAAAACCTAGACTCACTGTCTAATCAGTCAACAACTGACTAATTAATCCAGTCTGTCATGCAGACTCCACGATTCGTGAGACATCAATCACGTCACATGGGGGATATCAATTAGGATTTTGGTCTGGAGGTCTACAGCACTTGGATTCATCCACGATGAGAAACATGAGTAAGTCGTGCAACGGTTGAAGGAGTTACCAAAGTAGTGGGTAGACGGTTAACCAAGTCTCCGCACGACCTGGAACTGGTTTCACCACGATCTTCCACTTTCCCACTCTTTCACTCAAGAAACTGTCATAACTGGCAATATAAATAAGTCAAAAATCGAGGACAACAAACAACATTATCATCATTCTTCAACAACTCGATTAAAACTTATTCACAGAACTCAACTTCAGCAGTTCATCAATTTGTAGAAACCTTCAACACATCCACAATCCTTGATCATCATTGATCCCACACAATTCTCAGCTTCCCTCCTACAAATCAACCCATCTCCTTCTTTGTGACCGAATTGATTCTGGAACGGACGTTGACTTGGTTTAGGCCGGAGTCCTACAGATTGATCTCTCGAATCTAAGCACTTCCTTTGCAGTGCATCTGTGTGAGGTTCAGCAGTTTGCTCGGTCGAGGAGTCTCGAAAACACGCTCGTCTCTTCACTTCCCTGAAAAACCAGCAAACCGTTTTTCCCCATCCACAATGCGATAAATTAGTTATCATATATTCTGATTATTCATACTCATGACCTAGGAAGGAAGTATCTTGGTACTCCAACTACTTTCCAAAATTCCAAAATCCAAACCCATATGAGTATTACAATTTGTTGATGCTAAGATTATTTCCTGGTACCTTAAACTTCTGCCATAGGTTGCAACAACTTTTCTTGTTAAACTCGTTGTCCAGGCAATTCCCATATATCTGATGGAAACTTTCCTTATTTTCCTAAAGTCATTTTCCAGGAAAATGGATTCTCATCTTTGTAAATTCTGGTGGGATGAAACTCTGAATCCTAAACTCTATCCTAAAGTCTCTTTACCACTCAAATTTGTATTTATTAGTTCTCCATTTTGGACATATTTGATAAGTTTGGTTATTTTTGCAGTTTTTAGGAAATAAAGCTCGATGAACTAAAATGTGGAATTCTACTTGAGGAAATGAAGTGATTTAGCTAGTGGGCTAGGCCCAAAAGGAAACATGAAAAATTATTGAGCCAATTATTTGGATATGAGAGTGCGGTACGCGTGCCACTGCGTGTGTAGAAGTGTGGAAACCATGAGCAAAATATTAATTATGATATAGGATATTTGACAAATATTTTTAACGAAGAAAATATTTCTTTATGAATGTGGAGTAATGAAATTTATGAAAATTTGTGAAAGAATATTATTCTTTATGGTTGGAAATAATAAATAAAATATTTATTGCAGTATTTGACATAAGGCACATTTGATTGGAGGAATTTTTATTTTTTGATATGTGGCATACTTTCATTGGATGATGATGTGATAGTGAGAATGATAAAGGAAAGTGGTTTCCTTTGAAAACTATATAAATAACGGCGGAAGCAGATGAAAAAAGGGGAGACGGCCGAGAGCCGAGAATAGTTTTAAAATTTATTTCTTTTCTTCTTTTAGTTTTTCTCTTTTATCATAATGAGTAGTTGATTCTCTCCGCTGGGTTGAAGATGAAGCCAATTATATCATGTAAGAAATATTATTAATCTTTAATAAAGTATTATTTCTTTTGGGTTTAAATGTTAATTTAATTTCTCTCCGTATTAAGCTTTGTTTTTAAACTATATTGGATAGTCTTCGTCTATTGATCTTTAATAAACGAAGGAGATTATTCCGTTTTGGTACAACATAAAAGTTGTAATTATTATTTTAATCGTAGTATATTCTGATACATGAGATTGGTTTCAATATTGTCTTGAGTGATAACAAGAATATTTTCTAGAGATGAAATGAGTCTTTTACATGATTAATTCGGTGGAATCCGAAAACCCTTGTGTTCTTTTATTTTTTATTCATTTATTTTATTATTATTATTATTTTTTTCCTGAAGCAATTAGTTTATTTATATTTTCTTAATTCATTTATCTAGAATTTATCTAATTACAAATTAGATGTAACAATTTTTCCCATGTGAACGAACCGTATTCGTATATTGTCTAATTGGCAGCCGTGCAGGTGGGACATTCTATATTCCCCAAAGTGTGAAGAAGGTTTAGGTTTAAGAAAGTCGATCATAGGAATCTTGTCATGCTTGTTATAAATGCTTGGAAACTTCTATTAGGCACTGTCTTAAAGGCTAGATATTTCTCTAACTCTTGAATGCCAAGTTCCCTTCTGCTTATTCTTGAACCTAGAGATATCTCCGTACCATTAGGGAGATCATAAAAAAAAAATCTCATGGATTGTTAGGATGATCAGTTTATCAATTTATGTTATGATAGTTGGATTCCCACCATGGGGTCTGCCAAGCCTAATCCTCTCGTTTACTAAAATCCTAAAGCTTCTTACTTTATCTAACTAAAAATCTATATTTTGGTATATAACTAGATTAAATGATCACTTTGTCAATGCTTTTATTGAGAAGATTGTCTCTATTATCTTAAGTAATATTTACATTTCTGGAAGAAGGGCTTGGGAGATTTCGAAGAATGGCGTATTTAGTTATAAGTCTGCATTTTGAGGTCTCGGATGTATTCTACCTTCCCAAATAAAAAATCTTGGAAGTTCATTTGGAAATTAATGTTCCAACCTAGCAGCTTAATACAATTCTTTTTAAACTGGTCGAGGTTATGGGGTTTTTCTACTTTGTAGTTTTCCTCGTTAACAAAATTTATGATGCCTTGCTTTACTTTTAAGTTCCCGATTATATTGATTTTATCATTATAATTAAAGTAATAGGAAGTTGTACTTTAGTCATCTTATAATTTAAGAATTTCAATATGAGATTATCCACGAACCTTTCTTGTCTGCTTTTATTTTTGGATAAAATTTCATACAAGGAATTATTGAAAAAAATGAGCGTACCTAGTGTACTACCAACCTTTTCGTTCGTGAACCTGTATGGAAAATCCTTGTACAAACAATACGTGTGAACTTAACAAATAAGATCTTTGTTCCTGATTGTATTTACAAGGTCAACCTAATATTTACTTGACAAAGTATAAGATGATATATATTTCAAGATTTGTTTTCAACAAGAACAAGTCTAGTAGGATTTTAACTTTCAAGCTAAAAACTATCTAGGTTGGTTAGCATACTACTTGTGATATTTCAAAACCATAAGGATATACAGTATAGTGCGTAAAGGAAATACAAAGGATACCATAAACTTTGTTAACGAGGAAATCTGAAATCTGTGATCTGGCAGTCTAACCGCGGGACCTCGTCCAACTTGAACACTACACTGTATCAAGCCGCTATAGAATTAGCCTATTTTAGATGGTGATTTTTGGAGCGAGGGTAAAACGATTATTTTAAGGCCCATGGGTCAAATTTTCATTTGGCAGTCTAAGGCAAAATCGCCACTTGCTGAAATGTCTAACCTAGTCGTTGTGCTCAGGCCCACAAGTACGAACAACTACCAGGTCATGCAAAGGAGTGATGAGCACGAAAGTGCGAAGCATTTTCACCCATAAATACATTAGCTGGGACTCATTTTATCACTAATAAACTTGTTTGTAGGTGTTTTTATGAAATAAGCTCTTATGGAGAAAGTTGCTCGAAAAGTGGTTTTTGTACCCCAGAGGACACATGTTATTCAGACTCCCAGTTTTGGATAAGGGGTACCCAATTACTAAGGGGCATCCTAATTGCTATTCGCACTCCCGGATTGGATAAGGGGAGGAGCGGTGATTGCCTTTGATTTGTAAAAGGAAGGATATATTCTCGGTTTGAAGAAAATAGAGGTGAAGATATTGTTTGTGTTATTACATGCTGATTTGGAGAAGATTTTCCATGGGAGTATATTCTGCATTGATTGGAGGAGTTATATGGAAGGAAATGGAAAGAAGATATTCTGTTTTGATTTGTTATTATCCTGAAGATAGTTCAACAGCTCATATACACGTAACAGAAAGGGGAAGGAGAATAAAATCTTCATGATTTGGCAGAGAAGTCAAAAAAAGATATTTTCGGGTTTAAGTGATTTGATTCTCTGAGTTATAGTAGGAAGTTACGTAGGATATTCTTTTAATATTTGCGGATGTCTAATGAGGGGTTTTGGGATGAATCAAACAACTTAGAATCGCGTGATAATAATGGAAAATATTCCCGTGGAGAATAATGGAGTAAAGAGAGAATATTTGCGCATTGAACAAGAGATATTGGGTGCTGCTGAGACTATATAATGAGTTTACTGGAGTCACAGATGGGCATCGAGAGTTGGGAGAGTTTGTAACGCCTATGTTAGAGGTTTATGTTATTTTTCTCCTTTTCTTCATTGTAAACACCATTTGAGCTATATAAAAAATATTTTGAGAGTGTCTATATCATGAGTAGCTAAACCCCAACACTGGGACGACGGAGGAAGCCGAATTTCATACTTGTGTAAATTTATTTTATTCTCTATATGACTTTTGCACTAATTAAAATATAATTATGATTTTGATTAATTAGTTGTCATTTCATTTAATGGGTCATACTTGCTTAGATGTTTTGATGTCCCATACTTGGGATTTACAACTAATATTTTGAGAATCTATCTTGGCAAAAATAAGAGTCCATGTTTTTTATTTATTAAGCTAGAATTGTTGAAGAATAAATAATTGAACTTGATGATATGAATTCGGTGAAATCCTAGTCCCAGTAACTCTCGCTTTTATTTATCATTTTCATTAAATCTTTCAATTTAATCTTCACAAGTCTTAGAGTTCGAATCTTTATTACTACAACTTCAAAAAAATCTCACCAATTTTTGGCGCCGCCGAAGCGGATTTGTTTTTAGATTTATTTTTAGGTTTATTTTTATTTTGTACAGTATTTTCATTTCATTTTAGATTTTCTTTTTTCCTTTTTATGCGTTTCTTTTTGTATTTCTTTTCAGAGACTTTTTGAGGATGATGACTTCTTCCGAGGAGACGTCTCCTAAGATGACGTTGGCGGAATATAAGCGTAGAAATTCAAATCATCAGGAAACCTCATATGAGATGACGCTTGCTGAATATAAGCGTAGGCAACAGTATGGAGTTTCTACTCCACATGTGGTAAGTGAAGAATCACCTTTAACAATATATGAGAAGTATTACAAACACACACCGCCTAGTTTGGAACAAAGATTGAGAGTTCTTGAATGTCAAAGATTATATGCTGATGATGATGAATCTTGTAGTGACTCTCTGTTCCAAACAGAACATATAGATGACCCTGTGGATAATTGTGTGGATGATTTGCCTTATTCCATAGATGAATCCATCCCACAGATAATTCACCCAACTTAGAGGTTGTTTCTAGACCCCTAGACTTCCAAAAGATTGCCTAATTTAGGGTTAGAATTGTGTGCTTCTAAAGTGTTGTTGGATTACTTTGCATCTAAGTACCCAGAAGACTTGCCTATTCCTGATATCGTGCATGAGCCAATTGAAAATTTCCCAGTCCCAATAATATCCCCATATTATGTTCTTTACACACTTCCTTGTGTTGTAAAAACTTGGTTTGGAGATAAGCCTCTATTTTTGATAGTTTCAGTGTCTCCACATCGTGATAACATAAATGTGAAGTTGTCATTTGTAAATGTTGTATTTTGGGTTGATCCCCAAATTTTTAGGTTGTTAGTTTATGGGGATCCTTTTTGTACATTCCAGTAGATGTATTTTTATTCTTATATTTTCGTTTACTTTTTGCATTTCCCATCTTAATATTTGCGTTGGATGACTCAATTACATTGAGGAGAATGTAATGTTTAAGTGTGGGGGAGAGGTTAACTTTTTACGTTATTTTTTCAGGAAATTCCTTGCAAATCATGACCAACTGTGTAGCGGGTCTGTTCCTTTTTCTTGCATGTTATGACCAGCTGTGTAGCGGGTCTAAAAAAAAATGAAAAATATAAAAATAAAATAATAATAATAATTTGATTGTTACGGTTATGACCAGCTGTGTAGCGGGTCTTTTCTTTTTTCTTGCATGTTATGATCAGCTGTGTAGCGGGTCTAAAAAAATATATTTATAAAAAAAATAAAAAAAATATATATGACTAGCTGTGTAGCGGGTCTTCTCTCTCTCTTATTTTATGATCAGCTGTATAGCAGGTCAGTTTTCTGTTTTGCTTGAGGACTAGCAAAATGTAAGTGTGGGGGAATTTGATGAGCACGAAAATGCGAAGCATTTTCACCCATAAATACATTAGTTGGGACTCATTTTATCACTAATAAATTTGTTTGTAGGTGATTTTATGAAATAAGCTCTTATGGAGAAAGTTGTTCGAAAAGTGGTTTTTGTACCCCAGAGAACACATGTTATTCGGACTCTCAGTTTTGGATAAGGGGTACCCAATTACTAAGGGGCATCCTAATTGCTATTCGCACTCCCGGATTGGATAAGGGGAGGATCGGTGATTGCCTTTGGTTTGTAAAAGGAAGGATATATTCTCGGTTTGAAGAAAATAGAGGTGAAGATATTGTTTGTGTTATTACATGATGATTTGGAGAAGATTTGCCGTGGGAGTATATTCTGCATTGATTGGAGGAGTTATATGGAAGGAAATGGAAAGAAGATATTCTGTTTTGATTTGTTATTATCCTGAAGATAGTTCAACAGCTCATATACACGTAACAGAAAAGGGAAGGAGAATAAAATCTCCATGATTTGGCAGAGAAGTCAAAAAAACATATTTTCGGGTTTAAGTGATTTGATTCTCTAAGTTATAGTAGGAAGTTACGTAGGATATTCTTTTAATATTTGCGGATGTCTAATGGGGGGTTTTGGGATGAATCAAATAATTTAGAATCGCGTGATAATAATGGAAAATATTCCCGTGGAGAATAATGGAGTAAAGAGAGAATATTTGTACATTGAACAAGAGATATTGGGTGCTGCTGAGACTATATAATGAGTTTACTGGAGTCATAGATGGGCATCGAGAGTTGGGAGAGTTTGTAACGCCTGTTTAGCGGTTTATGTTATTTTTCTCCTTTTCTTCGTTGTAAACACCATTTGAGCTATATAAAAAATATTTTGAGAGTGTCTATATCATGAGTAGCTAAACCCCAACACTGGGACGACGGAGGAAGCCGAATTTCATACGTGGGTAAAATTATTTTATTCTCTATATGACTTTTGCACTAATTAAAATAGAATTATGATTTTGATTAATTAGTTGTCATTTCATTTAATGAGTCATTCTTTCTTAGATATTTTGATGTCCCATACTTAGGATTTACAACTAATATTTTGAGAATCTATCTTGCCAAAAATAAGAGTCCATGTTTTTTATTTATTGAGCTAGAATTGTTGAAGAATAAATAATTGAACTTAATGATATGAATTCGGTGAAATCCTAGTCCCAGTAACTCTCGCTTTTATTTATCATTTTTATTAAATCTTTAAATTTAATCTTCACAAGTCTTAAAGTTCGAATCTTTATTATTACAACTTCAAAAAAATCTCATCAAGGAGCGTGTGAACTTAAATAGTATGAGGCCCAAAAAAAGGTGACGAAGTTCAACTCCTGAAGAAAGAAAGCTTTAGGAACGAAGATCCTTCATCACTCCAAGAAGAAGATTGTCCATCACTCCGAGGTGAAGAGCCTCCATCGCTCCGAAGCGCAATGTGTTCATCGATCAGAGGAGACGAGACCGATCACTCTAAAATAGAAAGGACTTCACCACTTGAAGGTAAAAGATCTCTTTCTCCTATAGGTTAACTTTGATTGCGCGCCTCAGTCGAGTTCAAACGGCTCGCCTCTACTGTGTATGGATGGCCATTGCTAGAGGTTGATGATATCTCGGCAGTAAGTCGATGGTAGGTTGATGATACCTCAGTCGTACTCCTTGCCTCCGCTGTATACGGATGGCCACTATTAGAGGTTGATAATACCTCCGCAGTACCAAAAATATAGGTTGATGACACCCCAGTTATACTGCTCGCCTCCGCTGTGTATGGATGACCACTACCAGAGGTTGATGATACCTCCACAGTTTGGCAACGATATATTAATGACACCTCAATCGTACTGCTCGCCTCCCTATGTACGAAGACCATTAATATATGTTGATGATACCTCCGCAGTACGAAAACGATGGTTTGATGATACCTCAGTCGTGTTGATTTCCTTCAGGTCATAGCGCCTCTTCGGGACCGACCTTTCCTTAAGCCTCTTTACAAAGCCATCCCTACAGTTCTCACCTAAATACAAACGTACACAATTAAGTGAAAGATAGGCCTCAACCAAGCTTGTGTTATCCACACGATATACACAGCTACAACAAGTCTTCTAGAGCACTTCATATGACTTTAAACGGCTTCCACGTGCAAACACATGCATTCCTCCATCTAAATTCACAACAACTTAGAGAATACTAACACATCAGACGATACATCACACACAAAGGCTAGTCACGTCACAAATAGGGGGGGGGGGGGGGGGGGCGGTAAACTTAGGGTTTTGGTCTGGCGGTCTACGACAACGTGTGGGTATCAGCCTACCCACACAGAAAGAGAATAGTCGATTGTGAGGAGTCATCTTAGGGTAGACTAGACATGTTGTCTATCTTTAGTTATTCATGTGACCTAAGAGAAGGTGATGATCATCTCTCCTTATCGTTATCCCACCGACTAGAGATTAGGCTTTTGCAGAGCTATAATATACCCATGATTGGTCATTACGAACAAGGCAAAACAACATAAAATAGTTAAAATGACAACAAGATCTCCGCAACTCTCTCTCTCTTAGAGTCTCTTAGTTTGCAATACTCTGCAATTGAGAAACTCTAATATACTCTCTTTCGGCGTCCCTCCCTAGACCAACCCTACCTCCTATCAGCGACCAAAGTAGACTTTGAACGACCATCATCTTGGTTTAGGCGAGGACTATTCGTCATCAACCTCTCATTCTCACAATCGAACAAGTCATATTACCCGATTAACCCTCGTATATTTTTTCGACATAACACCTACTATCATACTTCGGACTAGAATGTAATTAGGACACAATATACCCTTTAAGCTATTAGTTTCACTAGTGATCTTTACGTCTCTTGGATCTCCACAGTCCTTCGTGAAGATTAGTGCTACCCTTCCTCCAACTGGAAACATATTTGATTTCCTTCAAATATTTTTCAATCAAGATAATGGAAATCTATTTGATTTTCGAGATCTCTAAGTAAAAAAGATATCAAACAACTAGCGTTTATAGCTAATTGATTAACTCACTCGCAGTAGCATGGCACCAAGAATGGAAACCATTAAATATGCGAGAAGTTTTTCTTGTAATACAAAAATAATTTGCACATGCATATTTGTAAATTACGGACTGCGCACAAGAAAAGATGGTCAAAAGACCCCCCAAAACTAGAATAACAAATGCCGGATCGATCGATATATTGAAGAAAGTCAAGTTATGCAAAATTGAACCACACTAGCCGAGTTAGAATGGATAGACTCTTCATGCATCCAATCTAACACAATTCCAAGCCATAAATAACTACATAGATTTCTGTCGTATAATTTTTATGATACCTAAGTCAACACTCATACTTCCAACAACAACAAAATCAGCTCCTCTACCAATTAATCTAGTGCTAGCAGCACCAGGGTTGTCTTTTACTGCACCATCACAACATATGAGCATTTCCTCTTCATTGGGCGGATGCCAAACACATTTAACATGGATAACGTGCTTAGTTCTTCGATAAGCTACTCTGAAATACTCCACTATCCACAGATCGTTACAAGAGATACATATAACCCCTCATCCGAACTGAGTTATCATGAATCAACTGGTGTATATGCATTTTAAACCTAATTCGGTTCATATTATAATCTTCAAAACAAACTCTATTCTTTGGTTTCCATGGCTTACACCTGATTGTTGAGTTCGGAACCAACCATAAACAGTTGTCACTTATTTGAGCTACAACGTTCATCCAATAAATCTTCTATTATGAAGCATCTTCCTCTTTCCCGTTTAAAAATGAAAACCCCTTATCCTGGATAAACCAACATGACACTTTTATTAGCATAATTAATGAAAGGATATCACGAGCGATAACTATAGTGTGGCCGACCCATCTAATTGTTGGACACTTACACAATGCCTCATACTTCTTTTAATATTAACTTATTTTGTAGTTTTATTGACTACTATTTCTGTTCCACAAAAACTAGATCTTTTAATCTAATTCTGGCGGCAAAAATTGAAAGCACACAATTTTTCCGGGACGGAAAGAATATTATGTCTGGTGAAACCACTTCGCTATTCTCGTCCTCAGATATAGATTGCCAATTGCAGTCTACTCAGATTCCGCTTGCTTACTAAAGATTAGCTTATTAAAAAAAACCCAGGCCCCAATATAGCGAGTCTATTAGTTCTTATCAACAACCACTCTAATGTCCATTTACATGTAATCTCATCTAAATTATGTAAGATCTTGGACCCACTCTTTCGGTGAGCTAAGATTGCAAGAACAGAAGAACTGCAAGCCCCACATTCTGATTGGGTAAATAGTAAACTTGTCGGTGGGTTTATTTCTTCCATTGGAATATTTCATAAATGGGACCAAACATACCACATATTCCATTTTGTAGGTCCGAAAGTGTCGCCAAGGTGAGCTAAACTGTGGGATATGCCATCGATTGCATTTACATAATAGTAGCACATATTATACGGTCAATAAAGTAGTTCTTAGAACTCCCTGGAGTATTTAACAAAAAGAAAGAAAAAAAAAAGAACTCCCTGGAACGCACATGCACACGATCATTGTGGAGCTGGACTATCTTACTTACTGATTTGAGTTCAAGAATTATCTCAATCATGTGTATTTTTTGTTTTAGACGGCTGTAAATATCTCCAACTTTCACTGTTAGTCTCTGAACAAAAGGTCAATCTGGAAAGACTGGTGGTATTATAAGAGGAGCCATTATTTGAGAAATAAGATAAGTGTAATTTGAAGATATAGTTTCACAGCATGGAATCTAATCTAAAGGGTCAACAATCAGAAACATAGTAGTCACTGGTCAGCATCAGAAAATTCAACACCTTCTATAACTTCGATTTTTTGTGGAATGCATAATAGCTATGGGGTTTAGATTGGGACTTGGGGGGATTACAGATAATTCCCCAGAACAAAACGGTAGTAGTTGGAAATTGAAAATTCATCAGTTTCTTTGGGGACCCGACCATGTCACTATATTTGTTCATTTCCTGGTGTGGTGTGTTACCTCTTTGGTGAAGTGGAACCCACTACTAGAAGCTTCCATTGTCAGATCAAGAAGCAGATGATGTTAACAAGTCCCCTATTCTCTCTTCTCATCTCTCTGAGATGTAAACAGTACACCATGTTTCAGAAAAACTATTGATGGTTATTAGTCTAAAACATGTCTGACGATGAGCACAGTGGCAGTTGATGTGGAAGAGAAATGATTGATCAACTAGGTCTAGCATTTGTCAGGCCACATCATGTGGCCAGCGGTTTTATTCCAAACTGTGGTGGGGTTTTGCTCTACAGCAAGCATCAATCTTTCTCTTCTTCTTGGTCTGATCAGTTTACAAACAAAACAAACATCCCAATTTGGAATAGTGGTAGAACAGGACGACAAGAACCACGTGCAATTCAACATTTACAATCATGCAGTTGCAACTTGAGATCTGGACAGAAGAGATGCTCTGTATTTCAGTATCCCGATTCTGCTGTTTGCATTAAGGTACAGAACATGGATTCACATGACAAGAATAATATATAAAAAGCTCATAAACCACGGTCCCCCCCTAACGAATATCCGAAGGAAGCCCAACCATCTTCCAGTCCCACTTGATTCAGAAAGCACTGCTAATTTTAGGTGACACATCATCAGCTAGATAATTACACCTAGATTAGTAACTTATTCTGAAAAATTCTAGACTATCGAATCAAGCTTAGAGTTAACCCTTTGTTAAATACGCAGCCTTTTTAATGAATTTTTTAAGTAGTTCAAAGCTTTAGAACATGCCATGTCTTGCATATGTTCTTCTAGTCAACATGATCATTCTCGGCCAACATCAATTTTGGTACTTCATCAGGGAAACCCCACTACATTGTGGGCATTCTGTGTATACAATAATATATTCGTCTGTGTGGTTGGCGGCTGCTTGATTTGCTCCTAAAAAGGAAGGATTACTGAAGCTTTTGTTATTTAACATGATGATCATATATTCATAAAGTACATGTTACTTGACATGCCTATTCTAGAGTCTCTTATCATTACCAAAACAAACCATCTCTACGTAACCTTGGATGATACGAAGGAAATCTTTCACTTGAAGCCACTTTTAAAATGCAGCTAACAAGTTAGGATATAAAATAATATACACAGAATAAAGTTCCAAATGAATAATCCAGCGAGATGGTAGTTGTGACTAACCAGTTGTATCTGAGAATGAATCCAAAATATAAATTGGAAAACTTGTCTGTCCAGCCTTCACATGAGAATTCTCAACCAGGTTCAAGTACATCTAATTACTCTTCTCGCAGTCTCACCATTCCACGCAACAAACTGCTTTCAGCCAATAAAAAAACAATTTATCACGTTCTTAATATTTCTTAACAACTGAAATTTTATTTGAAAAAGAAATTTCATTGACTCAATCGGGTATCATATACTCCCTCCATTTCTGCAAAAGAGATACCATCACCTTTTCATTTTAGCACGGAGGGAGTATAACCTAATAAGACAACCAATTCTAGAAATCTTCTCACAGAAGTACTATATACAAAGCCAAACTGTGTCCAAAAGAGAAGTCAGAGATTGAATCCTGGGTAACAATAAATTAGGGGTGTTTGTGTTATTAAGAATCTGAAAACTATTCATGGGTATATAATACTAAATTGCATGAGATTGCCAAGCTTAGGAATTTAATAATAAACTTTCTTGTACAGTAATGTCAGAGTTTAAAGGCATTCATATCTCAAACATGATGACAAATTTTACTGGCACTTAGATTCTGAGGCATCAAAGGAATAAAAACAATTGAAGCAGACTGAAACAAGTAAAATTCACACTAGTCAATTTGATTATCATACATTATCTAATAAGAAGACCAGCAAAAGTATTGTAAAGCAAAAACATGTATAAAGTATAAGCGAGATGCCAGAGATCCAAAAACCCGAATAATAAAAGACTAAGGTGGGTCTTTATGTTTTTACGAATCTGAATATGATTCATCGTTATATAATGCTAACCTGCACCAGGTTTCAAGCTTAGGAACTCTATTAATGAAATCTTTGTACATCAAGTCAGAGTGTCAGACATTTATATTCCAACCAGGGTAAAAAGAACAAACTTAAACTATAAATCAGAGCCCAACAAAGGAATAAGGACACTCAAAAAATTCAATCAGCCAGATCCAAACAAGTGAAATTCATACAAGTCAGATTTGGACACCATCAGCGTCTCTTTTAGGCATCTATATCCGACTCAAATGAACCTCACCTGTTTAAATCTAAGTTAAGTGAGTTGAGTATGACTTGTTTTAAACAGTAATATTTTCTACCTTTTGGTTGAGTCGGACGTTTGAGAAAAATGTATTCAGTTGAAATATTTGAGCCCGACGGTCTGACTCGATAAGCCATAGCCATGAGTTGGTTTTACATAAAAAATAAAAATGGCCAAATTGGATGTGCAGATTTTAGAAATCTGAATAAATGTTGTCCCAAGGATGATTCCCCACTTCCTAACGTCCAAATATTATTAGAAGCCACCAATGGCCATGATGTGTTCTCATTTATGGATGGCTACAGTGGCTATAACCAAATAAAAATGTATGAGCATGATGCTAGCAGAACTGCATTCCGAACTTGAAATCGGAAATTTTCATTACATGTGATGCCTTTTGGTTAAAAAATGCGGGTGCTATTTATTAACACGCTATGACTGCAATCTTCCATGATATGATGCACAAGCAGGTAAAAGATTATGTCGTTGCCAAGAATCGAGCAGCTCAATTGGATGTATTACGTCTAAAAATGAATTCTGATGCTAGCACTACCGTTTGTTAACTAAAACTACCTACTTATTTTTAAAAAAAATAATAGAGAAAACCGTCTGAACCAAGATTATCTTAGAACAGGCCATTTAACAATCGATAATCCCTCTTGTAAAGCATTTTCATTCTTTTATGGAAATTTTCAGTCCTAGCCTTCAGATCCTGAATCATCTTCTCGAATCTTACTGATTCCTTTGCCAGTGCTTTCTTTTCCTTCAGGATAGCAATCGAAGATGGAATTATGTTAGCAACAATAGCGGCACAGTTCTCCTTGGTTACTTCGAGTCGTTGACAAAACCAACTCACGTTAAACTTATGGATCTCACAGTTGGTTAACATCTTCTCCCACGGCTGCACTGGTTCATGACATTATGCAGTTCCCCATATCTTCTATCATAGGGAGAAAACCTGCAACTACGGTCACCAAATGAAAGAGCAACCTTTCACCAATCCCCTGGTAGTAGTACGACCGTATTTCTTCCAGATTTTAGTATAAAGGGCCACGTAACATTTGGATATGACAAGCCCTTCCACAATTTGGTGTTTACCAGACAAGGACCTTATGTGCAACACGAAGAGAAGACCCGCGTTAGGATAGTCATGAATAGTGAGACGAGATTCACTATCCTGACGCAGGTCTTCCCTTTGAGATGCACATGACGTCCTTGTCTCGTATTGTCCCGTAAACACCATATGGAAGAAATACAGCTAAATGCCTACCACAGGACTAGTGTAACGTTTCTCTCCCATTTTAGTGACTGTTGTTTCACATCATCTCCCCATGATAGAAGAGATGGACAACACGTCTCTGCATAATGTCACGAACCGTGAAGTGCAGCAGTGGGATGAGATGTTAACAAACTGTGAGAGCCTTAGATTCAATGTCAGTTGGCTTCGTCAACGATTTGACATCATCAAGGTGGACAATGCGGCTATTGTTGCGTAATTCCATCTTCAAATGCCATCCTGGAGGAAGAGAAAGCACTGGCGAAGGTTCAGGATCTGAAGGCCAGGACTGAAAATTTCCAGGAAAGAATGAGAATGATATACAAGAGGGATTGTCGATTGTTAGATTGCCTATTCTGAGTTGTGAATCTCGATTCAGATTTTTTCTTTTTTTTTGAATAAGTAGGTAGATTAAGTGAACGAATGATAGTGCTAGCATAAGAATCTAACTTAGAAATATCGACTGATTGTGGTAAAAACCTAGTGGACAAGAACCTAGTGGGCAAGAGCCTAAAGAAGAATGTGGTAACCTACGGCTTGGGTAGGACCAGATCATAAAGGACAAGTATGAGAACATTATAAGTAACTAGCTTTTGGGGCTTTATTAAAATGAGAGCGTGCCTGGCTAGGTTATACAGAGTAAGTACGGTAAGGAACTATTACCAAGCCTACCTAATCCATTTATAGCCCTTTTTATAAAGAGAGTTTGGAAGACTTTTGTTTGAGTCCACCATGTGAATTTTTATTAGCAATTAACCCACCCAATCATTTAATCATACATTTTATAACAATTTTATTTTTAATTTAAATAAGTATTATGGCCGGTTTTTTATCTTCCTGTTTTCAGTTCAAGTCTGCTCCGTCTTTGGTTATCAGAAAGAGGTTGTTATCTATTTCATTAAGGAAAAAACAAAAGGAAAAGCTATCTATCTAGCTCACAAAACCAGTGGTGTTATGGTTTATAGTCTAGGGATGGTTTCGTTCAAACAGCACATACCAGAAAGTCCAATGTTCTCCTTGGATAACTTCATTTGTTAACAGAATACTACTTCGATGACTTCTCCTGATTCTATTAATCTTTCTCCGTCGTCTTCCTTTCAGAAAAAGTTATGATCTACAATCAATTTTACATCTAATATTCATTCTTAACTTCGTAAACACTTACTTGGCAAAATCCAAGCTAACATGGACCAACAGAACAAAGGTATATAAGGACAAAAGTTTTTTGCTCCCTCTAATGCACACATGCAAATATGGATTCTCTGAATATGGATATTCTTCGAATAAAAGAAGATCACGAGAAACAATCTAACAGGCCATGCATGAACTAATATTAAAACACTTGCATCTTGTTTGTTTGCAGCTGACTCGGCGTCTGGATCTGAGTCAACCTCTGACTCGGGCCGAGTCAGCAGTCAGACCGTTTGTTTTGCATTTTGAGTCAGATCTGACTCGACCTATGACTCAGACATAACCCCTGACTCGGACCCATTTGAGTCAGGTAACAAAATACCCCTGACTCACGGGACCAAACCACTGACTCACATTTTTTGAGTCAGATGAGTCAGATCTGACTCAAAACAAACATATTGAGTCAGATCCAGATGAGTCAGGTGATTTCACTCAGATCCAGACGACTCAGATGAGTCAGGAGTAAACAAACATAGTGTTGGTCTACCTTCTACAAGATTGTTGAGATAATCTAGATTCACAGAAGGCTTACCTAAATCAAAGCTTCTTTACAATTTCGTCATTTATTCGATCGTAGCAAGTCATTCTTTGAATTGAGGTTACAGCGTCTTCAAACTTCTTTTTGTTAAAAGCACTCTCAAAGGACTTGGACCAGATTTCTAGCTTCTCTTGTACCTGGATTAGAAACAGAAAGAGTTACACAATGAAATCACATACAAATAATTAGATGATTTTATTGACTGGAAGTAAATCGGTCAAGAAAGTGAGAAAGACCAAATCCTAAGGGTGCTAAACTGCAAAAATCTTGTAGGGTGCAAGTGATCGCAGATTCACAAACCAAGGACTTTGCCGTGGGCAGACGTAGAGAAGCAGTGACTAGATGAAGGGACCACAATAAACTGATTCCCCAGCAGGTCCCTCCCAAGGGAAATATCATCTTTCAGTAAGTAGGAAATTAATCAAGTCCTATTGCAACCGGAGAAACAGCCTAAGTGATGCCCAGCAGGTTGGGACTATATTCAGTCACAAAGAGTGGTCATTATACAATTTATAATTAAAATAAGTGTCCACGTTACCTGACCCTGGATTTTCTTTAAAGACTGTGAATTAGAGGCCTCGTCAACTGCTTCCCTGATATCCAAGATCTGCAACAAGATCAGCAAATTCAGGCAAAGTTCAAAAAAGATTCAAATAGCTTAATATCCATCACTTAATAGTTAAGAAACTTAAATAGGCTTCAGAAAAGATGTAAGTTGGTGCAACCATATGTATAGTAAATGAGCCTTGCTATCCCTTGATTCAACAATATATAATAAACAGGTCATGCTCTCCCCCCTATCCTCATGGAAACTAAATTAGACTCCACAAAAGTTACCTCAGCTAGTAATTCAGGATCCGATACTGTTCTTTCTTCATCCACATGTACACCTTCAAGACCCAACTTTCAGAAACCAAGAGAAATGTCAGAATACAGCATGTTCAGAAACCAAGACCCAACTTTCAGAAACCAAGAGAAATGTCAGAATACGGCATGTTCAGAAACCAAGAGAAATGTCAGAATACGGTAACTACGGATATAGGGAAATGAAATCTTTAAATGGTACAAAAGACGGAGATAATATTGAATTACATAATGACTTGTGATAGTGTTACTTTTTATAACATTTTCCAAATAATTAGCCCTTTGGTTGATGATACAGTTCTCTTAATCACAACTAGCAAGACTTAGCACTTCCTTTTGATTGTACTCCATATTTAGTAACATCAAGGTCCTATTAATCAAAATGTTTAAGAGAATAGGTAAATAAAATAAGAATCCTTACAAGGTATATTGCCCTAGACAACGGCTTCCTTAGTGTTCGATAAGCATCAATTACCCGAGAGGACTGTTCAGCAGCAAACTCCTTTTCTTTCTAAAATAAACATACACAAGGATCAATATAAATCATAAATTGTAAAAAAATAAGTAAAATCATGTAAAAATGGTGAAACAAACCTCAGATTTCATATGAACCAAATCAGGATGAAGTTTCTTCTGCCAATCTTTATATGTTTTCTCCAGATTGGTATCCTCTATCTCAAACGCTTTCTCCCTGTTACAAATCCAATTAGGGCATCTTAATAAACAATTTCTTTCTACAACACGATCCGAACAAAACATAATCAACATACTTACAATCCGAAAATCTGGAAATAATCCACGGAAGTATGAACCGGTTGAACGCTTTTACAAGAGTCACAAGAGAGAAATGGTTTAGACACAGCCACAACTCCACAATTCCAGCATCTCCCAGAATTTTCATCTAATGAACAGAAATTCTTCCTGTAATTCGCCAGAAAAATGTTGCCATATGAGCTCTTAAAAACCCTAGATTCTCCAGCATGGTGAAACGAACAAGAAATAACTCTAGTAGATTGTAACTCGGGATCCAAATTAGTTGAAAATCGAGAACTTGAACGTAATCTTCTGCTTAGGATTTTAGTAGCAGAGACCCAAAGATTTCTTCTCTGCATTTTTTTTACTTTCTCTTCACCGAGTCAATTCGTTGTTATGGTAATACTCACTTACAGTACAATAAATACTACGGGCCTACTTGGGTGCCCTTAGTAATTGGTTGCCCGAAGAACTTTTATTCCCCTTTTGCAGCTTTTCTTTCACTTTCAAACTCTGGTTCTCTTCATTCTCACTGTTTAGGGTTTAGTATTCTTTGATGCTCATCATTTGACAGATTTATGGTGGATTGAGGAACCTTGAGAAAGATTAATTAGCCATGGATACAGAGGACTCAAAGATACTTTCACAGGTTCTTTTTCTTGTTTACATCTATTGTTTATTTTGCTGTCTAGGGTTTAAATTCATTAGTCATTGCTAGAAATTTTGTGATCTAAACCACCTGCAATATGTGTTTCGTCGTTTGGGGGTTTCTTTGAACATGTTATAGTAACTGAAAGAGCCTGTAAGTTTGTTTTGATGCTCACCGGAGTTTCAGTAAAAAGTGTGTGGCATGTAGTATGACAATTAGGAATTTGCAACCCATGTTTATGCAATCATAAATAAAAGAGTTGTCATGTTGCTCACCAAATCCAACGGTATGATTAGAGTACAAATCTGTGCAGTCAATAAGTAAAACCTGCTTCTCTAGGGTTTTGGATTTGTTTTTAGGATTCTGATGATTTAGCTATATGGATTTCTTTTATAGTTTCTTAATTGGTGGAAGCTATTATTAAATCTTGTTAATTTTCATAGTTTGTTGTGGATATTGAAAAACTCGATTGCTGGATCAGCGCGTTCTAGTTAAGGATAGTACGCATGCCACAGTTGACTGCGTCTTTGCGACCCTTACACATCCTATACATGTTTATGTTAGTTTGTTAACTCTTAGAACATAGAAGATAGTCATACTTCATGATCAAAGCAGAACTAGGTTAACTAGGGGTTAAGCAAGATGAAATGCCCCGATGGTGGACTTTAGTCAAGTATTAGTTTGTTCGCTCGATGAAAGTGTCAGGGTTGTCTCTGTTCAACCTTACAAAGGAATTGAACAGATTAAGTGAACATATTAAGCAGAAGAGGAACAGCCGAACAACAGAAAAAAACGACCATTTCTAGGCATGGTTTCGCTTTTGTATTTAACATTGTTTTCCATTCTAGAATGAAGTCGATACAGGCTTAGTCTCAATCTCAAATTGTTTCTCATGTGAGATGCCAAATCAGGCTTCTTACTGTTTGTTTCAATCGGCAATAACATTTTGCAAAGTAGGTAGAGATAAGTATCAAATGTCAGTGACTATAGTTACTATTAGGTTTACAGGGTCCTCTGTAGTTTCAAATGAGGCTGGCAGTGAAGTGTACGCAAGAATACCTCCACCTCTTTTTCTGGCCTGACTTCTCTCTTCCGTGATTAGGACTACCTTCATGGGTAGTGTTCACCTTGACACCAACTTCTTCATTATCCTGTGAAGGTTTTAGAGCTTCATTTTCATTGTATGCCAGGGGAACATTTTTTCCTAAAGGTGATGCTGGAGCTGTGCTGTTATTTTCTAGTTCTCTTGATGTGTAAGTTGGTTTTGATCTGCATGCAAGTAATTAGGGAAGTTAAAAAATAAGAGAAAGAAGAGTACTTAGGTTTTCAGATTGTAGACATTTGGTCAAGGGTTCCTTTAGTGATTGGCGATTTCAATGAACAATTTGTAAAATGTATATAAAATAAAGTATATAGCACACACTAACTCAGCTAGTTGATCTGGTTACCTTGAATTATGAGCATCATTATCGCTGTTAGCTTCCTCCATACCCTTACTTATATCATCCATTTCTTGTTTATAACTTATCGAAGAAGTCAATCCTACCTTTGTGTTGACTAATTCTGAGTTTACATGCTCTGGATTAACACATTCAACATCATAGCTACTTTGCTCTCCAAATTCACCTTTTTGAACCATCCCCATGAGATTGTCCAACATCCCCAGAGCCTCTTGCACCTGCAGACTTATGCGAATCTTCTTTTCGCTGCCACCATTACCATTGTATTGTTCAACATCTTGGCTTGTTGTACGGTGATGCATCACTCCTTCATTTCCCTTCAAGTCTGACTGATCTAGTTCAGTGTCTACTTTTCCATTTCCTTCTAAGCCTGATTCATCTGGCACAGTTGCATCTTCTTTTTTCCCTTTTGAATAGGGTTCATTCTGTTGCTCTTCAACCTCTTTCAAGCCTGACTGAACTGGCTCAAGTGCATCTTCTTCAATTTCAATTGAATCTGGTTCAGCCTTTTCTTCTTCTTCAATTTCATGTAGTTCTGAGAGGGCCGGTATAGATTCTCCATTTTTATTTTCGGAAATGTTCTTCAACTTTTCGCCGGAATATAGACCTTCACGTATTCGAACATATAACGGATTCTTTAAAGCCTCTTCAAAATCTTCATCACCTTTGGCCACAGAGGCAACTGTCTGAAATATCAAAGATTTTCATAGTAGATATAAGCCATAGCCTGCTATACTAGCTGAAATAGTTCAGCAGACTTAAAAAAACTGAAGTGTTCTTAGTTTAGTATATTGTTAGCATCTATTTGGCAATTCTGGTCTTTTCGGTTCTTATAATGGTCCTTGGAACAGATTGAACAAAAGACTGCATAACGATCAAAGCGTCCTTCAGTCACTATGATAATGTGGCGGAATTGACCTGATTTTGTCTTCTACTAAAAAAAGTTGCAGAATCAGGTGGCTGTTGAATTACTTCCAACTTAGATGGCAAGTAACAATTTACCACTTAGGATAAAAGAAGATGAATTAAATGTTGGTGTGAAAAATGAAACCTTTTGATAGAGCCTGCAAGTACCACCAAGAATTTGCCTTGCAATGAAATTTATAAGCCGCGCAGGAACAAAGTCTAGCTTTAAATCCATTTTTGCCATTGTCCTAACGATTCCTCGAACAAAACAATCAGTCATTATTTTGCTATCATAATACTAATATAGTGCTAAAATATTACGTCGTTAAAGTGGCTGGTGTGTTCATTTTGCATGGTTTTCAAAACTTTAATCGCCACAAATAAAAAAGTCTCACAAACTCACCTAAAGTAGGTTTTATTTGTAGACAATTTCTTCATTACAGTGCCGCCTATGATATCCATTCGAATAATATCTTTTGCTTCTGGTATCCCTTTGTTGGTAAATCCATGAGTTTCATTGGTAACTTTATCTGTGTCTGGTACCTGAATTCCAAAACAAAAAGTTCCATTTGCAAGTTCTAGTAGATGCATCAGTATAGTTACTCAAGTTTCATTATCTTAAGCAGAAGACAGCAACTATAGTATACTAATATATGCAGTAAAGTCGATTCTATGTTGTTCTTTAAGGTCAAAAATCATGTTTTCTGGGATGTATGTTTCCTTGGTTGTAACTGATACATATGCGGGATCTGTATTATCATCTAATAACTATGTGCAAAACATATTACTGCTGTGTATGGCCGACATGAATTTAGGTTTTCAGCTGTTAAATCATATCCATGTGTGGGCGTCACTATGGCAACATATATTGTTGCTGCATCCCTATTATTTCCTCTGTATTAATTAAATCGTTGCTGTGGTCTTGTATAGGCTCCAAACTGTCCAATGGAGAAGGAACAAAAGGATGAAGGCTACTTTGACAAAACCCAAACATTAAAAGATGCTGGGATGATTGAATTTTCAGTTCCATGTCATCGTCCTTCTTCAAGTGAACAACGCAAAGAAGAAGAACCACATGAGCTTCTTGTTCCTGATCTTTGCAGTCTCCCACTCACTCCTCCAACTGCAGTAGATTGCAACTTCACTTGCTACTTTGCTCCTGATTTTATGAAGCCGGACCATGATCAGTATGTTTATCGCCATCCAAATGGGTTGTGCGTAATTGGCTTGGCTTCAACTCATGTTGCTTTAAAAGGTAACAGAGTTAAGACCGTTGATTTCAATGTAGGAAAGTCTAATCGGAGTGAGATTAAGGTGTCGGGAAAGCGCAAAAGAAATGCACAACGTTTTGAACCTAACACAGCTTTATGTAAAGTGTCGACGAGTAACGGCGATACTTCTTATATAGTGAGGTGTTGTGTGAAAGGATCTTTGCTTGAGGTGAATGAAAGGCTAATTAAACAAGCTGATTTGCTTAACTCATCTGCAGACCGAGAAGGATACATTGCAATTATCATGCCCACCCCAACGGATTGGATCAAAGCCAAGAATCAGTTGTTGAGTCTTGAGGAGTTCAAGAAACTAAGAGGTCTTTGCTGAAACCCTTGGATCCAATATCAAGGTAACGACTGGCCTTTGGCTTCAACTTTATAGATTTAAGTTCTTGCAGTTTCTCTTGTTCTTTTTTCTTTTATTTTATCTCAAATTTTAGTATGCCCAAACTCATACTTGTTTTATGATATATATGGAGATAATTTACAGCAAAACAAGGTAGAAACCGTAGAATATGTTTGTTTTGACACATGAAGTTTAAGAGTACTTACACTGTTTAGGAGTCCAATGACCAAATCACCTTCAAAGTATTCAATTTCCAAATAGTGAACAATGACTTCTCTAGCTGATAATGGCCACGTAACCTTCATTCTTTCTTCCGGACAACGAGTAGCAAAATCAACATTTCTGAGGAAAATTCAATTGAAAAATTAAGGTATCAGCTTTCATATACTTTTGCTATTAGACGAACCTGGTTAGAGAAAGATGCTCGCCGATCCGAATCTTTTGCAACAATCTAGCTTCCGTGACTCTGAATGTTGGAACTGTGATTTGGGGCCACCTGCATGTTAACAGATTTTTAAACAAATTACCTATATATTGATTTTCTGAAACTTTTGATTTCTTTAAAATATTGGTATTATTGAATCCACAATCTGTTCTGTTCATTCGAGCATTAGCACTTAGCAGCAGAACTCTGACATCCAGGTATTAGATTGCTATTAGGTAATGAAATGTTTCTGAAATTTTCAACTACTTGAAGAGGGGCAATTTTCTTCATGAGCTCAAACAGTTTCTTACCATTTCTTATAGAGAGATGTCTCCCATGCAGCACATATACCTACAAATACACAATTTAGATGAATTTAAAAAAAAAAAACCAAAAAAATTGTACCTAGAATAAAACAGTGTCGTAAATGTGCTGTGACATTTGGTAAACTTTGAGTCTCCAACTTACAGACATCTACAGGTGCATCTGCATACCCTTCCACAAGTAATGTATGGAAGGGAGATCCTTGTAGCCCTTCTCGATACATGACACGATACTCATCATTGGCTTCCTTCACCTATCAAAACAGGAAAACCAAAACTAAATTATTTCCTCCTTTGAACTAAATGAACCAACTATTCTACACACAAATTGAGCTAACTATTTTCATTCAGACATCTACTCAGCTTAAACAAGTGTTTCACTGATTTAAGAGTATGTTCATGTGCTATTAGTGCGCCAGAAAACTCCATCCGCTCATACTTTGATGTTGAGTGTTCAATTAGCCTATGATGTAACGCCTATGATGTAACTGGAGATAAGATTCTTATAAGCTCTAACATTAGTATCATCGGACAAACCTTCCAATCACCAGGCTTATTATGATGATCTCCAGAAGCACTCCTCTGTAGATCAAGAAAGTTCTTTACCTCTTTAGACCTCCTCTCAATTATGTATTCGTTATTATTTTCTGTGTAGGAAACACCATAACACAGTTAGATGATTACTAAGCGTATTCACTAATAATATCATTTGACGAACCATGAGTTTTCTCACCAGATAGATTTGATGGTGAAAGAGAGAACTGTCTTACAACTAGCTTTTTGATAGACTCTTCATCTACAAGATCATTACATGCTAATGTTTGGTCCAATTTTTCACGAAACTTCGCCATTTTTTGCTTACTCATCATCTTGATCCGGCTTTTAGTTCATATACACAGACAACTTATCGAAATTTCTTGGAGAACCGATGAAGCAACACTCTGGAGGAAACACCGGAACAGTACTACTTAATGTAGTAGTAGGATAAGAACTTGATTGGACTTCCCAACGCTCTAAAAATGGGGGCTTATACTTAAATTGGCACGAGCTGGCAAGTATAGGCAGCCTACTCTATATAACGACAATACGTTCGTGGCACTCACAGAAGTTAAACCAACCTAACTACTTTCTTTACCATAATTGGGTGTACTGTTGTGAGGATCGGATCCTTTCTGTCCCATTATTGCACGTCTACATCTCCTTGTTGAATCAGCTCTCTCCTATTATTTTTGCGTTATGTGGAAGAGAGAACAAAGGTTTTCTTTTCATTATGTTGTTGATGCTTTCTTTTTTTTTCAAGTCAGGACGTTCAGAAGTCACAATAAAGAGAGAAAATTTGTAACACAAGTCTCTTTTTTATTTATTTTCTGGATAATAAGAAAGATAATTCTTTAACAAGACGGAGTACATATTATGATACGCAACCAGCACATGTAGAATTTTTTTTTTTTTTGGTATTTCCCCAGAATGTCAATAACTAATCAAATTTCTTGAAAATTACCATTTCAGAAAACACCTTCAGATGTTAGACACTCTTGTACCTGAATAAGGGAGTGCCTTTTTCACATTCTTAAACGGTTCTCATTCAGTGTGTACTTCTCCATTTCCTTGCAAGCCTAGATTATCTGGCACAGTTGCATCTTTCTTGTTCCCTTCTGAATATGATTCATTCTCTTGTTCTTCTTTCCCTTTGAAGCCCGACTTAACTGGTTCAGGAGCACCTACTTTATCTTCTGTGGAATTCTGTTCAATCTTTTCTTCTTCAATTTCATGTTGCTCTGCTGATAGGGCCAGTGTTGATTCTCCATTTTTATTTTCTGAAATGTTCTTCGACTTTTTGCCTGAAAGACCTTCACGTATTCGAACATATAACGGACCCTTCAGGGCTTCTTCAAAATCTCTGTCTCCTTTGGCCACAGAGGCAACTGTCTGAAATATCAAGGATTTTCATAATAGATAATATAAGCCACATAGCCTGCTGTACTAGCTAATAATAGACATGAATAACACTGAAGTATATTTTTAGCATCACATGGTAATAATTTGCCAGTTTCCGTCTTCCCAGTTCTTATTCTGGTTCTTGGAAAAGAAAAACTAGGCAACGATCAAAACGTATGTCACCTTAATAACAAGGTGGAATTCAGGCTTGATTTTGTGCTCTTTCAAAAAGCAGTTGCAAAATCAGGTGTGGCTGTTGAATTCCTTCCAACTTAGATGCTAATTAACAATTTAATACATTGGATTTGAATATAAATGAAATGTTGGTGTCAAATATGGAACCTTTTGATAGAGCTTGCAAGAACCACCAAGAAGTTGCCTTGCAATGAAATTTATAAGCCACGCAGGAACCAAGTCTAGCTTTAAATCCATTTTCACTATTGTCCTAACAATTCCTCCACCAAAACAACCAGTTAATAGTAGAGCTAAAATTTTGCATTGTTAAAGTGGTAGATGTTTGCATGCTTTTCAAACCTTAGTTCCTGTGAGTTTTCCCACAGATAGAGTCTCGTAAACTCACCGAAAGTAGGTTTTATTTGTGGACAATTTCTTCATTACAGTGCCGCCAACGAAATCCATTCGAACAATATCCTTTGCTTCTGGTACCCCTTCGCTGCTGAATCCATGAGTTTCTTTGGTAGCTTTATCTATGTCAGGCACCTGAAATTGAAGTTCCCAACCAAATCTCATTTACAAATTCTAGTATGGGTCTCGGTCTGTCAACTGAGTTGTTGTTGTTCTTCCTTTTTTTTTTCTTTTTTTTCTTTTTGCAGAATAACTAAGTATAAATTATATCCTATTTTCAGAAAGATACTGCAATTCCTCGCCGACATGGGTACAGTGTACTTACAGTGTTTAGGAGTCCAATAATCATATCACCTTCAAGATATTCAATTTCCAAATAGTGGACAATAACTTCTCTAGCTGCTAATGGCCATGTAACCTTCATCCTTTTTTACAGACATTGAGTAGCAAAATCAACATTTTTGGAATGAAAATTTAAGGAAAAACATTACGGTTTCAAATTTGTGTACTCATGTTATTAGGACGAACCTGACGAGGGAAAGATGTTCTCCGATTCGAATCTTTTGCAGCGCTCTAGTTTCCATGATTCTGAATTTTGGAACTGCGACTTTAGGCCACCTGCATGTTTTAGGGGATTGTATAAATGATAACAAATTATATTGAGTTGAAATATAAGACATTTGAATAGGTGCACATTTATGAATGCGCCATATTTGTATCTTACCATTTCTCGTAGAGAGCTGCCTCCCATGCAGCACATAAACCTGAAAAGAAATAAGTTAGATCAAAAACCTCTTCACTATCCATGAACGAAAGAGTGATATGCTGAAGTTATGTGGTAATTCTCTAACTTACAGACATCCATAGGTGCATCTGCATATCCTTCCGCAAGTAATGTATGAAAGGGAGATCCTTTAGGTTCTCCTCGATACATGATCCGATACTCATCATTATCTTCCTTAACCTATTAAGAAAAGAAAATCAGAATTATTCATTATATTACTGACAAGTAAGACCAGATAGTTTGAGTTTTTAGTATTGAACAAACCTTCCAACCCCCAGGCTTATTATGATGATCTCCAGAAGCACTCCTCAGCTGGTCAAGAAAGTTCATTACTTGTTTAGACCTCTTTTCAATTACGTATTCATTGTTACCATCTGTATGGAAAATATCATTACACAGTTAGAAATTTATGACGCGTAATTACGATTTATCACTAACCAAAAAAAAATAAAAAAACGAGAACAGACCAGATCAATCCGGTTATGTTATCAAACAAATTACGTACCATGACTTTTCTCGGCAGATTTTGATGGCGAAAGAGAGAACTGTTTTACAACTAGCTTTTTCATAGACTCTTCATTTACAAGATCGTTACGTGCTAATGTTTTGTCCATTCTTTCTCGAAACTCTGAGATGCTTTGCTTCTTCATCTCCATTCTGCCTTTAGAATACTATATGCAGCAGACTACAAACGTACGGAATTTTCTGGCAGATCAAGAAAAATGTATGAAATTTCCTGAAGAACAAATGAAGGAAGACTATGGAGAAAATATTATTACCAAGTACTAATAGTACTGAAGCAAAAACTACTAACTGTACTCTATAACAAACTGTCAAACAAGATTTAACTTTTCAACGCTACAGGTAGAAATGGATGTATAAATTGATGACGACTCACATTAAATCTAGGTAGTAACACTTTATACATTGACAATGAATTGTGGAACCCGCAGAATTTAACCCACGCCTAACTACTTTCTTTACCAAGATTGGTACTGGTGTGAGGCCCGGACCCTTTTCTATCCCATTATTGCATGTCTTTGAAGATCTAGGCCTCTCCTATTTTGCTTTATGAGGAGAGAACAAACAGAAGATAATTGTGACCGTGGATCGTATGGTTGGGTCATAAGTGTAAAGCTTATTCAGGTACACGACTAGGAAGAGTACACTACCCTATAATGCAATTATCATATTTCAACAAGAAGTAGATTTACTTCTTGTCTTGTCTCTTATTCTTCTTAGCCCTTCAAGATAAATTTTTATTTATTTTTTTGAGGCATGAAATTGATCAGTTATTATTTATACATTAACATTTTTGTGGGAGAAAAAATAACTTATTAGTAGTATGTTTGATTGCGAAACAACAGTCTATATAACACCATCATGATCAACAAGTGGAGCATCGCAAATTTGAAGAAAGTTGAAGACGTTCAAGGTTACAAACAAAAAGAGGAAGAATATAATTTTATATCCAAGTTGAAGAATGAGTACAAAAGCGAAGAAAATCAAAAGATGTAAATTTTTGAAGTTTATGATATCCAGACAATACAAGTTGTGAAGAATTAAGTGATAAAATCTTTCTTCTATGACCATATTAGTTTTAAAATAAACATGAAAAGGGGAAAAATGGAGAAAAATATATTTTATACTGCTTTAATATCTCTTTCCGTATTCATTCACTAAGGTCGTGGGGAAGAAGAAATATATAAAGAAGTGTCAAGTTGTTAGAGAAATGCTCGTGTAGCGCCTTCCAAGCTAACAGCTGACTAATCCAAGAGATTAACTAAATAAAGAGGTACAAAATATCTAATCATATACTTAAACAATCAATTAAGAAATCTGCTATAAAACTTAATCCAAAACTAACCCCGCTCAGAAATATATGTACAAGAACTTCTCTCAAATGATACATATACAATAGTCATTTTGTTTACAAATAAAATAGATAACATAATAAACATAGCAGAAGTTAATCAACTAGCGAACTCATCCCTTGAAGCTTTCGCTGCGCAACTCTGATCTGTCACAGAAACTGAAAGTGGGAATGGGTGAGCACATCATCCCTAAAAGGGGTGCCCAGCAGGAATAACATTTAACTTTAAAGAAATCATGAGCAAGATTTGGAAAACAATTCATGTTTTCCCAAACATCAAAGTGACTAAGTCACTGGAAATGCACAAACAATGTATATGGACAAACTCCTTCTTCAAACAATATATATTAGTGATGCTGGGTTTTTCCACATCTACATAGCTATATTGATGTCGGGTTGTTCCACACCTAATAAGCATAAAAGCTGAATTCATGTAGATATAAATGAAGGAGCGTATCCTATATACCACACGTGAAAATTCTCATTTCCCATAACAATTCATATTGACAAACATTACAAGTCCTTTCAAATTCATGGAAAGATTCAAAGAATCAACAGAACAATCGTAATACAAACTAAACAATGTATAAAATGCACAAATAGACAATGCATGAGTTTGTGAAACATAAACTTTTGTAAAAGAAACAACAATGGTTTCAAAAGAGTTAAAAGTATTCCCACCTCTTTTGATGACAAACCAAGCATACCTTGAGATCCACGATCCACCGATTCATCCTTCGAATCGATCGTTGTTAATAAACTAACTGTTAATGAAGACTAAGAATCTAGCCAAAAGGCTCACACAAGAATCATACAAGTCTTTCTAATGATTCTAGGCCCATTTTAGGTTCTACATCTTTTATTTATCTTTAGCATAGCTAAGTTTTACTAATTGAATTAGGTTGGTTATAAAGTCCATTATCTAAGTCTTATGAATATCTACATCTTTGTAGAAGAAGTCAAAAGCTAATTCGGACCACCAGAGGTCCAAAATGTCTACTTGGGAAAACTGCCCTAAGCCCAAGTCCATTAAACAAGCCCATTAACTAAATTCCAGTCCATCTGAGTCAACTAACAGTCATTAACGGTCAATGGGTCAACTAACGGTAAATGTTAGTCAACGGTCAAGTCAACAGTTAAGGTCGGGTCTAGACGACCTATCCAACTCGGTCAATGTCATGTGAACTGGTCAACTCAGGTCAAAAGAGAACCTCAGTGAGTTAACACCGATTCAACTCAGTCAGATACTGAGTCAGACAATAACAAACCCGAGTCAGACTGAATAAACTCAGTCAGACAGGCCAAGGGTTCTTCTCACACAGCTGAGGCTCTAACTCTACAACACTACTCAAGTTTAACTTCAATCTACACATTATATCAATTAATTCATTCAAATTATAATTCAAATTTCAATTACAATTATAAACTCTAATTACCTGCAACTGCAGCTTTAAGCTTTTCACAGCAACACTAATTGCAATTCTACAATCACTATCAATTCAGATTACTTGCAACTCTCAAACACACGACTACACCCCTATAACTGCAAGTTCAGTCCAACTACAAACCAACTTTTGGCATTCAACTTCACTACCACCTTCAATCCTGTAACAATCTTAGCTTCAGTTCAATACTTCAACGCTCCACATGAATCACCACCAACAACATTATCTCCATTACAAACAATCCCTCTACAATTGCACATAACTGCAAACCTTCTCCTTCCACTGCAACATAACAATTCGCAGTTCTTCCCAGCACGCATAACCACTACTTGCACCACTAATTGTAATACAACCATACACAACCACCGCCACATCCATACAAACTAAGCCCAATCTTAGCTTCACTACCATTTATATTCATTTTCCAACTTCACAATACCACTCCATACATACAACACCTTCCAATGCCAGCAGTATAATTCATCCAAGAATACAAATCATACCTCCTGCAACTGTATCCAATCTTTTTACTTCATCAATTCACTAAAAAATCAACATAAACCTAAACCCCAACTCCATACTGTTCAATCACAGCCACTTCAAACAGCCAACTAAGTTCAAATGGATGAACTGACCCTCTTTCATTTAACAAAACTAAAATATGCAACCTCATCTCAAATTCAATCTCATATACATTTCTTAATGAATAAAACTCAAATCAATAGAATGATTAAAGATTACCTCATTCACATATCCGACCTCTGTAAAATAAACATTCTTCACTGCTAACTCAGCTCAACCCCTCTCAACATCAAGTACCCATTAATTCAGTACAATAACTTCAAATCATCATTTCACCCTCATACTGAAATCTTCAATTCAGTTCCCAGAAAACCCTAGTTCTAATTTGGGCAAGAACATAAGAACCCTAATTCTGAAAACTCTTAATCAAACTTCTTCTCCGTAACCAACTTCCAAAATTAACACTATCACCATCTTCTTCACTTCATGTTCTTCAACACCCACCTTGTAATAATGTTTATATCTTCTTAATTCCTACTCAAATCGAAGTCCAACAGCACATGCAGAAACCCTGACTTCCAATTCTCTTCGATCCAAACCAACTTCTTTTGCATCACACAACCATCATCCCCTAAGTTTCTTATTAATTTTACGACCCCAAGAACCTCTCCCAGAATCGCCAAAGGCGAAGAACAGAAGAAGGAAGAAAGAAGAAGAAGAAAAGAGAATGACTTCTCTTCGATTCACACGAGGGGATAAGTCCCAAGGGAAACACTAGGACGCGCACTTGATTTTATAAGGGAGACACAACGTGTCTGTGTTGCATCAACAGCGTTTTCCATGAAATGACGATTTTACCCTTCATATTAAACCAATGATATCTTCTTCGTCTGATACCCGATTGACACGTTCGAGTAGTCCATTCTGCGTAAATTTTCGAGATATATCCAACCTTACTAATTTCGTACCTATATCGTTGTTAGATTAACTTATATTAATTAACTTTCGTGTTAAACTAATCGAGTTATTATCGGCTAAAACGTCTCTTGACTATCGCTAAACCAGTCGAATAGCATTGACAAGCTTGAAGGTCTTTACATTTTCCCAACCTTATAACATTTTCTTCCTCGAAAATCAAACCATCCTTCTGGTCTTCAAAAACTCCCCACCTTATATAATAATCCTATCTCTTATCTAAGCGCAAACAGCAAGAAACAAAGCACAAACCTATATGGCTTTCTACAACTAAGATCTAAAATTTGTAGTTCTAGGTTCAACGACGCTTTTTAAATTCTATCAAATAGGGAAATCTGATTTTTTCTTAAACTAATTTCTATTTTATAACTTTAGGTCTCTAACTTCAAGGAATAATCTTACGAATCTTTCTAAGTAAGGTTGAAGCTATCAGTTCTATAAAATAACTAAGCCAAACTTCTATGATCGGTCATCTTTGAATGCAGTTGCCCTGTCAAGGTTGGCCAATCCCAACAATGCCTTCCTACGAACAGAGAAAACACAACCGTCACTATTCCTCAGTGCAAGATTAACTAAGTGTCATTCAATTAACATTAATGAATCTCTAGTTTTCTATTGAAATTTATAAATTAGAATGTAACTGGTTTCAACCTACAATTTTTACTTCATTACACATACAAACAACCAAACAAACAAATCAATAAATCAAATAAATCTTTTAATTCTAGATAGTTTTTAGTGATTAAGATTTATCTCACAACCCAACCCAGTTCTAAGCTAATCTATTTTACTAACTGACACTGGCTATTCCTATCTTTTCCAATGTAAGATCTAATTATGAGCTTTGATACCAACATTGTAGCGCCCCCCCAAGATAACAACTGACTAATCCAAGAGATTAACTAAATAAAGAGGCACAAAATATCTAATCATATACTTAAACAATAAATTAAGAAATCTGCTATAAAACTAAACCCAAAACTAACCCCGCTCAGAAATATATGTACAAGAACTTCTCTCAAATGATACATGTACAATAGTCATTTTGTTTACAAATAAAATATATAACATAATAAACATAGCAGAAATTAATCAACTAGCGAACTCATCCCTTGAAGCTTTCGCTGCGCAACTCTGATCTGTCACAGAAACTGAAAGTGGGAATGGGTGAGCACATCATCCCTAAAAGGGGTGCCCAGCAGGAATAACATTTAACTTTAAAGAAATCATGAGCAAGATTTGGAAAACAATTCATGTTTTCCCGAACATCAAAGTGACTAAGTCACTGGAAATGCACAAACAATGTATATGGACAAACTCTTTCTTCAAACAATATATATTAGTGATGTCGGGTTTTTCCACACCTACATAGCTATATTGATGCTGGGTTGTTCCACACCTAATAAGCATAAAAGCTGAATTCATGTAGATATAAATGAAGGAGCGTATCCTATATACCACACGTGGAAATTCCCATTTCCCGTAACAATTCATATTGACAAACATTACAAGTCCTTTCCAATTCATGGAAAGATTCAAAGAATCAACAGAACAATCATAATACAAACTAAACAATGTATAAAATGCACAAATAGACAATGCATGAGTTTGTGAAACATAAACTTTTGTAAAAGAAACAACAATGGTTTCAAAAGAGTTAAAAGTATTCCCACCTCTTTTGATGACAAACCAAGCATACCTCGAGATCCACGATCCACCGATTCATCCTTTGAATCGATCGTTGTTAATAAACTAACTGTTAATGAAGACTAAGAATCTAGCCAAAAGGCTCACACAAGAATCATACAAGTCTTTCTAATGATTCTAGGCCCATTTTAGGTTCTACATCTTTTATTTATCTTTAGCATAGCTAAGTTTTACTAATTGAATTAGGTTGGTTATAAAGTCCATTATCTAAGTCTTATGAATATCTACATCTTTGTAGAAGAAGTCAAAAGCTAATCCGGACCACCAGAGGTCCAAAATGTCTACTTAGGAAAACTGCCCTAAGCCCAAGTCCATTAAACAAGCCCATTAACTAAATTCCAGTCCATCTGAGTCAACTAACAGTCATTAACGGTCAATGGGTCAACTAACGGTAAATGTTAGTCAACGGTCAAGTCAACAGTTAAGGTCGGGTCTAGACGACCTATCCAACTCGGTCAATGTCATGTGAACTGGTCAACTCAGGTCAAAAGAGAACCTCAGTGAGTTAACACCGATTCAACTCAGTCAGATACTGAGTCAGACAATAACAAACCCGAGTCAGACTGAATAAACTCAGTCAGACAGGCCAAGGGTTCTTCTCACACAGCTGAGGCTCTAACTCTACAACTCTACAACACTACTCAAGTTTAACTTCAATCTACACATTATATCAATTAATTCGTTCAAATTATAATTCAAATTTCAATTACAATTATAAACTCTAATTACCTGCAACTGCAGCTTTAAGCTTTTCACAGCAACACTAATTTCAATTCTACAATCACTATCAATTCAGATTACTTGCAACTCTCAAACACACGACTACACCCCTATAACTACAAGTTCAGTCCAACTACAAACCAACTTCTGGCATTCAACTTCACTACCACCTTCAATCCTATAACCATCTTAGCTTTAGTTCAATACTTCAACACTCCACATGAATCACCACCAACAACATTATCTCCATTACAAACAATCCCTCTACAATTGCACATAACTGCAAACCTTCTCCTTCCACTGCAACATAACAATTCGCAGTTCTTCCCAGCACGCATAACCACTACTTGCACCACTAATTGTAATACAACCATACACAGCCACCACCACATCCATCCAAATTAAGCCCAATCTTAGCTTCACTACCATTTATATTCATTTTCCAACTTCACGATACCACTCCATACATACAACACCTTCCAATGCCAGCAGTATAATTCATCCAAGAACACAAATCATACCACCTGCAACTGTATCCAATCTTTTCACTTCATCAATTCACTAAAAAATCAACATAAACCTAAACCCCAACTCCATACTGTTCAATCACAGCCACTTCAAAAATGGATGAACTGACCCTCTTTCATTTAACAAAACTAAAATATGCAACCTCATCTCAAATTCAATCTCATATACATTTCTTAATGAATAAAACTCAAATCAATAGAATGATTAAAGATTACCTCATTCACAAATCCGACCTCTGTCAAATAAACATTCTTCACTGCTAACTCAGCTCAACCCCTCTCAACATCAAGTACCCATTAGTTCAGTACAATAACTTCAAATCATCATTTCACCCTCATACTGAAATCTTCAGTTCAGTTCCCAGAAAACCCTAGTTCTAATTTGGGCAAGAACATAAGAACCCTAATTCTGAAAACTCTTAATCAAACTTCTTCTCGGTAATCAACTTCCCAAATTAACACTATAATCATCTTCTTCACGTCATGTTCTTCAACACCCACCTTGTAATAACGTTTATATCTTCTTAATTCTTACTCAAATCGAAGTCCAACAGCACATGCAGAAACCTCTCTCAGAATCGCCAAAGGCGAAGAACAGAAGAAGGAAGAAAGAGAAGAATACGCAGAGAAAGAAAGAATGAGCAGAAAGAAGAAGAAGCAAAGAGAATGACTTCTCTTCGATTCGGTCGAGGGGATAAGGCCCAAGGGAAACACTAGGACACGCACTTGATTTGATAAGGGGAGACACAACGTGTCTGTGTTGCATCAACCTCGTTTTCCCATGAAATGACGATTTTACCCTTCATATTAAACCAATGATATCTTCTTCGTCCGATATCCGATTGACACGTTCGATTAGTCCATTCTGCGTAAATTTTCGAGATCTATCCAACCTTACTAATTTAGTACCTATATCTTTGTTAGATTAACTTATATTAATTAACGTTCGTGTTAAACTAATCGAGTAACTATCAGCTAAAACGTCTCTTGACTATCACTAAACCAGTCGAATAGCGTTGACAAGCTTGAGGGTCTTTACAGCTCGGTTGAACCCACAAGTTTTTTTTATCTCAAGCTTGTTTTCACTGTTAGATGATCAAAACTATTTCTTGATTTCTAGTCTACTAAGTCAAGTCTCCAACTAGGTTAGAATTTAGTAATTGAGTATCAGACATCACCCTCGAAGATTGAAAATCGACGAAGACATTTGAAGAACTTCTGTATCAGGTATGTGAAGACTAAACCATTCTATTTACTCATTATATTACCATTCTATTTATTGAGACTATGTCGTATGACTTCTAGTAGATTTAAAAAGAAGAAATTTCAAGCCAAGCTTGTATTGTTAAAAATCTCGAAATATGATTCTATCATAGATGTTCAAAGGTCTTTTACAATATTAGTTCAAAACAATTTATTTTTTGAGAATTAACTTGTGGATCAATTGAAAATAGCCCATACAATTGATTAATCATTTAGGAATGTTTCAAACATCATAAGAGGAAGTTTCGTGAACTTCTGATATTCCTACTCAAGGTAGGATGGCAAACCCGTTTGCAAACCATAGATATCTGATTTCAGAAAAATACAAGAAGGTTGGTGAACCTTTTCGCAAACCTCAAGTTCAGTTGGGAACAGTTCACTAACCCTGTTGGCAAACCGTGGTGAGCTGATTTTTGAATATTAGTATAAAAGTCTAAGGTTAGCGAACCCTATTGGAAAACTGTGTCCATCTGAGTTTGTAAGACAATGACGGTTGGTGAAACCAGTTCGCAAACTGTGTCTATCTGAGTTCTCAAGTCGAGTAAGGGTTGGAAAACCCGGTTCACAAACCGTAGCTCCCTGACTCGTGAACTAACCTTACGGTTGGCAAACCGTCTCACCAACTGTCCCAGTAAATTTAGCATATGCTCAAAGATTTATTTTTAAATATGTTTAGCATTTCTATGACTCTGTTAAACACCTCTAAGACTTCATTGATCACTTAAACACTTATGTACGTGCATCATGATTAAACTCTTAAGTATTTTAATGAACACCTCTAAGACTTCATTCACATAACATATTTGCCAAACTGAATAGTCACCATACACGATTCCATAACTGGACCACTGTGTATATTCTTCTATTGTATTTTCAAGACCTAAAGTGTTTGCTTGATTCCCAAGTTATCTAGCATGAATACTAAGCAACCCTCAGTCATAAAAATCTATAGATAGAGATGCTCTTTCAACCAGGAAATACAATCCCTGACACTTGGTGTCCTAGTTGATCTAGAGTCATCCTCTATGAACCTAGGTTTCATCTGAGAAACTATCAGATATTGGCTCGATTTAGGAAAAACCTCATTTTAGGAAATACCAAACTGATTTCCTAAATTAGTTTGCACCTCCTCAAGTTATTTTAGGAATCTCATTTTTAAGCTCTATTAGGACTTAGTTCTTTATATTCCTAGGAATATAAATAAGGGTGATAACCCTTTGGTTATTGTGTGTAAGTCTGAATTGTAAGAGGTGTGAGAAGAAACAGTTGTATATTCTCTAAGTTTCAATAAGAAGTTTAGTTTTTTGTAGTGGAGTAGGCACATTTCCGAGCACTATAATTCTTTGTGTTCTTGTTTAAATTTCCGCATAGTTTTCTTTTTCTATGAGAAGATCTTGGGGTGTTTAGGAAGTAGCTAATTTTTAGCACAACATAAACATAATTAGATTTACGACTAAAAGACTTTGCTTTGGGGATTCATGAAGCCATGCCCAACTATCTTTTACCTTGATAGTTCGTGTACCCTGATCTTGCTTTTCTGTTATTGAGGTTTTCGTAATTTCTTTCAGGCAAGATAGATATAAATCGCAATGTCTCTCTGTCTCAGACTTTGTGATTCCTCAAGATAGATATTTGATAATTGATCTTAATTGATCTTTTGAAAATTGTTTTGAGAGGTAGTTAAGAATCTAGGTTGCTCTACGGGAGTCGTAAGTTCCGGATTTGTGAGGTTTGTTGATTCCTCAAGATAGATATTTGATAATTGATCTTTTTGAGAACTGTTCTTCAGATGTGGTTAAGAATCAAGGTTACTCTTCGGGAGACATAAGTTTCGGATTTGTGAGGTTTGCTGATTCCTCAAGATAGATATTTTATAATTAATCTTAACTGATCTTTTGAAAATTGTTCTTCAGAGGTGGTTAAGAATCTGAGATGCTCTTCGGGAGTCGTAAGTTCCAGATTTGTGAGATTTGCTAGCTTGTCTATTACAAACAGATTTTCGCACCTTGATCTATCGATCTAAACGGAAATCAAATAGGCTTATTTTTTAGAGACAGATTGGTATTAAATGTATTTTTACTGCTGCTGAAGCAACTCTTGGGCAGTAAAGCACGTCATCTAAGGGAATCAAGTGCGTGGAACCTTGCGAGGTTCAAGAGACGTAAGGAGCGCGGTTGTAACTGAATCGCTTAAACGGTTGATTCGGTGTAATCTACCTTCCAGATTGAAGTCTGATAGTACGCTAGTGTATGTAGTTGGTTAATACAACTCGATGTTCAAATCTGGATGAGGTCCCAGGATTTTTCTGCAGTTGCGGTTTCCTCGTTAACAAAATTTCTGGTGTCTTGTGTTTTTTTTTTCCTCATTATGTTGTTTACCTTTATAATTGGATTTACAAAAGATGTACTTATTCAATCTAAGTAGATACGTTCGTCTAATTGTGATTTATTAAGAGACTCGTTCTTCTAGAATTCGTATCTTGAAAGATAGATAACAAGTTTAATTACTTGGAAAAATTCCAATTGTATTATTTGGATACGACTAGATTGATCTCGAGTATTGATTTTTGAGATCGTCCAAGTACTCTTCTTAACAATCAGGTTCACTGACTTATAATCTTGTACATACTGATTGAGAAGAGGTAGAGATTTAAATTCTATATACATATTGTAAAGGATCATTAATTTGGTCTGTTTGATTTTTTATTAGGTTTTGTATATACAGGTTGCCGAACGGAAAAGTTGGTGATGTATTTGGAGCCCCCACGTTTTCACAAGCAACAAGAAATTGAAGAAAAGATCTATAAATTTTCAAAGTTCTACGAAGTTAAAGAATTCATCATCCAAAGTTGAAGCCGAAGACTAAAACGTTTTCATTGGACGTTGTGAGAATGATGTTGATTGTAGATTGGATGTAAAGGTGGATGAGCATTCTCATCCTAGCATAATGGTTTCTTTCTTATAAATCATCATAAATACTTTTAAAAAGTTTATAAAATTAAAAAATCAAAAAAGAGTTTTCAGTTCCATCATTCAACGTGTGCAAGTGTTTTGTTTTCATTCATGTTTGCACACATTTGAGACTCATTTCTATCGTCTTGCAGGTGTCAATAATCATAAAATCTTTTTGGTGAGGCGAAGTGCTTGTTCAATCGCTCTCGAGCCCGAATTCCTTCATTATGGCATTGTTTTTGTCCTTCTCGGTGATTAAGCATGGGACTAATATTCTTTAATACTTCTAACTTCTTATTGTTAGTGTGCAAAAACTTTATGTCTTCTTAGCTCTTTGGATGCCTGTGATTTTGGAGTGTTTGAAAGTTAGAGTAGGTTTTGTGGGTATATCTCTTGTAAACGCTCACGAGACTATAACTCGTTTAGGGACGCTTAGGGGTTCAAAGGCTTGTTGCACATGCTAAGTGTAATTGCATCCTCAGGGAAAAGAAGTTGTATATTTTAGCTTAGTTTGCATGAGGACTAGCAAAGTCTAAGTGTGGGAAAATTTGATAGGTGTCTAAAACACCTTAAATATCATCAACTAGTTGTGTTATTTTTCTTATAAACTCGTATTCATGTTTAGTTTTTAATTTTATAGGTATATTGGAGTCATATGAAGTAAAGAAGAGAATTAGGAGCTCGAAGAATTGCTTGGAAACCATTGGGTGTTGTTAGACCCAAAGCATATGAGGAGCTCATGCTTTACTGCGTTCGGAAACAAGAAATCACTAGGAGCAACCAAGTTTACAAGTAAATTGAGAGAATTATTTGAGGACAAACACACACAACACTTTGTTTTAAGTATTTGTTTACTTTCACATATCTAGTTAATTTTCTTTTATTGGTTAGGGATGTAGTTGGATTTTACAAACATGGTTTTTGGTTTAATAAATTAGTTTTGTCTCAATATTATCGTTCGCGATTCACTGGAAATATCACATGTATGATTGAATGTTTTTTTAGTTATAGATTGAACTCATATTCATATCTAGAGATCTAGAGCAAAACTAGTTTTTTTGATACCCGAAAAAATTGATAAATTTTGATTACAAGTAGCATATTGTGGTTATTACTTGTAGTGATGCATCATTGTAATCACAAGTGAATTATGATCTTTGTTAAATTGTCTACGCAATGTATGTCAATTGTATTAATGAACCTTATTTCATAAATATTATTGCTCTTGAGAATTAAATTTGATTGTGCTATGCGTTAGGTAGTTCTCTAGGTAGAATTCATATTTGTATTTTTTAATGTGTTAGTGATGAATTGAGGAAATTAACAGGGTATTCTCGCGATCAAGGTATTTTAGGGATTTTGATAATGATAAACTAAATTTTAATTCCAGTTATTAACACAACAACATGTTTTTGATTGAAGACGAAATCTTTATCCAATATTTTACATCTTTGATTTGCTTGTTTTATTTTCTTGTTTTCTTTTAGTTTAGTTTAGTTTTCATAAAATTAGAAAATCCCCCAATGGCTTACATAAGAACTTGAATTCAAATAATAACAACACGGGCCTCATACGGGAACGATCCTTTCTTACCCTTGCTTCATATAAATCTTGAGTAATGAGAATTTATATTAATTTTGATGTATACGAGTACAGGTCAACTGACTAGGTTAGTTTTAGTTATTATGTAATATTACATGCGTGTTTTTACCAAAAATGTCGATGTATGAGATAATTTATCTCTTTTTTTTTTTTGCTAGGCTCCATTTCCCCCTTTTACCTCCTTCCGTTTCGTAGATTCACAACTTCTTCTTAGATTATTCCTTTTGTTTATATTGGATGACGAATTAGTAGCTTCGTGTTGTAGTGTTAAGATTGCGGTAAATAAGAATTCGTTGCTCGGACTTGTAAAGATTTAAAAATAAAAATATATACACAATATTTGTCACAATGCCGAGAGGTACTGGGACTAATGATTCGGCCAATTTTCATAACATAGGGCTCAATGATTTATTCTCAACAATAATCGCTCAAAACATAAATTATATGGACTCTTATTTTGCCAAAGTAGATTTTCAAAACATTGATTGTAAGTCCTAAGCATGATGTATCAAAACACCTAAGCCAAGCATACATCATCAAATTAAATAACAACCAATTAATTCAAATCATATTTCAATTTTAAATTAATGCAAAAGTCTTAAAAAGAATTAATGAAATTACCCCAAGTATGAAGTTTGGCCTCCTCCGTCGTCCTAGTGTTGGGTTTTAGCTCATCATAGCAAAAATGCTCTCAAAATAATTATTTATTGCTCAAAAAGTGGTTTACAAATGATGAAAAGGTGTAAAACAATTGAACAGAAAAATCGCAACAGAAATAACTGTTGCAAAGGCGCTGTTCAGCTGTTACAAGAAGAACGATAAATGATAACTGTTGTTGTACGACGAACTACGACCCACGAGTGTGCGTCTTAGACACTGTTGATAAACGACTGCTTCTGCGAGTCCGTTCTTCGTGTTCTTCATCTTCATCAATGGCAGCAGCAGCAGAGAGAGAAATCATGGTTCTCGATTCTGCAGCGTTCCTTCTCTCCTCCCAACTCTCGACAGCCTCTTCCCAATGACCGATACTTGTATTTATAGTGTTTTGGAGCAAGAAATCCGACCATTGTTTGCGTATAATCTCCCATTAATCCCGTCATTGCTCGCTGCCCATATTTAACAATAATTTCCATTTTTGGCTTCTACACACGTAAACTTTGATCCTGCACGCTCTAGTTAACCTTCCCCACGCCTCCAAAGTCATCGAACTCCTCCAAAACACTCCATGCATGGCAAACACACAATCAAACTCGTGTTACAGGACACGTTGCTCTGTTTTGAGCTCGTGACTCAAACAAGGATTTACAGACAATGCCGATCGAATCCGATGCCCACAATGTGTTCCCTATCCCATATCACAACTTCCCACCAAATTTCAGCCATTAAATCGACCTACCACTACTTCATTTCTTCGATCGAAAATTCTCCTGTGCTGTGAATATTTTTCCCGCCAAAATCGAAATTCAAATGAAGAAGAGGGTGTCCTGGGGGTGCCCCTTAGTAATTAGGTTACCCCTTATCCAAAAGCGAGAGTCTGAATGACACTTGTCCTCCGGGTGCCAAAATTAACTTTTCGAGCCGAATTTTCCAAAAATATTTATTTCCAAAAAATACCTACAAATACATAAAATAACAAAATTAGTACAAAATCGAGTGCCAACAATATATAGTATTGAGATCAAATTAGACACAAAAATGTGTCTATCAAATACCCCCAAACTTATTATTTGCTAGTCCTCGAGCAAAATTTATTCTTGAAAAGTGACCGAGTTAATCTCGGGTGGGTTTATCAGAGGTGTACCCACAAAAACCAATACTCCAGACCCTAACTATCTACGCAAAATCTTGGAAAGCACTAAAGAACCTCCTTGGTTGGCATACTTATTAATTACAGGAGGAAGTACCCTGACGCGAAATTCCAATTGTTGTATACGAGTTCGCACTCAAGCATACTAAAATTCATATAAGTGACAGTTCTCTACTAAGATAGTTTCACGATGGACATCATACTCGGAGTCAGACTAATCACATGAAAAGATTAAGAAGATGGAAAAAGAAAATGTAGATGGTTGAAAAGTGAACGGTGTTTCCCATATCTGTCTGAAGGCCTCTTCCAAGGTGAACCTAACCTAAATGACTGAGATACCGGTCTGACTAATATTAACACACTGGCATATACAAGGGAACCAGTTGTCAATAACTTAAATCTAGATCAACAAACTGGCAAATACAAGGGAACCAGCAGTTGACTACACATAACAATAACCATTTTTTTTTTAACTTAACGGCATGAATAGATCTTTTTGATCCAAGCGCATGCTTCTTGTCAGCAGATTACATGATAGTTCCCACGGGTCCTGCATTCCACGCTTGCTTAGGCGACGGAAACAGGGAGAACACACGCATATTGCTATCCAAGTGTTAATACTTATTCCGATTGGTGTAACTGGTCCGGTCTAAATTTTTTTTTTTTTTTTTTTTGAAAAGGTAACTCAGTCACTCTATTTCACCCTAGCAAAGGTAACAACTTGAATCGTGTGCCCCACCAAATCACTTGAAATAAAAGAAAACTAAAAATAGAAAGTGAAAAGGACTCGACGAGATATGGCGAAACTATCATGTTAATTCTAACACCTGAGCTCTGTGCTTTTATGAATAGACTCTATATATGTTTCCATCTAGTCAGATTGGTTCCTCAGCTCCTAAAACAAAAATGTTTCCATCCACTTAGCTTGGTTAGTGCTATCCTAAATACGCATAAATTTCTAGGCTCTGGAGTTTATTTATTGCAACTAAAAAGTTTCTCCCATACCCCCAAACTTAAATCTAACATTGTCCTCAATGTTCTAAAGATAAAATTAAAAACATGAACAAGGAGAAACGGTTACTATTTGAAGTAAAGAGTTAAGGAAGGATATTACCGTGTTGCATGATATTGGGTTACCTCCCAAGAAGTGCTAAGTTTAAAGTCTTCAGCCAGACTTAGAAAGGTTTATCAACTCGAACCATATAGAATAGTCGAAATAACTGTGGGTCTTCAAAACCAAAAGAGCTGACCATAAAGGAACTGCAACAACCAAGAAAATGAACAGAAATACTTACCTAGTTTTTCCTGAAAATATAATTGTGGTTCAGGTTCAGGTTCTATGAAAGGGTCTAAATAGAATATTTTCATTGGCTGCGTTTCTTCATAGGTTGGATCCAAATATTAGGTCCTAGAGTCTGGAAAAACTCAAATGCTTAGAACGCACAATAATAACCTAAATAATTGCGGATCCTCTAAGTCAATCAGATTGACTTACATAATTGACCACGTGAGAGTAGTGGTCATTCTTAAGCAAATGTGTCGATTCTAATTTCCTAAAGCATTTAGGTTAGTCTCACAACTTAATATTCGACACATTTGGAATATAAACGTTCCCACAGTTGGAAGAAAACTATTTGGTGGGAAAACAAAGTCAATCTGGGGATCATAGCCTGGGCAAACCACATCAACCAGAGGATGGGTTTCTAACGACTGAACTCTTCATGGACATCATTAGGCTCGGGAAAACGAGTATGAAGGTAATCTTGTAAAATGGTCGAGGCACAGATATCAAGTCCTAAGTGTGGGGACTTTCTGAGAGTTAAAGGTAAGGCACTAGGGAAGTGATAATCACCCCCAAACTTAGAGTTTTCAGTGTCTCTAGATAGACCTCTAATTATTTCTTGAATTTCCGTATCTTCAGAGTCCTTAAAATATTCAAGAGATTCTTCTAAGTTATTATCAGGTAGTGCATTTACTCATCTCTACGGGTATCTTCTTCATCTAATACTATTGTTTCTAAGTCGCTAGACTCTAAAACAGTATTTTCGAAATGAACCCGTTCCTCTAAACCACTATCGGCTTCGTAATCAAAAGGAAAAACTACATCGTCTAAAACGGTGGTATCCCTAATCAAATCCTCGTCCTTTTGAATAGGTGAATAATCATAAAAATTATTTGGATTTGAACTAGAAATAATATAATCATTATAAAGCTCAATTGGATTAATAGATTCCTGATCACTATGCCTACATATTTCAGATTCTTCATTACTACTATCCTCATCATCATAATAGTACAAAGATGATTGAACCTTATCTAAATAAGTAGTGTCTTTTATTCTAACCTCGTCCTCTAGATTGGGAAAATATTCACTATTGATATCAAGGGTAGAATTGGAAACACTATTTTGGAAAATTAGATTATTTCGAGCAACATTAGATAACTGTTCATTTTCTTCCTCTAAACGTGCTTGAATTTCACTGAGCGTAACACTTATACTTTTACAAGTCTCATTGAATATCTTAGACCGTTGTGTACTCTCTTCTCTTGAACTAACTGCACGTTCATACTCCCTTCGAATTTGTTGGTAGGTTTCTTCTAGAGATTGAACAGGTTTAGAAATGTCATAATCAGGACTAGTTTTTAAGTAATTTTCCAAAAACGCATGACTAGTACTATAATAGTCCTGATTTTCTTGCTCGTAAGACCAATTCGTGTGTGGATAGTAATTGGGCTCACTATGGTATGAACCATAACCTTGAAAAGGTTGGCGTTCCCAACTACTATTCCCACCATGGTCATAAAACTGATGATGTACATATTCAAATTCAGGTCGATACTCATTGTATTGGCTTCTATTATACCAGTTCGACATTCTTAATTGCAAGGGAATTTTACACAACCACAAACAAGGCCGAATCGACTCCACCAAAACAAACATGAAGATTTCTAGCAAACAAAAAGCATGATGGCTCCACTTAGATTGTTTCTAGACCAGCTTCTATCTTTCGAAAGGGAATTCGTTGCAATTTGAGAAAACCCCTCTGGAATCAATCCGAGTCTAAGTAAGTTGAATTGAGGCGAGGGAAGCTCAGTGGAGCTTTGATACCAAGGCCTCACCGCTATCACAAGGCGGCGCAGTCACGCATTCAACTCACAGAAACCATCATGAACTTTGGAGTGTGCTTAAAGAGCAACCAATATTTTTCGAACGAGTTTCCTATTAAGCTCGTTACCCTATCGGTCTCGTTCTATTCCAAATTTTAAAGCTTAGGTTCGCGTTCGGTTTCGTTTTCCTAAGGCGGGCAAGAAGAGAACGGTGATGAAATCCGAACCCTTATCTTGTTTAGGCCAGGCCTTGCCCTTTACTAGGAAAATAAAGACAGTCTGGTTCGTCCTCAAACAATTATCACCTTAAGGCAGACAATAACCCGCTTGCAGGAGATTCGCGGGTGTTTCGATTGGACTTACCTCCCGTACCAGACGGGCGATGAACCGTTGTCTTCGACTCGGGCCACGACTCCTATGCCGTGTGCGAACCCGAGGGGCCGAGACGATATAGTAATCGTCGTCCTTCCCTGCACACAGTTTATATAATAATTTTTTTTTTTTTAATAATAATACCCTTCCGTAGGGTTAAAAAAATAAAGTCCAACTGTTTAAAGTCCAAAGTCCAAAATAAATAAAAAAAAATTACAGTTTTCCTCACACACTCTAAAAAAATTAAAAATTAAATTAAAAATTAAATCCTAAAATTGTCATTTTTTTCTTCTCTTTTCGCTTTTCGCTTTAAGATTTTTCCTCTCCAAGTCCTTAGTTTTCACTTTGAACCTGCAAAATAAAGACAAAAAGAAACGTAAAAAGGAACAAACAATTCTAAAAAAAATAATAAACTTAAAAAAATTAAATTAATCTATATACAAGTCCGCGTCGGCGGCGCCATTTTGTTGTGAGTATAATTTCGGTAAGTAAGAATTCGTTGCTCGGACTTGAATAGATTTTAAAACGAAAATATATGTACAAATTTGTCACAAGATGTTCGAGAGGTATTGGGACTAAGGACTTGGCCAATTCTTCATGCATGTGGTATATTTTATTTATTCTTAACAATTACTGCTCAAAACATAAATATATGGACTCTTATTTTGCCAAAATAGATTCTCAGAATATTAGTTATAAATCGTAAGCATGGGACATCAAACATTTAAGCAAGCATGCCGCATCAAATAAAATGATAACTAATTAATTAAAATCATTTTTCAATTTTTAATCAGTGCAAAAGTCATAAAAAGAATAAATTAAATTTACCACAATGACGAAAATAGACTCCCTCCGTCGTCCCAATGTTGGGTTTAGCTCCTCATATTAATCATAATCTCAAAATGTTTTATTATTGCTCCAAAGTTGGTTAAAATTGAGTAAACAATGCAACAGAGAAATTGCAACAGAAGTTTCTGTTCGAAGACGATGTTGCTCCGTTACAAAGATAGAATTGGTGACGGAAACTTAAAAATAGGATGAAGAAACTGTTGCTATGACAATATTGGTTGCAAAACAGGATGAAGAAACTGTTGCGATGAAGATAAAGGTTGCAGAGCAGTTGAAGAAACTGTTGCAAATGGATGAAGGAACCGTGGCCGATTCCTTGTTCTTCACGGGCAGCAGCAGCAGCAACAGAGTTCTGAAAACTCTGATTTCTGCTCCTCTGGCCCTCCTTTCGACTCCCAACTCTCGACAGCCTCTTCCCAATGACCGATACTTGTATTTATAGTGTTTTGGAGCAAGAAATCCGACCATTGTTTGCGTATAATCTCCCATTAATCCCGTCATTGCTCGCTGCCCATATTTAACAATAATTTCCATTTTTGGCTTCTACACACGTAAACTTTGATCCTGCACGCTCTAGTTAACCTTCCCCACGCCTCCAAAGTCATCGAACTCCTCCAAAACACTCCATGCATGGCAAACACACAATCAAACTCGTGTTACAGGACACGTTGCTCTGTTTTGAGCTCGTGACTCAAACAAGGATTTACAGACAATGCCGATCGAATCCGATGCCCACAATGTGTTCCCTATCCCATATCACAACTTCCCACCAAATTTCAGCCATTAAATCGACCTACCACTACTTCATTTCTTCGATCGAAAATTCTCCTGTGCTGTGAATATTTTTCCCGCCAAAATCGAAATTCAAATGAAGAAGAGGGTGTCTTGGGGGTGCCCCTTAGTAATTAGGTTACCCCTTATCCAAAAGCGAGAGTCCAAATAACACTTGTCCTCCGGGTGCCAAAATCAACTTTTCGAGCCGAATTTTCCAAAAATATTTATTTCCAAAAAATACCTACAAATACATAAAATAACAAAATTAGTACAAAATCGAGTGCCAACAATATATAGTATTGAGATCAAATTAGACACAAAAATGTGTCTATCACTTCGCATCTTATTCTGTGATATTAGTAACCGTCCGTAGTTATTCAAATACAACGGGAGATCCTAAAAGAAGTCCTAGACTTTAGAAGCGTCGATCGAAAAGAGACCAGACAAGTCCTAAACAGAATATTCGATCAAAGAGGGAGCCCAAGACACCCAGTCGAATAAGTTTCGTTAGATTTATTTTATATTCCTAAGTAAATTGATATTAGATATTTTTGGGGTTTCTAAGTTTTACTTCTAGGGTTAATTTAGTTTGAGTTCTTTAGTGTTTCTATTGTACTGTGAATCCTAGGTTACAGAAACACATGATTTTGATGTTATATTGAAATGGTTTGTTCCTTCTGAAGATACACATGATTTAATGTTTTTGAGTTTACTAATAAGTAAACTGATGCATCATTTCAAACAACAATTTGATTAGTTACCAATTTGGGTTTTGGAATTTCAGCAGGAGAAAGTAGTTAATGTCCCTCTGCTGACAGAAATGCAGATGCTCTTCCAAGGATGTCTCCACGTTCTGTACCTGTTGAAACTAGGAAATATGAACAAGCAAATGCTTACAGCTTTGTTGCAGATGAAACTTGTCTTGAACAGAAACTGACCGTATCACCTGAATAACAGAAGGAGGGAGTTCAATGTTATGAATCTAAGAAGCTTGGAATTGATCTCTTAGAGCAGCAGGTGTATGGTCTTGATTTATTTACATATAATTTGCTTCTCCGCTCGATGCCCAAGAACGGTTATTCATACGAACAAAAACACAATTTCGTTGAACAAGTTTTCTCAAAAATAATAGCTAAAAGATAGCTGAAATTACTACATAATATTTACTTTGATCTTGGTTAACAAATTTCAAAAAAACCCGGCTCCATAGATACTCAAATCTAATCGATTTGCAACAACCATCTAAATTAAAATAATATAGGGGATGCATATCCAAATAACCAAGTGCAAATACAATAATTCCGTACATACAGTGGAAAAAACTACATCAAAATCGCCCCTTACATAATTGTGGCCCTCACCTTTTTTGGGATTATGCTTTATAATTTTTAGTTCATTTTGCCCGACTAATAGTTACGGTTATTAATAGGATATAACCATTTACGATGTCCATGAGACAATGGTCGGAAAAGGAAGATACGGTATATGTACTCGGGTGAGAAAGAAATTTCTAGAATCCCAAACAAGTGATGTATAAACACTAGAATCCAAAGCACTTGATACAACCGATATGTCCGCAAATGTTAATAAGGTATATATTCCCCTTATTTATTCTTATTTATTTAACAAATTTATGTATGATATTTAATTAGTTAACAAATAATGACAACTTAATTCATACAAGGCGGTTTTAACTTTAATATAAGAAGATGAAATAAAATTTCATCCTACAGTTTTATTTATTGATGAGGTATATCTTTAGCTTCATTTTATAGGTTCTGGTACTTAGACCTGTTATGTATTCACCTGTCACTTTTTCTTATGAGCTTGATTCTTGTTTTTTGTTACTACCTTACATGTGGATCGCTTGGTTGAGGATTGATTCACCATTATTTACGAGGATATGCAGTCAAATACTCAGTTGCGTCTTGTATTAATTTTATCTACCGAGAAGGATACACATCAATTTAGGTGAATTTTTTAAAAATTTATATTTTTATCAAAATTATGTAAAACTATGATTTCAACTTTTATATTATTATTATTAATCTTTTATTGCAATTCAATTGGCATGTTGAACAATATGGTTGTTATTAATTGATGGTTGGTTATCCTTAATGTATCAACATGAATGTTCACGAATTTACTATGTGTAGAGAAGTGAAATATTGATTATTTTAAAAAAAATCGTATTTAAAACCCTCAACAAAAAAAAATAAACCACTAAAACCTTGACTATGAATTCATAATAATAAATAAATAAATAAACCACAAAATGACTTACTAATTCTCGATTTAACATAAGTTGTTTTGTTAATTCTAATCTATTTGTTCATACTGATTCTTTTAATACTCAAGATATGATTCCAATTCCATCCAAAGAGATGTTCATCTTTATCACATCTTGATTATGTCAAGTATGTAACTTTGGAAAGTTAGTGACAAACATATTAAAAGTTATAAGTGTCATTTGCTAACTTTAGAAGATAATAATACTTAAGATTGATTTCATTTGTTATACTTAGCGTTTGTATTTGTGTTCTTTTATTTCCCAGAAAATTGCACATAACTAATTGAGTTATTTAGCAAGTACATGGATTTACAACTAGCTAAAAACAATAAATATTATTGATTGTATTATATAATCATCATACAATTATCATGCTTCTTATATTGGAGTCTTGTATTCTTACAAACTCAAGTAACTTGGAAAGTTATTGTCAAGTAATTAGTAGTTGTGATTAAGCTTTAGGCGAAAACACGATTAACTTGTTTAAAGCCTTTTTTGGGATCAGAAAGCACTAGAAGTACCATTGGTGGCGAACTATATTTTTATCTAGATTTTCTTTGATTGTACTAGTGACTAATGGTTAATATCTTCTATATAAGTTCTTGTTTATTCCATGGTCCTTCTCTTCAGCAATAAGGCCACTCAAGAACTTTGAAAATCGGGATATACAAATTCAAGTGGTTCAAAATCTATGGATATATATATATATACTGATTTGTCGTTGTTAACAGACTCCGTTCTGTGAAATCAGTAGAGAAATCAAGTTGCTTTGAAGGTTGTGACTTTGAAGATTTCTAAGATTGAAGACTTTGATATAGAAATGCATGACTTGATTGACTGGTACGTAACAAATAGTTTACATTTTTAAACGGAGTATCCTTGTAGATTAACAAGTAGTTTATCTTTGATAAATGTAAACCTTGTCAAACAAGTTGTTCCCTTTTGTAGATGTAACACTTGTGGAATCAAGATCGATTACTTTGTAATCATTGTCTTGATTGATCTTACTCGAGGAGTTTTATTTCGGTCATCTTTTGGATTCCAAAGTTTTCGAAATTAAATGGAAGAACCTTGACTTGAAATTTATATCACTTTCTTCTCATTTGTGATTTGTTCTAGTTGGAATCAAACTGATTTTTATTGTTGTTGTTTGATTGACATCTTAAAGGAAATATTATTCGTTTATTTGGAGGTCGGATAACGATATGATTCACGATATAATGTGGAACAACTGACGGTAATAGAATTATGTTAAGGGAGTCACATACGTTAGCCATATTGGTTGTATGCATAGGGTCACGGAGTAACTAGGGGTTAGTCTATTCAGTTTCAATTACACGAGGTTGATTGTAGGCACCAATGTAGCGGATTAATTATGAGAATATTTAAGGGTAGATTAGATCCCAAGGTTGTTTTGCCAGATAATTTTCCTCGTTAACTAAAATCTTGTCTTTTTGTCTTTTAGTTTATTTTTGCATTATAATTACTTCATTGCAATAAAGGTAATTTCACTTGTATGTTAGTCATATCTTGAATTGATTTCATAATGAAATGACGAGGGTACCAAGTACACCATAATATTTGTGCATTAACCTAACCTAATATAATCTTATATAGATAATATATGTCAAAGATTATTTCAACAAGATGTAACTTGGTACTTAAGTTTGAGACCAAACAAATCTTATGGGGTCGTACCAAGTTTGATTAACGTACTAGTGTATTTACTTTAATTATAAAGACAGATCAATATAATGCGAAAGTAAAGTAAATTACACGACACGCAAGATTTTATTAACGTGGAAAACTACAAATTATAAAACCTAGTCCAGTATACTCTTATAATTAAGACGTTATACAAATTGACTACCGCAACTTCATATAGTTGATACCAAGTAATCTACTCCTGGTTACTCAATTCCTTCAGTATTTCTGCGTCTACAAGTCTAAAACAAATCTAGTCTACGCACGTGAATCCCAAGATAGAGTCCACTATCTCAAGTCGCTTCACTACCAGTGAAGACTTAAGCAACTCAACTCCTCTGGATAATTGTAATCCGAAATAGTAAAGGACTAACATGTTTCAGTAACCACTCTATCAATCTCTTATATCAACAAGTTAATCAGAGATATAGTTTAGTATAAAATATGCGTTTAATCAATATAAACTCTTTTGTGGTTGTAGATCAACTAAGACAACGATTACCGAAATAATTAATCTTAGTTTACAAACTATTAAAGCAATTATCAAAATATTAATAGCTTAATAGATTGTCGAATTATACAAAACAAACCTGGTGCCTATCGAGATAAACTGATTGTTTGGATCGTAGTCAATCAAGTGTGCAAGAAATATCACAAAGACCATAATACCAGCAACAAAAAATCGTCTAGTCTTCAATCTTCAAAGTACCTGCACAGAGTCTGTTAACAATGGATCACTAGTCTTATCATCAGATCTCGAATCAATAGATAGATCTGAAATAGCCATTCCTCGAACTAGTTCAAGTAGCCTTGTATAGAAAATAAGGACCACATAATAAACAAACTATATCTATCAAGGTTTAACTCTACCGATTAGTCACTCAAATTAATAATTAAAAACTAAAATAACAATACGATTTAGTTTCCACCAACGGTACTACTAAAGGATTCTTGATCCTAAAGAATGCTTTAAACAAGGGCACACAAGAGTTTTCACCTAATTATGATACTCTCCTCTATCGTCGAGTATGTAAAATACTACGAGTAGGCTTCCCATACAAAAGGTTAGGCGTGCCAAGGGATAAGTTTGTAAGAACACAAGATCCTCTATGTATAATGTAAATACCAAGGCTTGTTAGGACAATAAGGAATTACCAAATCCTAGAGGTATGCGATAATAATATATTTTGAGTTTTCCAACTATTATCCAATTCATATACTGAAATATCTCTTGGATGACAACTAATATTAACTAGCAAACAATAAATACTTAAATCAACAAGAGACTTGTTATCTTATGGGTTATGAGAACTTGAAAAGGAAAGGGTACCGAAAACGCGGGGGGTATCAAAATACACCACCAACTTTTTCTTAGTCATCCTGTATGGACAAACTTAAATATAATTCCAAGAGTTCAACTTAATGAATATCAATCAAAGAACAATATTCAGAGTTATATCTCTTTCTCTCACAATCAGAAAGTTTACAGAGACAAGTCCGTGAACCTGATTTATGTGTGAGAGTACTTGGGTGATTCCAAAGATCAATTTTCCAAGTAATCAATCAAGTCGTATCCGAAAAACAAGGATGGATGTATATACTTTGGTTGATTAATGCACAACCTGCGATATTCATTTATAAATATAAACAATATAATGCGGAAAAGTAAATAACACAGACACCAGAAATTTTGTTAACGAGAAAACCACAAATGCGGAAAACCCCCGGGACCTGGTCCATATTGAACACCAAACTGTATTAAGCCGCTACAGACACTAGCCTACTACAAATTAAATTCGGACTGGAATGTAGTTGAAACCGAATTAAACCCTCACAACAATTCAGTTACAGTCGCGCTCCTTATGCCTCTTGAATCCCAACAGGGATCCGTGCAAATGATTCCCTTAGCTGACGTCACACAAACTAAGATTTGCTTCAACTCAATTGAAGATTTTAAACCAATCTGCCTCTCACAGATAAGCCTATATGTGTGATTTCCATTTTGATCATGGATCAAGGTGATTGAAAATCGATAGCAACAGACAAAGTTTAGCTAACCTCAAAATCCGGACTACTGCAACCCAAAGTGTAGCCTAGATTATTATTCATCTCACACGTATTAAACTTGTGGAATCAAAAAAGTTTGAGACAAAGAGAACTTTGATGATTTATATCTATCTTGATTGATGGAGCAAGCTCAACAATCAAATCAAGATCAGGATACTCGAGTTATCAAGATAAACAATAGTTGGACCTGACTTCACGAATACCTATGAAGTCTTTGTAGTCGCTAAACCCTATAAGGGTTTTAGGAAGAGGACGACTCTAGTTTTGCAACTAGGACACACCAAGAAAAGTAGAGCCGGGATTCAAAGATCTCAGTTGCTTGAGGTTCTTCTTTTATAGACATTCAAAGCATGGGTTACTTTAGGTTTAAGCTAAGATAGCTTTGGAACCAAGCAAACAATATCCACCTTTAGATGAATCTTCGAATCTGATTTACATAACAAGATATACACTCTGGCTAGGATGAACTATAACTGAACCGTGTACAGGACCACACTCATGAATGGTTAGTTGAAACTAGCCAACTGAACTATAAGCTTGAGCATTTTCATATAACACTTAAGACTTAACTCGAGTCACAATTATGTGATCAAATACATCTATTGAAGTTTTAGAGATTATTCAAATGTTAATTATCTCGGAGAAATAATTTACTTGCAAATGAATTAATCGACATGTAAGTAGATTTACGAGGTATAAATAATTAATTTGTTCGTGAACTGTTAAGTCAAAGTACGTGTACCGGTATGTATCCTTATGACATGACCGAGTTTCGTAGTTCACGAAAATTTTAAGGTACGTGTACTGGTATGGATACCTTAAGACAATAAAATAGTTCCGGAGTTCACATAACTTTTCTAGTACGTGTACCGGTATGGATACTAAACCGGTTCCGGGACCAACAATTCTTTTCTATTACGTGTAATGGTTTGCATACCGATCCGGATTCATGAGTTTAAAGACTTTTTAAGGTGTGCATACGGGTATATGTACCAAAAGTCTTCTGTCGACATATAGCTACTCCGTTACGTGTACATAATACATTATTACGGCTTCAGACCTACAACAGTTTTTCCAGTTTGTAAGACTGGTATGTACACTGTCTCATATCTGAATTTACAGTAGTTCTACATTTCTCTCTAAATCAATTCAAAACATTCCCAAATAACATCAATGACACATATCATTTTTTCAGGCTATTTTCGAATGATAATCTTGAATCACTATTTTGATTACGAACAATAAATTGTTGTTAACCGAAATTCATCAAGTTTGAAATATTAATTAAGCTTAGTCGTATTTCGAGGACTAATTACAATATAAACTTGACTCGAAATTCTTGATATGCTTGCAATAGTCTAGTTAGTTATGCGACATAGTCTCATAGATATAAAGATGAATATAAGTTGAGATATAGGTGGTTCAGTCTTCACTTACCATTTGTTGAAGAAGTTCTCCAAAATTTTCGGTTCATCGTCGCCTTTAAACGGTATAATGCAATGATGACTGCCGTGATTTCCGTTTCTCAACTACATCTTCTATCCTAATCTGAGACTTAACTAATTGTAGAATAGAAATCAAGATATAGTTTTGACAACAAGCTTGAGATATCAACACTTGTGAGTCCGATGGAGAAATATAACAGGTATCAATTACACCACCAACTTATTCGTTAGGTAACCTGTATGGAAAACATCTAATATAATTGCAAATAGATCTAAATTAACAATCCTTGAACAACATGCATATAAAGTTTTTTTAATTTCTCTTCCATAATCAATATGTCTTGAATGATAAGGCCGTGAACCTGATTGTATAGAAGAGTTCTTGGACGATATCACAAATCGATAACCAAGATCAATCTAGTCGTATCCAAATCAACAGGATCCGAATTCTGTTAAACATGAAACTTGTTATCTATCTTTCAAGATACGAATTTAACAAGAACAAGTCTCGTTATTGATCACAACTAATAAGGACTTAAACTACCTAGACTGTATACGTACTACTTGTGTTATTCCTATTATAAAGATAAAATAATATAATGTGGAAAATGAAAAACAAGACACTAGAAGTTTTGTTAATGAGGAAAACTGCACGTGCAGAAAAACCACGGGACCTTGTCCAGCCTGAGCACCAAACTGTATTAAGCGCTACAGACACTAACATACTGTCAGACTTCAAATTGGATTATAGTTGAGACCTAACCCTCCAAGAAATTCAGCTGTTTTTGTGCTCCTTACGTCTCTTTAACCCCGCAAGGCTCTAAGCAATTGATTCCCTTAGCTGACATCCTTTACAACCTAAGAATTGCTTCAACCTAAGTGAAGACTTTTGATACCAATCTTCCTCTAACAAATAAGCCTATTTGATTCCCCTATTGATCTTTCGATCTAGGTTTGGAAATGTGTTTGCAATAGACAAAGTCTAGTAAACCTCACGAATCCGGAACAATTACACTCAGTTAGTTGAGAAGCCTGGATTATTAACCAACTCTTAATAAAAATTTGAACAAGTCAATGAAGAAGAGTTTTATACACCTATCTTGAGGAATCACAAAGTCTGGGGCGAAGATAACTTCTATCTATCTCGTTCTGATTGGAAATTGAGGAAAACCTCAAAGCTCGATAATAACAAGATCAGGATATACAAACTATCAGGTAGAAGATAGCCGGGCCTGGCTTAGCGTATCCCTAAGTGAAGTTTTTAAGTCGTAAACATAATTATGTTTGACAAAGGAAACTTAGGTAAATAAAGGGCGCTCTAGCAAGCAACTAGGACACAAAAGAGTCAAGGATTAAGAAGTCTTGTTGCACGAGTCTCTCTCAATTAATAGATTTTCAAGACTCTATGAAAAGACGAGGGTACCAAGTACACCACAATCTTTTTGAATCAACCTATTCAGCTTATATACTTTTTTTTTTCCGAATCTAATAAAGATTAAAGACCGTGTATTTTAAACAAGGTGATCAAATGTACAAGTGCAAATACTTTAATTACAATATTTTTGATGGTGGTTTTTATCTTAGGGTTAAAATCGTAAAACCTTACATCTGACATGACGTCACTAGGACCACTAGCGCATTTATTGAATCATTCAACACGCCTACGTAAGAATTACCAGGGTACCTTTTTTTTACATATATATGTGTCATGTTCCACGATATAACCCTTAGTATTGACCGACATCACCTTCGTACACCAAACCCTAAATTCTTACACCACCGTGCCAATGGAAAACCATGCCAGCCACGCCTCCGTGCCAAAGCATGCCAACCATGCCAGTCGTGCCAGCCACATCTCCGCGCCAAGGCATGTCAACCATGCCATCCACGTCTCCGCGCCAAGGCATGCCAACCATGCCAGCCGCACCACCGTGCCAATGGCAAACCATGTTAGCCACGTCTCCGCGCCAAAGCATACCAACCATGCCAGCCGTGCCACCGTGCCAATGGCAAACCATGTCATCCACGTCTCCGCGCCAAGGCATGCCAACCATGACAGCCGCACCACATGTGCCAATGGCATGCCGTTCCAGCCACACCTCCGCGCCAAGGCATGCCAACCATGCCAGCCGCGCCACCGTGCCAATGGCAAACCATGCCAGCCACGATTTCATGCCAAAGCCATGTCGGCCCCGCTACATGCCGCTGGCTGGAAAAATGAAGGGTTGCAACAATCAACGGCCACCCTTCCATCTGAGATGCAGATCTTAGCCGTCCAAGGTCGCTAGCCAACGCATGGTAACCTTTGGCCCAACGCCAAAACCCTAGTTTTGGCCACGCCTAAACCGCGCTAAGGCATGCCATGCCAGCCACCTTGCCGCGCCTAAACCATACCATGCGGGCCTTCCCTTTACGGATGCCAAAACGAAGGCGTGCGACAATCAACGACCACCCTTCCATCTTAGATGCAAATCTTAGCCGTCCAAGGTCGCCAACCAACACATGGTAACCTTTGGCCCGACGCTAAAACCGCGCCAAGACATGCCGACCATGCCACATGTGTCAATGGCATGTCGTTCCAGCCACCTTGTCGCGGCTAAACCATACCATGCCGGCCTTCCCTTCACGGCTGCCAAAACGAAGGCGTGCGACAATCAACGGCCACCCTTCCATCTTAGATGCAAATCTCAGCCGTCCAAGGTCACCAACCAACGTATGGTAACCTTTGTCCCAACGCCAAAACCCTAGTTTGGTCGCGCCTAAAACATGCCAAGGCATGCCGACCATGCCACATGTGCCAATGGCATACCGCGCCGCCACCTTGCCGCGCCTAAGCCATGCCATGTCGGCCTTCCCTTCACGGCTGCCAAAACGAAGGCGTGCGACAATCAACGACCACCCTTCCATCTTAGATGAAAATCTCTGCCGTCCAAGTTCACCAACCAAAGCATGGTAACCTTTGTCCCAATGCCAAAACTCTAGTTTGCCCGCGCCTAAAACATGCCAAGGCATGCCGACCATGCCACATGTGCCAATGGCATGCCGCACCAGCCACCTTGCCGTGCCGGCCTTCCCTTCACGGCTGCCAAAACGAAGGCGTGCGACAATCAACGTCCACCCTTCCATCTTAGATGCAAATCTAAGTCGTCCATGGTCACCAACCAACGCATGGTAACCTTTGGCCAAACACCGTAACCCTAGTTTGGCAGCGCCTAAAACATGCCAAGGCATGCCGACCATGCCACATGTGTCAATGGCATGCCGCGCCAGCCACCTTGCCACGCCTAAGCCACGCCATGCCGGACTTCCCTTCACGGCTGCCAAAACGAAGGCGTGCGACAATCAACGGCCACCCTTCCATCTTAGATTAAAATCTCAGCCGTCCAAGGTCACCAACCAACGCATGGTAACCTTTGGCCCAACGCCAAAACCCTAGTTTGGACGCGCCTAAAACATGCCAAGGCATGCCGACCATGCCACATGTGCCAATGGCATGCCGCGCCAGCCACCTTTCCGCGCCTAACCATACCATGCCGACCTTCCCTATGCGTCTACCAAAACAAAGGCGTGCGACGATCAACGACCACCCTTCCACCTTAGAGGAAAATCTTAGCCGTCCAAGGTCGCCAACCAACGTATGGTAACCTTTGGCCCAAAACCCTAGTTTTGGCCACGCCAAACCGCGCCAAGGCATGCCAATGTCATGCCAACCACCTTTCCGCACCATACCATGTCGGCCTTCCCTATGCGGCTACCAAAACAAAGGCATGCGATGATCAACGGCCACCCTTCCACCCTAGATGCAAATCTTAGCCGTCCAAGGTTACCAGCTAACGTATGACAACTTTTGGCCCTAGTTTGGTCGCGCCTAAACAAAGCCAAAATCCTAACTTTTGGCCGCACCTAAACCAGGACATATTAAAGCCATATCGAGCATGCTTTCATGCCACTGGCTACCAAACGAAGGGTTGCAATAATCAACGACTACCTTTCATCTTAAGATGCAAAATCTCGACCGTCGAAGGTTACCACCGAGCCGACAAGTCTCCCAAGCTTAACTTTCCAGACAACAACAACATGCTACATGTTTTCCACGAAAACACTCGAGACATCAACACATGTCACAAACTGGGGGATGCTCATGAGGTATTGGTTTAGCGGTTTACAACATGCGGCGTACACTACCCCCGTTATAAGACAGTGTCATAAGGATGAGGCGGTTAGTAAATACAGGGGGTAATGGTGAAACGCTTTCTTTTATGGAACATCAATTCCAGGCGTTACCGGTTACCACCTCCTCCAATTTACTCATCCGTTTTCCATTTCTTAATGAGACCAGAGTACGTTTCACTTCGACTTGTATAAATAGGTCTTATCTATTTCCACCGAACAACAAGTTCATGTCAGGAGGATACAACACTCAGAAAATATTTGCTAGCTTTCCATCTGTTAGCTTCCCACTTTCTAATACAAGTCGTGAAACAACTTCTCTTCCATATTCAACTATTCTGGTATCAACACTCTCTTCGCTCCCTCCCCAAAAGCAACCCTTCACCTTCACTTTGTGACCGAAGCAAGTCTGGAACGAACATTTCTTGGTTTAGGCCGGATTTGTACAGATTGATCTCTCGAATCTAAAGTACTCCCTTGCAGTACATTGTTTAGGGTTTAAACTCGTTTCTCACCCACACACCCGAAATTACCAAAATCAGCAGAAACCGTTTTCACCCTCAAACAAATATAAACTCTAATAATACTCGACTATTTAATAGACTCTCTTAAATAATATTTTCAGTCGGTCCCGAGTCGGAGACAGTGTGCCAAATTAATAATTCGCTAAAATTATAAGATAATACATTTTTTATTTCCCATATATAGACCCATGTGAAATATGAAATATGATTTATGAAGATTTTTCGAAAAATGATTCGATTGCATTTAGATTTGTTTGTGTTAGTAGTATGATTTGATATTTTGTTTATAGTTTATGTTTTTTAATATCCATAAAGTAATACATTGAACACAGTAAGCATGACAAAGCAGGAGACTTAAGGGATTTATAAATTGGGTACTTCGCTGATATACATTGAACAATGAAGCACAAGTGGATTGAATGGTACTTTCAAAATTAAATATTTTATATGGAAACTAATTACTTGAGTTGGAATAAATTAATTTTTTTTTATTTTCTTATATTTAGTTATGGGATTAGTATTATTACAAAAAACTAGTTGAAATCCTAACAAGCTAAGATACAACAGCATACTACTACGTTAGTTGAACAGGTTGTCATGCTAGCCTACCAGCGAGCCTCATGAGGAACCATCCAAGGGAGCCAAAGCGGATAGGGGGAAGATTGTGTCGTAACGGGGCAAGCTAACTCTACCTTCCATGTCAAATTCTGCAATACTGCGTCATCGGAGACTCAAACCTGGGACCTCTTGGAGCGCATGAAACCTTTGAGTAATGTGGATGACCAGCTGAGCTAGCTATCCGCTTTTAATTAAATATTAATTAATATTTTTTTCTTTCATTTTTTAGGGATAATCATACAAAAAGGCGTTGGATCCCAGCTTGTGGCTAGTTTTCCAACCAGTTTCTTGTAGACCTTCATGTACTCTTCTTTGGTTCAATAAAACTTTATATATAATATATAAATTAATAATTATTAACTTATCGGTTAATTAATTCTTCATTAATTAATAAATTTTGATGGTCCCGACAACATTAATTTACAGAGTTTTAACGTATAATAAAGACAATTATAATGCGGAAATAAAGCAAAGTACACACCAGAATTTTGTTACGAGTAAAACTACAATCTTGTACAAAAACCCCGGGACCTAGTCCCGTTTTGAATACTCCCGGACTTAAGACGCTATACAAAGACTACTACCAACTTCGTATAGTTGAGACCAAGTAAACTAAGTCCAGGTTACTTAGTTCCTTCAGTATCCTTGCGCCTACTACCAATCTGGTCTACGCAAGTGAATCCTAAGATAGAGTTTGAAAATGCGGGGGTCTAACAACCACACCCAATATTTCTCTTAGCAATCTGTATGGATAACTCCAGTATACTTTCTAGAGAATCAACTAGACAGTCAGACTCAATCTAGATAAAAATTATATCAAAGAGTTTATATCTCAATCTCTCGATTTGATCTATGCTCAAGCAAGTAGAAATCTGCGAGTCTTTATCAAAGAGAGATAACTTGGATGGTACCAAAGACCAATATCCAAGTATCAATCAATTTAAATCAATAACCAAAAAGTCGGATATTCTAATTGATTGAACAACGCACAACCTGTGATATTTCAATTATATAACAAAATATAATGCGGAAAAGAAATAACACAGACACCAGAATTTTGTTAACGAGGAAACGGCAAATGCAGAAAAACCTCGGGACCTAGTCCAGATTGAACACACACTGTATTATGCCGCTACAGACACTATCCTACTTCAAACTAACTTCGGTATAGACTTTAGTTGAACCCCAACCAATCTCACACTGATCCAAGGTACAGTTATGCTCCTACGTCTCTGATCCCAGCAGGATGCTACGTACTTGATTCCCTTAGCTGATCTCACCCAAAACTAATAGTTGCTACGGCCCAAAGTCGAAGACTTTAATAAAAAAATCTGTATCACACAGAAAATTCTATGATAATAGATAAATCCGTCTCCCACGAATATGCCTACGAGTTTTGTTCCGTCTTTTGATAAATCAAGGTGAACAGGAACCAATTAATATTCCGGACTTATATTCCCGAAGAATAGCCTAGTATTATCAATCACTAATCGACTCAGCGAAAAAAGATATTGTGGAATCACAAACGATGAGACGAAGATGTTTGTGATTAATTTTTATCTTGCCTATCGGAGATAGAAATCTCAAGCCAATTATTACAATTGTACTCGTACGATAGAAACAGCAAGATCAGATCACACAACTACAAGAAAATTAGTATCGGTCTGGCTTCACAATCCCAATGAAGTCTTTAAGTCGTTAACCTGGTTTAGAAGAAGAAACCAAAGGTTAAAGGAGAATCGACTCTAGCTTAGCACAACTAGTATCACACATAATGTGTGGGTATTAGGTTTCCTAGTTGCTAGAGTTCTCCCTTCTATAGTCTTTCAAATCAGGGTTTGCAATCAATGTTAGCTTGGTAACAAAGCATTCAATATTCACCGTTAGATGAAAATCAGATTTAGATTCAAGCTAATATTTATCAACCCTTAGATCGAAAACATAGCTTGTTATACACAAATGAAATGCACGTTCCTGGGCTTGTGTAACCGTACCCAAACTTGTACATTAGTTAGTTCAACAATAGTTAACCAAATGGTTATTTATATGATCACTTTCATATCAACCATATTCTTCTTCACCATAACTAGTTTAAATGACTCAAATGAAATAGTTAGAGAGTTGTTCAATTGCAAGGAAATCTTATGTACTACACAAGACACAATTGAAGCAAAAACGATTTAATTCACATGAATCTCTATAGCCACGATTTGCAATTGCATTCCTTAGTTTATAAAGATAAGTTCACTAAACATCGTTTTTAGACATAACCTACTCAAGTTCGTGGACTGGGTTCACGGACTTAAGTTCCCGGATGGAGTTCACAAACTCCAGCAGAAATTCTCGGGTTTGAGAACTTCGCCAGTTCGCGGACTTAGCTCACGCACTTCTCCGGTTCACTTGATCAACAAAGTTCGCAAACTTCGGTTCAAGCAATAAGGACTTATACATATATGTGTTTCCACAACAATGTTTATATCCTCCAAATGGTTATATAGTCTAAACTCTCATTTCAATCATTGAAACATTCTCAGAGGACGTTATATAGTTGTCATTCACAAACCATTTTTCGTCAGAGCAATTTCAAAGTGATTGAAACGTAACATGACTTTCGTCACTAGGTACAGATGAACTTGGCAAAAGCGAAAGATTTACCAACACATATTTCCAGAAATAGATAGGCGAGGTAAACTCGGCTCGAAATACCAAATGTGTATAATCTAAGTCTATATAGCAAAACGAATTTTTTCTCAAGATAGGAGATAAATAGACTTTTGAGTGATAGATAAGTTCAAGTCTCCACACACATTTTAGTCGATGAAGATCCACCAGTTCCTTAAGTAGTCATTCGTCTTGTATGATGATTGCCATGGAGTTCTTGAGCTCAACTACACTTTCTATCCCAGTCCGAGACCTTAGCTATAGTAGACTAGAAATCAAGACTTATAGTTTTGATCGCTAACATTGACAAACATGCTTGAGATAGAAACGCATGAGAGTTTGACCGAGCAATGCTCTAATATCTCCCCCTTTGTCAATTTTAGTTACAAAACTATCAATACATACGGAATACAAAAAATATATAAATAAACTTTTGTAGCTCCTATTCCACATGCCTTATCTTCAACATTAATTGAAATCTTCGTCACTCCCAAGTACTCCAATGATCCCAAAGGTTGTAAGTTTAGCATCATCGTTGTTGAAAATCCGTATCTATAACAACGAGAAAACAAGAGTTCTCAATCATTGTTATACAGTGTCATAGTACCATTACATAACGTCAAAGTTCAATTGTATCACAACTTTAACAACAATACTGTGGTGATATGTCACTCCCCCTTAGTCAATACTCCATCTCACATGGAAACCACTCCCCCTTACATAATGATCCGAAAACCATATGTATTTGTAGTGTGAACTACATATTAATTCTCCCCCTTTTTGTCGATAAAATTGGCAAAGGTACAAGAAAGGGATCCTTATGAAATTTCCGAAAGAGATATTTCATGACCAAAAGAAAGCATATATCATTTTATTTAGATGCAATCATAAATCCGAAGCTAAATGCATTCATCAAGGAGTTTATTAAGATACAAGGTAACCCCTAAATATTCCACACCCGCACTCCTCACAAAGATTTTGCAATTAAGCACAAGTTCAAAAGAACTCTCCCCCATAATATGTCATTCCCGAAAGAACAACAAGAGTGACCTTAATTTCAAAAAGAAAAGAAGGATTTCATACTAAACAACCTAACATAAAATCGACCTATGTAAACAAATGCAAACCTAAAGCAAACACTTACTGGAGTTCTAACTCAATTGCCCAAAAGATCGAGATAAGCACAGGGGAAAAAGTCATGGAAACAACTAATGAACCAGAGCAACACCGATAGACTGCCTCAGGTGTTGAAACGTAGCAGTGTCTAATGGTTTGGTGAGAATGTCAGCCAATTGTTGTTCGGAAGGCACAAATTCCATGTTTATGATACCATTCTCATAGAGATCTCGAATAAAATGGTACCTTATGTCAATGTGTTTCGTTCTTGAGTGCTCAACAGGATTTTCAGTGATACGAATCGTGTTAGAGTTATCACAAAAGATATTCATTATTCTAGTATCAACTTCATAGTCAACCAGCATTTGTTTCATCCATAGAAGTTGAGTACAACATGACCCAGCAACAATATACTCTGCTTCGCATGTATACAAGGATTGTGAATTTTGTTTCTTGTTATGCCAAGCCACAAGATTCAGTCCTACATAGTAGAATCCCCTTGATGTACTTTTTCTGTCTTCTACATATCCTGCCCAATCAGCATCCGAATAGGCAGAAAGGTCAGTGTTACTATCAAAAGTGTAGGAAAGACCATACCCGACAGTGTGATTGACATATCGTATGATCCTCTTTGCAGCTGCAAGATGAGATTCCTTTGGATTAGCCTGAAGTCTAGCACAACAACCAACACTAAAAGAAATATCAGGTCTAGTAGCTGTAAGATATAAAAGGATACCAATAATAGATCGATACAATTTTTGATCTACTTTTACTCCTTTCTCATCTCTATGAAGTTTACCAGTAATGGGCATAGGTATCAGTTTTGGAGATGACTTATCCAGGCCGAATCTTGTCACAAGATCCCTTGCATACTTTTCCTGGGATAAGTAAATTCCATCCTTATGTTGTTGAATTTGCAATCCTAAGAAGAACTTTAATTCACCAACATTGCTCATTTGAAATTCTTTAGCAAGTGAGACTTGGAAATCCTTTGCAAGTTTCTCAGAAGTTGAACCATGGATAATATCATCTACATAGATTTGAGCAATGACAACATATTTCCCACTTCATTTGGTAAACAATGTTTTATCAGCTCCACCTCTTGAAAAACCTTTCCTAATAAGAGAAGTGGTAAGTTTTTCAAACCAGGCTCTAGGTGCTTTTTTTAACCTATATAATGTCATTTTGAGTTTAAGGACACGATATGGGAACTCAGGGTTTTCAAATCCTTTAGGTTGAGCAACATAGACTTCCTCCTTTAAGATTCCGTTTAGGAACGCGGATTTAATATCCATTTGGAAAAGTTTGACCTTGAGAAAACAAGCATGAGCTAATAAAAGTATAATGGAATCAAGGCGTGCCACAGGAGCAAAGGTTTCGTCAAAGTCGATACCTTCAATTTGTGAGTATCCTTGAGCGACAAGTCTGGCTTTATTTCTGACAATTGTGCCAAATTCATCAGACTTATTCTTGAATATCCATTTAGTACCAACAATATTAATATTTGAGGGTCAGGGTACAAGTTCCCATACGTCTTGTCTCTGAAATTGATTTAACTCTTCATGCATTGCATTCACCCAGAAGGGATCGCTAAGAGCTTCATCAATATTTCTTGGTTCTACTTGTGACAGACAACAACCAAAATTGCACATATTTTGAAGTTGTCCTCTACTTTTAGCTGTAGAATCTCTTCCTCCAATAATATTTTTGGGATCATGATTCCTTTGAACCCAGAGGTGTCGTGGAGGGACACGTTTTTGTTCGGCAGGTGTAGCCTGATCAGTGCTCTTCTCCTCGTCACTAGAAATATCAGGATCAGTAACAGTTGGGATGACTTCAACTGAATCTGGTATTGCTTTGACTTTATCAATTGTCTCGGTTGGAGGCAATTCAGCGGGAGGTTTATCATGATGAAAGTTACTAATATCATCAATGATAACATTAGCAGACTCCATCATGACCTGGGTTCTGAGATTAAATACTCGGAAACCACGACTATCAGAAGCATAGCCAAGGAAGATACCTTCATCACTTTTGGTATCAAATTTACCTCTATGTTCTCGATCTTTTAGAATGTAGCACTTACTACCAAACACTCTAAGATAATGCAAGTTGGGTTTTATACCGTACCACAACTCATAAGGAGTATTGAGGGTTTTAGACCGTAAGTAGACACGGTTGATCAAATAGCATGCTGTAAAGACAGCTTCTCCCCGAAACCTTAAAGGTAAGTTTTTGTTATGGATCATTACCCTAGCCATTTCCTGAATGTTTATGTTTTTTCTTTCTGCAACTCCATTAGCTCGAGGAGTAATGGGTGGAGAATATTGTTGAATAATTCCCAGTTTGTCACAGAATTCAAACACTTTGGTGTCCTTGAATTCAGTTCCACGGTCCCTTCTAATTTTCTTTAGTTTGCGACCTTGTTCGTTCTGGATTCTATTAACGATAATCTTGAATTCATCAAGGGTTTCATTCTTATGAGATAGGAATGCAACCCAAGTGAACCTGGTGTAATCATCTACCATAACCAAAGCATACTTATTACCAGCAACCGTGGGTTGTTGAATTGGTCAGAAGAGATCCATATGAATTAAATCAAGTGGAGCTTTAGTGAGAATATCTCGAAATGATTTATGGTGAACTTTCGTTTGTTTACCCTTTTGACAGGCACCACATACACCTTCAATCTTTGCATTGATTTTGGGAACGCCTCTAACAAGTTCTTTGTTAATGATATTAGTTAGAAGATGATAGTTGATGTGACCAAAACTCTCATGCCAAAGATGTATAGATTCCACTTTAGTCAAATTGCAACAATTGTTGAACTGAGTATCCAGAAGATAACAGTTATTTTTGCCACGAATTCCCTGAAAAATTACTTTCCCAGTTTTTTCTACAATGTCACATCCATTTGCATTGAAGACAACACGATGGCCTTTGTCACAGATTTGACTAAATAGAAAGAAGATTTGCGGTCATACCTTTTACGTAGACTACATCATGAATTTCAGGTATGCCTGGTAATTTGATTGTTCCCTTCTTGCTTATGTAGCAATAACTCCCATCTCCGAATGTTACTGGTCCGTCTTCATAGTCATCTGAAGAAATAAACCAAGTGAGATCACCTGTCATATGTCTGCTACATCCACTGTCAAGAAACCATTGAAAGGGTGACGTTGATTTTAAAGAAAAAGCTCCCATGCTATTAGTACTATTTTGTTTAGAATTTCCTGATAGTTTTGTGCGTCTTTTTAGAGACACAACAAGTTGTTTAGTTTTCTTGTGAAGATTACTTGCAACTTTTGATCTCTTTTGAAAAGACACACAAACATGTTGAAAGTGATTAGAGAAATCACAAAAAAACATTTACTCGTTGTTTATCACCTGATATATGATCATTCTTCAGAGAAGAACATCTGGAGTTACACACATCCATTAAAGTATTTGTAATGCGTTTCAAATCCTTAAGTATTGCAATTTCCTCAACAAGATCAGAATTAATCCTGAATTGTTCATCCAACATTTTCTGGAGAAGAACCAGTTTATCAGAACATCTTCTACGATTGGTTTTTAAACCTGGTGAAGCGTTACAAGAGACTTTATCGTCCATAGAGTCAGATCGCTACAAACACAGACTTGTAAGGTCTTAAACGTGTTTGCCTGCTCTGACACCAATTGAAAAAGCGGGGGTCTAACAACCACACCCAATATTTCGCTTAGCAATCTGTATGGACAAACTCCAATATACTTTCTAGAGAATCAACTAGACAGTCAGACTCAATCTAGATAAAATATATATCGAAGAGTTTATATCTCAATCTCTCGATTTGATCAATACTCAATCAAATATAAATATGTGAGTCTTTATCAAAGAGAGATAACTTGGATGATAACAAAGACCAATATCCAAGTATCAATCAATTTAAATCAACAACCAAAAGGTCAGATATTCTAATTGATTGAACAACGCACAACTTGTGATATTTCAATTATATAACAAAATATAACGCGGAAAAGAAATAACACAGACACCGGAATTTTGTTAACTAGGAAACCGCAAATGCACAAAAACCCCGGGACCTAGTCCAGATTGAACACACACTGTATTAACCCGCTACAGACACTAGCCTACTCCAAACTAACTTCGGTCTGGATTGTAGTTGAGCCCCAACCAATCTCACACTGATCCAAGGTACAATTATGCTCCTAGGTCTCTGATCCCAGCAGGATGCTACGTACTTGATTCCCTTAGATAATCTCACCCACAACTAAGAGTTGCTACGACCCAAAGTCGAAGACTTTAATAAACAAATCTGTATCACAAAGAAAAGTCTATGATAATAGATAAATCCATCTCCCACGAATATACCTACGAGTTTTGTCCCGTCTTTTGATAAATCAAGATGAACAGAAACCAATTGATAATCCGGACTTATATTTCTGAAGAACAGCCTAGTATTATCAATCACCTCACAATAGTCTTAATCGACGCAGCGAAAAAAGATATTGTGGAATCAAAAACGATGAGACGAAGATGTTTGTGATTACTTTTTATCTTGCCTATCAGAGATAGAAATCTCAAACCAATTATTACAATTGTACTCGTACGATAGAAAAAACAAGCTCAGATCACACAACTACAAGAAAAGTAGTATCAGTCTGGCTTCACAATCCCAATGAAGTCTTTAAGTCGTTAACCTGGTTTAGAAGAATAAACCAAAGGTTAAAGGAGAATCGACTCTAGCATAGCACAACTCGTATCACACAGAATGTGTAGGGATTAGGTTTCCCAGTTGCTAGAGTTCTCCCTTATATAGTCTTTCAAATCAGGGTTTTCAATCAAGGTTAGCTTGGTAACAAAGCATTCAATATTCACCGTTAGATGAAAATCTAATTTAGATTCAAGCTAATATTTATCAACTGTTAGATCGAAAACATAGCTTGTTATACACAAATGAAATGCACGTTCCTGGGATTGTGTAACCGTACCCAAACTTGTACGTTAGTTGGTTCAACAATATTTAACCAAATGGTTAGCCTTATGATCACTTTCATATCAACCATATTTTTCTTCACCATAACTAGTTCAAATGACTCAAATGAACTAGTTAGAGAGTTGTTCAATTGCATGGAAATCTTATGTACTACACAAGACACAATTGAAGCAAAAACGATTTGATTCACATGAATCGGTTCATGAATTCTATAGCCACGGTTTTCAATTGCATTCCTTAGTTTATAAAGATAAGTTCACTAAACATCGTTTTTAGACATAACCTACTCAAGTTCGCGGACTGGGTTCGGGGACTTAAGTTCCCGGATGGAGTTCACAAACTCCAGCAGAAATTCTGGGGTTTGAGAACTTCGCCAGTTCGCGGACTGGGTTCGTGGACTTAGCTCACGCACTTCTCCGGTTCACTTGATCAACAAAGTTCGCAAACTTCGGTTCAAGCAATAAGGACTTATACATATATGTGTTTCCACAACAATGTTTATATCCTCCAAATGGTTATATAGTCTAAACTCTCATTTCAATCATTGAAACATTCTCAGAGGACGTTATATAGTTGTTATTCACAAACCATTTTTCGTCAGAGCAATTTTCAAAATGATTGAAAGATAACATGACTTTCGTCACTAGGTAAGATGAACTTGGCTAAAGCGAAATCTTTACCAACACATATTTTGAGAAATAGATAGGCGAGGTAAACTCAGCTCGAAATACCAAACGTGTATAATCTAAGATTATATAGCAAAACGACTTTTGTCTCAAGATAGGAGATAAATAGACTTTTGAGTGATAGATAAGTTCAAGTCTCTACATACCTTTTAGTCGATGAAGATCCACCAGTTCCTTGAGTAGTCCTTCGTCTTGTATGATGATTTCCATGAAGTTCTTGAGCTCAACTACACTTTCTATCCTAATCCGAGACCTTAGCTATAGTAGACTAGAAATCAAGACTTATAGTTTTGATCTCTAAAATTTACAAACATGCTTGAGATAGCAACGCATGCGAGTTCGACCGAGAAATGCTCTAACAGAGTTCACTATCTTAAGTTGCTTCACCCACCTTGAAGACTTATAACACTCGAATTCTTTGGATCTGAAATAGTAAAGGACTAATCTATTTTGGTAACGCTCTATTAGTCTCCCAGATCAGCAAATTAATTAAAGATATAGTTAAGTTACAAAGGTTCTTCCATTTAATCAATATAAAATCCTTTGTATCAGTTTAGATCGACCAAGGTTAAGATTACTGAAATAATAGACCCTTAGTTCACAAACTAGCAGATTCGAATCCTGAAGAGAACCACCAAATGTTAGATCACTATTCTATACAACAAGTTGTAAAATTCTATCAAAAAGAAACAAACTTGTCGGATCCCAGTCAATCAAATATGCGCGAAGTATAATCGCAAAGTAAATCAACTATATTGACATCTTGTAAACTTTCATTTTTAACCAAACTACAGTTTAATAGCTGTGTAAATCCTAAGATAGTAGACAAACCGAAAACACTCTTTTGGTTAACTAAGGTTCGGCTCTACGAGAGATCCATATATTTTTCCTCGATGAAATCTTTGCAAACGGTTTTAGTAGAGATCCTTATTAAGGAATCGATCCTACTAGAAAACCTTAGCATCGATCTTAGTAAAGATCCCCGTCAAAGAGATCGGTCCTAGAATAGATCATTTGACTCCTTTTCAACTACGAAACAAGTTTTGTAAGTTAACTTCTTTAAAACATGTAATTAAATATAGTTTTCGAGGTATGCAATCAACCCAAAAGTTTAACACAATGAATAAAACAAATTATAAATAATGTTGTGTTGATTTCTACGAAGTCCAAATAGATAAACTATACTTTGTAACTCCGTACACCACAGTTATATGAAACAACTAGTAAATCATTCCTTGATACTTTCATCATAACAAAATGATCAAGTCATCAATACTAAATGTTAAAGCAGTGCTCGGTTGAACCCGCCAAACGTTGGTTGTCATATTTTAGTATCAAAACTCGAAGTCGCTTGATTAGATTACTAGAGTCAACTTCATCAGGTTAGACTAGAAAGTCTAAAAATGTTAAGACATACAAGTATTACTCTGAAGACCTGAAGATTCTAAAGACGTATCAACATCAACGAAGACACCGTCCTTCTACTTGAGGTTAGTAATACAAGACTTGACTTGGTTTTGACACAATCCGCAAGGTTTAAGGGAAACCCTGAACCTTACAACCTACAAAAAAAAAAAATGAAAACAAAAAACAAACTAACTACTACCTATATTAGACCTGACGACTAATATCCTCCTGTACAATTTTCCTCAACTCACCATCAAAACTAACAGGATCAACTTCAACAAAATTCTCACTAGGTTGAATATTAGCAAGGTAACCAGCTTCCCTACTTGTCTCTGAATACATGAGAGTGTCTAATGGCCTTTAAAATTCCCTCAAATGAAAAATCCTTCTCCAAATGTGGACCACACTCCAAGCAGGAACAACTTTCTCATTAGACAAAAGACGATAAACCATAATTGAATCTGTGCTAATTTGCAGTTGCTTACATCTTTTAGATTTAGCTAGCTTTAAACCTAATTCCACCCCCTGAAGCTCATGAGCAGAGATGGTGCCTGACACAGATTCACACCATAGGACGATGCTAAAGGAATATCAAGATGATCTTTTATAATTGCCCCACTGCCACCATAATCATATTTCCTAGAGCCATTAATGTTGATCATTACCTTATCCTCACTAGGAAACAACCAAGTGCAGAGAACAATTTGCTTAATAAGAAAAGAACATTTAATTCCCCACCCATCAAGCAGCAATCTAACTTGAGGCTTATTTAGTTCAGAAAGTTTTGAGGAAGCACTAGAGTTTTGAGTAGAAAAAGCTCTCATATTCATTTATTTCCATATATGATAAACAAAGCTATCAAGGAAAAATTTGTTAATAGTTGCAATAGCTTCATCTCCTTTATAAGCCTTAAGACACCATTGAAGTTTTGCATCCCAAGTCTATAATAGTTCTCTGACACACCCCATTTTAATCAACAGCCCAGTCCATATAGATTTGCAAAAATGATATGTAAGAAACAAATGATTTTCATCCTTATTCTCTTCATCACAAAGAAGACAACTAGCCTTTTCAGTAAGACCCCATCTTTGTAACTTAGCTCTAGTCTTCAATATCCTCAAACAAGCCAGCCAAAATATAAAAAAATGTCTTGGAATTATATGCTTAAACCACACAGAAAATACGAGGGTACCCAAATACACCACAATCTTTTTAATATATAAGTCTGATACCAAGTATAATCGTCTGTGGACAAAGTCGAGACAACACGACAACTTGATATTTACTTGACAATAGTTACATTACAAAACCGATTGACTATAAGATCTAAGTCAAGTGATTAGGATTAACGTACAAGTGTAATTTACTTTATTACAATAAGACAATTATAGTGTGGAAGTAAAGTAAATGACACAACAAGATTTTATTAAAGAGGAAACCATAGATGCAGAAAAACTAAGGGACCTAGTTTTGAATATTATGAACCGCTATACAAAGAACAAAAGCCAACTTCGTATAGTAGAGACCAAGTAAACGAACCATAGTTACTTCGTTTCCTCGGTATCCCTGCGTCTTCAACCTTTTGGTCATACACGTGAATCACAAGACATAAATCACTATTTTGAATTGCTTTACCTAGTAAAGTCTTATGTACTCAACTACTTTTGATCGTATTCCAAAAAGTAAAGGAACAAATCTGTTTGGTACACTTCAATAATTTTTAGAATAAAGATTTGTTGAGTTGTTGACAACGTCTTGTATGTTTAATCTAATAAACTCCTTTGTGGGGTTAGATCAATCTGAATCTTAATTATTAAAATAATCAATTTCTGGATTCGCAATCAAACAATATAGAGCTCAAAGAGAAACTATAATGTGATGTCGATCTTACCAACTAGATAATCACAAGTCTATCAAAGATAAACAAGATCTAGTTGAATCCCAGACGGTAAAGATGTGTGCACAAAATTCACAAGATACAAAAACTAATTAGATAAATCTTCTCCGTCTTCAAATCTTCGATTATCTTTAAAGTACCTACACAAAAAAACTTGAATCCTCTTGTGATCAATCACGCACATAACGGAGTCTGTTAGCAATGGATTATCACAAGATGTCTTTAGATCTAACAATAGTTTTAAAGAAATCGTCGATACTTTGATCTTGTTTGAGTAACCCTCATGTCAGAAGAGAAGGCTCTCAAAAATAATCAAACTAGGTGCAATCAAAGATTCAACCACCATTAGTCAATCAAATTAATAATCCAAAACTAAAATAACAATGCAATTATCTAGTTTCCCACCAACAGTACTCATGGAGATTCTTGATCCCACATAAGTCTTTAAACGAGCAATTGTAAAATATTTCACCTAATTAGGTCACTTTCCTCTCCGGATAGACGACTTCATCAGAAACAACACGAATGAAGTTTCCCTAACTCTCACGATAGTCTACAAGAAATTCAACTCAAGTATTTATATACCAAGGTTGTTTGGACAACAAGGAAATTCCAAAACCGAAAGATTATCAAGATATGTAATAAGTATTGATTTTGGTTTTCTTATTTCTAATTAATGTCAAACAATATTTTCGAAATCTCTCATAAAAAATTTCTACTATTAGTTTAGCACATTAACTAATAATCTTTTTATATAGTATATGCTTTAAGTGTTGGTAATTAAAACATATAAAATTGAAAATCATAATTAAATGTTTTTAATTATTTCGGTTTGGGATCACCTTGAGCATCAAGGAATGTCTTTTAACAATTAATGATAAGAGATATGCACATGTTCAAATAATGTTTACATCAAGTAGTTTCCTATCTTAGCAAACCCTAATTCCAAATACGCACACAACATAAAGAAATATGTGAATTTTGGAAACTCGGTTTTGGTCTTGGGACCGGTTCCACCATGAATCCCAAACTAAGTTAGGATCGGTTATACCATGACTCCAAATATAGGTTATGACCGGTTATACCTTGCTTCCCGATACTAGTTAGGATCAGTTATACTATGTCACTAGATATAGGTTATGACTGGTTTTACATTATCTCCCAACAGTAGTTAGGATCGGTTATACCTTGTCAGAGAGTATAGCCTATGACTGGTTCTACCATGATTTTGAAGATAAGTTAAGACTGGTTATACCTTGTCACCTTGCATTGATCATCCAAATATTCTTCAATGAAAACCGGACCAACACACTTATTGATTTTCCATTTGATTACGAAAAAAATTCGTACATTTACTTCCTTAAACCAATGCAATAATACATAGTTTCCTAGGATGAAATTACACCTATACCCCACACATAATCAAGTAATTAAATACATAGATTATGTTGATGTCGTATTTACGAAGTTCAAAAGATAAGTGTTATACTTCGTAATTCAATATAATTCCCTGATACTTTGATCATCATGCTATGACCAAGTCAATCACTAGAGTGTCATAAATATAGCTTCGCATGTTATGTTTTCAATACAAAGCGACTTGAAATATATGTTAGGAATGGGAAAAAGTCAGGTCATTGTTACTAACCTCAGGTGGATGGATGGTGTCTTCGTTGTAGTCGTTACTTCTTCACATTTTTCAGGTCTTCAGAGTAATACTTGTAAGTCTCAACATTCCTAGAATAATTAACCTAAACGAAGTTGACTCTAGTAATTAATCAAGCAAATCTAGGTGAGTTTTAATACCAAAATATGACAACCAAACTTGACATAACAACGCTTGGTGGGTTCAACCGAGCTATGCTCTAACACAAATAATATTATGCAAGATAAAATCAACAATGTCACTACTAAGAGCATTATAAGTATGATGCATAGAAAACTCACAGTTTATGCTAGCTTTCCAAATAGGAATATCCACATCCCTGACATCAAACTCCTATCCCAGCAACTGAGAAGAGCTAAAATAATCCTCACTATGAGTGCATTTAGGAAATCTCCATTGTCCCATCATCCCTAAAGTTAGCTGGAGTCTGATGATTATCAGAGCAAATATGAGTAATACACTCCTCAGGAAACCAAACAAACACCTGCCATTTTTATGTCAATAACCATAAAGGATACTAGTATTTTCACCATTCCCTATACAAACCCCTGTAAAAGGAAGAGCAACTCATATATATTTAAGAATCCTCCTTCAACTCTAAGAGCAATCTGAGAGAATGAACATAACCCAAAAATCTTTATCTATATTCAAATAGGTATGAACCTATTGAATCCAAATGGTAGATTTACTATAAGTAATATCCCATATGTGGCTTAAGTTACCAGCATTGTTGGTGGTCTCCTAATGCCTAACTCAAATACCACCAACCTTCTCATCAGAACAAATCTGAACCCGACTGACCTGATTGTGCTTTTTACCAACTCAGATCCAGACCATAAGAAACTTAATATAGTTTTCAATTCATTTATTACCCTATTTGGAATCACAAAAAACATGAAACCAAAAATAGACAACACCACTTAGAACATGCTTAATCGACACGAGTCTATCAGCAAAAGCCAGAGGCCTGGCTTTCCAGGATTTAACTCTTTTGGTAACCTTGTCAAGTAAAGGGAGGTAATCCATATAAGAAATTCTAGTGGAAATTAAAGGGACCCTTAGGTACCTGATAGGAAGCATCCTTTTGGAACAATGCAAACAATCAACAATATAAGTCAAAATGTTCTCCTCTACCGCAGAAGAAAATACAGAAGTCTTCCTGTTATTAATAACCAAACCTGAGAATTTACTGGAATCTCTCAACATTTTAGCAAGAAATTGAGAAACTTTCAAATTTCCTTTGAAAAGCACTAACATATCATCTGGAAAACATAGATGTGTCAGCTGAGTAAATTTACACTTAGTGTGGAGGCCAAAAGATCCAGAACTAACTTGTTGCTTGAGAAAAAGACTAAGAACTCCCATCACCATCACAAGTGAATAATAATGAATTACAAATAATGTTGTGTCGATTTCTACGAAGTCCAAATATATAAACTATACTTCGTACACCATAGTTGTATGAAACAACTAGTATATCATTACTTGACACTTTCATCGTAGTAAAATGACCAGGTCATCAATACTAAATGTTAGAGTATTGTTCGGTTTAACCCGCCAAGCGTTGGTTGTCATATTTTAGCATCAAAACTCAAAGTCGCTTGATTAGATTACTAGAGTCAACTTCGTTAGGTTAGAATAGGAAGTCTAGAAATGTTGTGACATACAAGTGTTACTCTGAAGAACTGAAGATACTAAAGACGTATCGACATCAACAAAGACATCATCCTTCTACTTGAGGTTAATAATACAAGACTTGACTTGTTTCCATTTCTACATACATTTTTTTTTTGACACAATACATAGGGTTTAAGGGAAACCCATAACCTTACAACCTACGGGAAAAAAATAAAAATAAAAAAACTAACTACTGCTTATATAGTAAACTTGACGACTATTATCCTCCTGCCCATTGATTTGAAGACAAGAAGATTTATAATTGGTTTCCTATCTTTGTAATCTAACTTTGTGAACAAACTTGATCGACTGAGATTCGAATATATCTTGTTTATCTTGATAGGTAATTGATTGACTAGTGGTAGTAGATCGACAATCTATCATTTGGTGGTACTCTTTGGTATTTGAATCTGATAGTTTGTATACCTAGATCTGATTATCATGATAATATAGATCTTGGTATATCTTACCCAACAAAGGAGTTTATTATATTAAAAAAAAATAGCCTTTGTTGAACTCAATATGATCTCTGATTTACTTCTTGAGATTGAAAGAGTGGTTACAGAACATATTAGCCCTTTACCGTTTTGGAAGACGATCCAACGGAGTTGAGTGCTTGAAGTTTTCACCTGAAGCAAATTAAGATAGTGGACTCTATTTTAGGATTCAAACGCATTGACCAGATTGGTTGTAGGCGCAAGGATACTGAGGAAACTAGGGGTAGTTTACTTGGGATCAACTATATGAAGGTGGTAGTAGTCTTTGTATAACGACTTAATTCCGAGAGTACTCAAAACTAGACTAGGTCCAGGAGTTTTTCTGCATTTGTGGTTTCCTCGTTAACAAATTCTTGTTGCGTTTTTGTTTTTACTTTCCGCAATTTATCGTTTCAGTTATAATTAAAAGTAAATACAATGTAATCCAAACAGTTGGGTTGATCCCTATAGATTATGGTTCGATTTCAAAATTACATTATATACCAAGTGTATACCTTGTTGTCGTCATCATCTTGACAGTCTTTTTCTATATTAGATCACACAAGGTATCATCCTTATAGGTTGATATCGAAAATATCGTGGTGTACTTGGTATCCTCGTCATTTCACTAAAGACATGCAAAAAAACTTCGTTATGCTTTTAATATAAACCGACTTGAAAAAAACGTAAATAGAAAACGGAACAAGTCAAATATGTGTTACTAACCTCGAACAGAAAGATGATGTATTCATTAATGCCGATATGTCTTCAGGTTCTTTAGAGTAACAAGATCAAATCTTTGCATTTCTAATGTTCCTAGTATAACCTAACAAAGTTGACTCTAACTATGAAATCAACCAGTTTTGAGTTTTGGAACTAAAATATGACAACCAAACTTGACATACCAACGATTGGTGGATTCGACCGAGCAATGCTCCACGCACAATTAGGCTGACCGAGCGAAGCGAGGGAGGACTCTATATATGGTGATTTTATGTCAATGTGAAGCGTGACATTTTTTTCAATTAGACACAAAAGATTGGATTTGGTTCAATGATGAAAAGACGACACTGTCCCTCCTTGATTTTTTGCTTCCCTTAAAAAGACGTAAATAATTATAATGTTGAAGGCATTTTTGTAAACTGAAAACAAAAACATGGGTCCTAAATTAAAATGGTTAGGATCGAGTTAGATGGCGTGGGGTCGAATCCAGGCCACCTCCAAAAATTTCAATCCTTTTTTTTTCCTTTTTTTTTTCTTCTTCTTCCTCCTCTCGATTTCTCTGTAATTCCTTCACCACCATCTCTACTACGCTATTTCCGCCTCCACCACCATCAGGATTTAGGACCAAAACCGCCACCAGTACCACCTCCGTCGCCACTAACACCACCACTACCACCAGTCCACCCTCCATTAGCCGCACCAATACACAAATCAATACACTACACAGATTTCATGTATTTCTATCTCCTCAATTTTATCTCAGTTTCAACATCTCAGCAATTTCATCTCAATTACACAGAGATTCATCAGATTATATCAGAAAACTAAAAAAAAAAAAACAAATTTTAAGAACCCTAAAGTTCTAACATTTTTCTGCAATTAATTACGTTTTTACATACATCCTGCACATAATACCACCATCAAATTTTTAAGAACCCTAAAGTAAACCAATTTTACATACATCCTGCACAAAATACCGCCATCAATTAAACTAAGCAACTCAAATAAATTTTTTTCGACACACAAGTTACAGAAATAAATTGAAACCCATGAGGAATACACGTCAAATCAAACCATAAACTAGAAAATAAAAATTTAAAACCCAATTTTTTCAAGAGCCCTAAAATTTTTCAGCTATGCAACAAAAATTCAAAACATAAATCCATCTTTTCAAGCAGGTGGTGCAGCCATATTCATCAACCCAGATGCTGATGCCGCCGTTGTTTTCTATCGAATCAAAAACATAATTTCAAAACCCACCATAACATCACCAAAGAAAACAAACTTTTACTTTCTTATTTCACTTTCTATTTCAAATCCGCTTCTTCTCCATAGGCTTCAAATTTAAAAAAAAAAATTGAACAACCTTCTTCTGGAGATCCCTTCAATTATGTGCCATCTTCAACTACCATTCCTTAACAAATCTAATAAGTTTTGCAAGACCCCAAATAAAACAAACAAATCAATTTTTCTTAAACCCATCAATTGAGATACTGAGACCAATGTGTACATCAATTTATCCCAGATGAAATAAATACCAGGTAAATTGGATGAAAATTTAAAATAATAAATCATCAAATTGCAAAATAAGAGAGACGAAAAAAATCTTGGTAAACCTCATGGATATTTTGCCTTCTAAAATTTGATGTAATCACGTAAATTAATTGGTTTAGTAAGGAAGAGAGAACAAGGTCAAATTTGTGTTTGTAGTAGAGAAAAATGAGATGAAAGTGAAAAAGCGGGGGTCTAACAACACCACCCAATATTTCGCTTAGCAATCTGTATGGACTAACTCCGAATTACTTTCTAGAGAATCAACTAGACAATAAGACTCAATCTAGGTAAAAGTATCTCAAGGGGTTAATATCTCTCTCTTTTTTTTGATTTACTCGAGCTAATAGAAATCAGCGAGTCTTTAATCAAACACAGGAATAACTTGGATGGTACCAAAGACCAATATCCAAAGATCAATCAATTTAAATCAACA